>NW_028327178.1:650833-970000 GCF_987537825.1 Furipterus horrens | reverse complement strand
GTCCTTCATACAGAATTTGAAAATGACAATGAAGGTGTGCAGAGTACATTTCTAACCATTCAGAAGGACTCTTTAGACGCAAAAGGCCTCCAGTGACCTTCAGCCAGGTGGGCTCCGCAGGCCCTGCCCCCACCCCTGTGCACCGGGCGGCCTCAGCGGGGGGGTGGTCGAGGGCAGCGGATGCTCACATGGTCCCCGTGAGTGGTGGGGGCTGGTCAGACCCGAGGTCCCACTGATGAGTCAGAAATGGCTGCCCCTGTGCGGCAATGAGCCTGCCGGTGGTGACGGATCCGCAGGCGGGGACCTTTAAACACGGGCAGAGAACGGCTCGGATCAAACAGCCCGGACCCCACAGCAGGCTGGTTTTCCCTGAGAGGGGGTTCTCACAGCCCTTAGTTGTCTGTCATTGCATTCAAGACAACCTTGTTAGATTGTACTGTGATAGCTGTCCTGCCAGCGTGCGTTAGAAAACTTATCGACACGGTGAATTTGTGCGTAGCCTTTGAATATTGAGGATAGAAGAGACTAAGTGACGTTGTTGGCATGTTGTGCTTCGTTATTTCAAGACAGGTGAGAACGCAGCTGAAACGCAAAACGGCGTGGCCGTGTGCGGAGACGGGGCTGCGACCTGTCAAAGTGGTCAGAGCGGTCTGCGACGTCTCGGGCTGGAGGTGTCTCGCTGGACGGCGCTCCATGGTCGGGGGAGCCAGTTAGTATTGACAGAGATCAGACCAAGACATTGACAGAGCACAATCTCCGTTCTACCAGGCAGGAGAGAGCCGACATACCCGAACCATCCAAATCATCCCAGTTAAGGGTTACCGGAGGTCATGTGTATCAAATGCTTACTCATTCCGCTCTTCCGAAATGCTGGCCCGTCCTCCGTGAGCGCTCTGGGCCGATCAAACGTACCCCAGCGTGGGAACGACCCTGTGCACGTGGAAGGTCAACTCTGCGCAAAGCACCATGAAACACGGGGGTGAAGGAATGCCGCAGTCCGGGCGTCTCGCTGCCAGTGACAACAGTGCCGCTGACCGCTTCGTTCCTTAGCTAAGCAGGACTTGGAGCCATGAATGAAGACCACAACACTCGCCCGTCTGCCCGGGCCTGAGCTCTCTCCCTGGGGACCCACCGCTCACATAGGCTGAGAGCTGTGGTCCAGGGATGCCCCCTCCGCTGCCCCTCGCTTCCTCTTCCTTCTGCTCAGCGCAACCTGAGTCCATGGGAGGCCAGGTCCCTTTGAGCAGCCCTGTCAGCACTGACCCTGCTTTTTAAAAAATAAACAAAACACTTTAAATGGCTTTTTTTTTTTTTTTTTTTTTAGTAGACAAGGGGTCAACTTTCACACAGATCGAACATATTTCTGCTCTCGCTGTACTTGGGGAGATGTCAGCCTTCCCAACGCGCCCCACGCCTGCTTTGTACCCCTGTCCTGTCTGTTTCTGTTAGTTCTGTTTTTAAGTATGAGGTTTAAACCTTCTTTGTTTGGCCAAGGTAATTTCAAAAACTTCCTTTTGGAAGATTCCATTTTCTACTTAGTGTATCAGAGAGAGAGCCAGTTTTGACCCAGAAGGCTGCATGCCCTTCTACACATTTAAGAGAAAATCAGCGTCCAGACAGCTCTTTAGAACCAAAATGGGAAACTTGCTGAAACAAGCAACCTGCGTACAGACAGTCCGGTCTCCACCTTTAGTTGACGGGACAATTTGGTCTTTTATTTCTTTAAGAGCCACTTTTGAGGGGCATAGACTTGCCAGGGAAAAGGGGCTCCTCACGTTCACTGTTGAGCTTTGGTGTCAAGTTAATGTAAATCTGGTCCTTTATGGAAGAGATGAACAGAGGCAGCAAAACGTGCCGCAAGGAGGTGGTTCACACGTTGCCGATGGAGCCGCTGAAGTGCGCGCTTGGGTTCCCTCCTGGGGAGGCGCGGACTTCGCCGCTGGCCACCGCGCTGCCAAGTCCAGGTGTCCAGCGTGCCGGATGCGCACCGCGGCGCGGGGCCGCTGGGCCCCGGGCTGGCCCCCGCGCTGGCTACAAACGGAGCCGTGTGAGCCTGTATTAGACTAACAGATACCGTGTGTACACAGACATTAGCTAATGTATTGGATTTAGCCAGGCATTCCAAGAAACTGATTTACTGGGCAAATACACAATAATCCTCCTTTAACCTTTAAGCTCACAGAACCCGGCATCTTATTTGCAGCCGTGTTCCTCCTTGTGCATTCTGCCCCCCGCCCCGCGCCCACCCTCCGAAGGCCGCGCTCAGACGCTGAATGATTTGTAAGGCCGCATTATCCGAATTATCTGTTTTTAATCACGCGGCAGGCCAAACAGGCCCCCCCAACGACAGACGCGCCGTCGAGGGCAGGGGGCCGGCTCTGCGGCGGGTTGTGGCCACAGCCAACTTATTAACAGACGAGCTCAGCGACCGAGACCCGTTAACCCGTCAGAAGGTGTTAATAAAAATTATGAAATAAAACGAGTCAGTTGTGGACGAGGTGGCTGGCAGAAGGGGACACCGCCCCCCCCCCCCCCCGCTTTATTACTGGCTTCAGCTGTGCTAAATTATGAATTTCGTCTCCACCAGCCTCTGCCGCACGCGCCTCTGAAGGGCAGATGACCAAAATGAATGCAAATCGAATTAGGGCTCCTCTCCGAGAGTTTAATACCATAAATGAGAAAGCGCATTCATCACAAACAACCAGGGATTGTATACCAAAGTGTTTGAAGAAAATCAATATACTTTCAGCTGCTCTCGGCCTATAAATGTAAATGAGAACAGATATAAAGCTGATATGCACTAAGGAAAGGTTATTGAGGGAGCACTGCAGAACACTAAGAAATCAATTGAATAAACTTGAAAAATGATTCAGATAGAGTAGATATGAACATAGAAAATCAATCATATAATTTAAAGAATAAACAGCTTGCACCTCACAAATCTCCCGTATGGTTTTGAGTGTAGGGTTTTTAATTTAGCATTGATATAATGCCGAGCTCGGAGGCTCCGCCGCGGGCGGGGGCGCAGGAAAATCAATCCATTCTTGTTCCTCGGTCTTAAGGGGTGTTTGATATTTACAGCAGGGCAGCATGCATCCTTGTATAAATTTACATTTTAAGAGATAAAGGGCCTCTGTATTTTGTCTTGTTATTGTTAATAGAAACTGTCTGCTCTTATTCTGTCCACTTGCTGGGGAAGGCTGGCCGTCTCTGGGCTGGTGTCTGTCACAGGCAATTTTCTGGGCTTTATTTTCTTGATACACAAAGTTTTGCTTTGTGCTCTGTGTGTTTTTTTTTTCTCCTGCCAGGCAATCGAGGTGGCATAATTGCATCGGTGCTACAGAAACACAGGCTGCAACTGGGGGCAGGGAGGGGGCACAATTCCAGGCAAGTTCATTTATAGGTGGTGTGGAGGTTTCTGGGTCAAGGACACGTGACGGGGTCCCAGGAATATGTCTGTCAGTCCAGGGGAGCTTCACCGCACGTATCCCCAGTCACTGGCCTTTTTTGCTTCTAACTCGGGGATCTGCCGGTGGGAAAAGCTGGAACATCAAATTCGTCACAGACCCTGCAGAGGCCAAGTGCCAGTAGGCTCCCCAAACTGGAGGCGGTCTCAGCTACACGGGAGACGGGCGCACCCCAGGCTGGTGGGCTGCGTGCCTGCCCCATGGGAACACGCATCGCGGCGCAGGGCATCTCTCTCCAGCTCCGCTCCTCAACAGCCACCGCCTGCCGGGGACCACAGGGTCACCTTTCTCTGCTCCAAAGGCACAAGAGCCACAAGGGCGCTGGGGCCACTTCTTCCATTTCCAGGGAACGCCACGTAGTGAAAATGCTCCATGTGGATTTTTCCCGTGTGGAAGGGGACACGGTCACCGCTCTGCTTTTCATGAGCTTATCGGCCTAGATGCTATTATTATCTGTCGTTTATTAGACCGGATGGGAGCAGTGAGTCCGAGGCTCGGTGCGTAGCATGAAGACTTTTTCTCTGACAGGCCCTGCGGCTGACGCCTTCCCAAGTCTGCTCCCGGGCTCCTTCACTCAGGAGAGGTCCTGAGACCGGCTCGGGATGGGTGAGAGCAGAGAGAGGGCTGGGAAACATGCGTGGACTATACATCATCCGCACTAATGAGGAAACGGAAGCTGTTTCACATGTGTGTTGCATATGCATGCACACATCTACATACATGTCTATGTCCCTATGCTCTGTAGACACAGATATGAATATAGCTGCAGCTATGGGTATAAGTGCGGCTATAGATAGAGATTTCAGCTTAACCATTTACAGAACGAATACAACAATGCACGGTTGTTGGAAAGAGTTAGTTTATTTAGATGTGGGGATTTTTTTCAGCCTATGATTTTAAAACCGAATGTGTGAGTGTTTCTGGCCCCAGACCCACGGCACAGACATACCCTCACCCTCATTTTCCTGCCAGTGAAGTTAGTACCTGCAGACACTGTATGTCAAACACACACACGAGACAGAGGGTGGAGAGAAGAAGACACACACAGGGGCTCCTGGGTCAGGGCAGGGTGCAGAGTGAGCCCTGTGTTTTCCTTCTGCCTCACAGAACCGGACTTGGAGATGAAGAAGCTGGCCGCCTGGAAATGCCGGCACGTCCTGACGAAGGGGCAGCCCCGGCAGAGCCCGCCGTCTCCGGCCGAAGGACCAGCAGAGAGGCAGCCTCGCAGGACCAACCACTTTTAGATGCAACTGCCCTACTACAGCCAAACACCAAACCCCTGGAGGTCCGCGGTCGCTCGCCTCGGGCTGGTGTCAGGGGTCGCGGGACTGGTCACTGCTGCCCAGGTGAGGCACACACCCCTGCCCGCCATCAGCAGAGGCCTCTGGGGAGCAGAAACTCACATCCCACCCGCAATAGTAAAGAGCACCCCATTTCCTTGAAGGAAGTCTGCCAAAACAGAGCGTTTAAATATGGTCCAGAATCACCTAACACAATACCTGTGATGCTCAGAAGAACTGTAGGACAGTTTGGAACTAAATATAGAATTTAAAAAATAAAAACTCAGTGGATAAACTCAGCAAGAGACAAGGAAGAACAGAAGGAAGAACAGGTGGAGTGGGAAGGAGGAAATGAGGAATTACCCACATGAACCACAGAGAGAAATCAAGCCAGGGACAGAGGGGAGAGGACATCAGCAACCTGCGTGACAATAGCGTGAGTCCCAGAGTGAGGACGCGGGAGGGACCGAGGACGTAGCTGGGGAAACTGCAACAGGACCTAGATCTACGGATTCAGGATGAGGAACGAACCACAGACGGGGAAACCCAAAGAAGTCCGTGCCAAGAAAGGCCGTAATGAAGCCCCTGGAGGTCAGAACACACGCTCTTTGGGCTGCCCCCCCGCCCCAGGTTCAGGGACGAAGCTACCCGTGGACGCCGGTCAGGGTCAGGGAGGGGCCTCCCGGGCTCCGCTTTTGCCTCTTTGAACGAGGCGCCCCGCCTGCAGCCGTGAGGATTCGTTGTCCCCCTCCGCGGACAACCTCACCGAGGCGCTGGGAGCGCTGAGAAAAGCTCGGCTGTGTGGGAATGCACAGGGTTCCCTGCACGGGTCGGGCTGCGGCCAGGCTTCTGCCCAGACGCTCGCGGCCAGGAAGGGAAGGCCGCATCCCCACCTCCCGCGGCCGCGCGGCGCCCTGCCCCACAGGTTACTGGCCGCGGTCACCGAACTCTGGGCACCCAGTTCCACAGCAACACCAGAAAGGCGGGAGACTTTCCAGGGAGGAGGTCGCTGCCCTCAAGAGAAAATGCTACTCAGACGAGCAATGTCCCTGCGCTTTACGCTGTTAATTATTAGAACTGTAAATTTCCCAATACGAATATCGCATGTAAAAAGTGGTGTTACTGATGTCTTCCCTTATATTCCATGACTACGCTTCCATCGACTTTTCAAAATAAGCATATTTAGTTACCAAATATGCGCTTCACGCATCTGAAACGTATATGAAGGAGTGCCCATGGATTTGGAGTTTTCTAAGCAGTGTTTGAGGGAGGCAGTCGCTGTACCGGCCACTTGGTGCGATACTGTGATCAACCCGAATGTCCACCCAGGGCCCGGGGCGCAGGGCTGAAGCCCCGACGGCAGTACAGCATCCCTCAGGCCTCCAGGCCCTGTGAGTAGGCCTAAAGGGAAATGACGCGATCCTCAGAGCAAACATCGAAATAAAATATTGAAAGTAAACACAGAGACTTCCGGCCAAGATGGAGGCCTAGACAGGCAGGCTGCGTCTCCCTCCACAACTAAGAAGGAACACAACTACCTCAGAACTAGAGACAACCAGAAGTTCCAGAACATCGAGCTGCATGGAAGTCCAACAAACAAAGATATAAAGAAGAAATACTCATCCAGACAGGCAGGAGGGGTGGAGCCTGGGTGGAGAAGACATGGTGTGGTGGTGACAGCAGAGGTGGCAGTGGCAGGCTGGCGGAACGCGCAGTCACGTGTTTTAAAAAGTCAGGAGGGACACCTGGGGAGTGTTCCCAGCTCCTCACCAGACCGTGCAGCTCACGGTCCCAGTGCCGAGGAAAATCAAGCCTCATTGCTTCTGACTGTGCAGACCAGTGGGGGTTGGGTCAGAGGCAGAAACTGCTGGTCTCTCAGCAGAGTCCGCTTGTTTAAAGGGCCCCCACGGTCCTAGAAAGTCTGCAGATCACTCATTCTGGGGATGGTGGCCAGGGCAACAACTAGAGGGGCGCCAGTCCCGTATGGAAGTGGGAGAGGGGCCTGGAAAAGGGGTGAGTGCTGATTAAGTGGCATTGTTTCACCTCAGACCGCTCCGCCCCCCACACAGCGCCACAACGTGGTGAAACGGGTTGCCCTGTACTGATGAATCCCTAAGGCTCCACCCCTTACAACATAACAGGTGCAACAGCTCTACCTAAGACACAGAGGCAAACACACACAGGAGCCTGTCAAGATGAAAAGACAGAAGTGTATGGCCCAAAAGGGGGAATGGATCAAGGTTCCAGTGGGAGAACTAAGCGACGAGGAGATAGCCAACCTCACAGATGCAGAGTTCAAAACACTGGTGATAACGATGCTCACAGGCTTGACAGATATGCTTAAGTACAGCAAACGCATAAGGGAAGAAGTGAAGGCTATGCTAAATGAAATGAAGGAAACTCCACACAAAACCAATGGTGAAGGGAAGTAAACTGGGGTTCAAATCAATGATTTGGAACATAAGGAAGAAAAAACAGTCAACCAGTGCAGGATGAGGAAACAAGAATTGAAAAAAATGAGGAGAGGCTTAGGAACCTCTGGGACAACTTTAAACGCACCAACATCTGAACCATAGGGGTGCCAGAAGGAGAAAAGGAAGAGCAAGAAATTGAAAACTTATCTGAGAAAATAATGGAGGAAAACTATCCAAATTTGGCAAAGGAAATAGACATACAAATCCAGGAAGCACAGAGAATCCCAAACAAGCTAGACCCAAAGAGGATCACACCAGGAAACATCATCATTAAAATGCCAAAGGTCAAAGATAAATAGAGAATCTTCAAAGCAGCAAGAGAAAAGCAGAGAGTTACCTACAAAGGGGTGCCTATAAGACTATCAGCTGATTTCTCAAAAGAAACTTTGCAAGCAAGAAGGGGCTGGCAAGAAGTATTCAAAGTGATGAAAAGCAAGGACCTACAACCAAGATTACTCTATCCAGCAAAGCTGTCTTTTAGAATGGAAGGGCAGATAAAGTGCTTCCCAGACAAGGTAAAGGTAAAGGAGTTCATCATCACCAAGCCATTATTATATGAAATGTCAAAGGGACTCATTTAAGAAAAACAAGAATGTTAAAATGACAACAAACTCACAACTATCAACAACTGAATCTAAAAAATAAAAACAAAAAGAAACTAAGCAAACCAGAATAAAAACAGAATCATAGGTATGGGGATCATTTGGAGGGTTATCAGCTGGAAGGGGGAAGGAGGAGAAATGGGGAAATGCAGGGACTAAGAAGCATAATCAGTTGGTACAAAATAGACAGGGGGAGGTAAAGAATAATATAGGAAAGGGTGAAGCCAAAGAACTTACATGCATGACCCATGGACATGAACTAAGGGGGATGGGATTGCTGGAGGGAAGGGGGTACTAGGTGGAGGGGAGAAAAGGGGAAAGAAATTGGGACTACTGTAACAGCATAATCAATAAAATATACTTTGGGAAAAAAAGAAAGTAAACCCAGATGCTGGATGAGGCCTGGTCAGCGTGGATTTAAACATGCTTGTTGCTGTTTGAGGTAAGGAGGTAAGAGAGGGATTTAGACAAGTTTCTGTCGTCTTTTTAACTTTGCCTCTTGTATTTTCCTAAAGAATTTTAGGAGTCCATTGGATATAGGCATTTCCTCTACCGCTTTCCCAGAATAAAAGCTCTCCCATAGCGCTTTCTGAGTTGTTACGGTTTAACATTAAGAATTGTTTTTACATTTTGAATTTTAAAACGTGAACAGTGATTACCAACCTTGAAAGAAAGGCATGATTTTATGATCTCTATTGACACACTCACACTTCTTCAGGTGAAGTCCTACCAGAAGTCCGATTTTTCTAAACTATGCAGTAAGATGATTAGTCAAACATTGGAAATGTCACACACTGCTTTGCTTTGAAGTAGGTGTCTTGTGTTTCACACCCCATTATACATACATGCATTTGTGTGATCCAGTTTGTATTGGTGCTGGGTTTTCATTATATAATTTATTTCATGAACACATAGACAATACATTATAATTTGCTATTAAAAAACCTAGTCCCATGCCAGGTCAGCTGTATTTCTAATGAAGCAGAATTTCTGCTGTTGTGTTCGATTTTCAAGAACACGCACACATCACTCCCTCCAAGAGGTGAGACGAGCAGGGACCGGAGTCCCCCTTCTCATGGGAATGTCAGAACTTCTGCATAAATAGAGGAAAGCCCCCAGCCAGGTAGTGTTGAAATGGTCCTGACCATAAGGAGCAGGTATAATACCCACGAAGCACTTCCTGAAGGAAGGTGTCGCTGCGCCGAGAGTCCCGCTGAGCTCGGAGAAAATGACGATCCAGTTTAAACACACTCGCCCCACGGCCAGTGATCTAACACGGAAGGAGTGGGAAGAAGGCCCCGTGTGGCTGGGGAAGCACAGGAAAAGTGAGACTCGCCTGGTTAGGTGTCGGGGGGCCCCCGTGGAGAAAGGTGAGGGGCTGGACAGGGGACAGCAGGTCCCAGGAGGGCTTTGCAGGAAGACACGCAGGCTGAAGGCGCCTCACTGCCCCGTGCGTCTGTCCCAGCGCCCCTACGTCCTACACGGAGAAGGGCTTTGGGGTGCAGGTGGGGGGCAGCGGGCCCGGGCCAGCGCGGGGGGACAGGCCGCAGCCCCCCAGGAGACTGTCCACCACGGCTGAAGGTCCGAGACTCACTACCTGCACTTGACAAGGAACATTCACCACAGGACTGAGTTCCTACGACAGCTCACCCTTCCCTGACGTTTCCGTGGTCACCTGTGACCTGCTAGGTCAGACGGAGGAACCTGGAGCTTCGTTCTTCGGGTGGTAGAAACCCCAAGGTCTCAGAGTCTGGGGGACTCACGCTCTGCCCACATGCACGCAGCACCACAGCACCCCGGGGCGGGGGCGGGAAGAGGGGGCAGGAAGCGGGGACGCGAGCCCGCGCAAGCCTTCGCCACGCAGCCAGGAGAGGCTGGAGGCCGCGCGGCTCGCGTTCCTGTACCCGCCAGGGGCCGTGCGGGGACTTCCGGAGGGTCCTGCCCGGCCCAGCGGCCTCCAGCCGCATCGTCACAGTGTCCCGCTGAGGACGAGAAGCGAGCTTATAACTCGTCAGTCTGCTCCTTTAAAGTTAGACCAAAACTGGGGGAAAACAGCAAAACCCTAAAAACCGTGTACGTGGAACGCTACACCCGCGTCTACATTTACTGCGAAAGCGTGCGGCCTCTGTCACCGGCTCACCGCGAGAGCGCTGGCGGGGGGACAACGGGAATAGGAAGGGGCACCGCGCGGCGGTCCCGTGCGCGGACCCGGGTGAAATGGTCACCGCACAGAAGCTGATTAACGCGGCCACCTGCTCCCGTTGGGTGTGGGGATGAATGTGGAGTTTGAAATCGGAAGAATAAAAGAGGCGTCTGTGTCCTGGTAGGGCCGTTACTCGAGTCTGGATCTTGTTTTGTAAAATGTAGGTTGTCTGTTCTCTGCGTCACACACACACACACAGACGCACACCATCCCGGGTATACCCATTGGGCATATCTTTGCAAACTTAATCCTAACGATACTAATCTATTTATCTGGGAGTAGGAAAAGGAATAAATGTTACAACAGATTAGAATTTCTGCTCTCTCGCGATGTTTAACTGGGAACCAAATTAGTGAACATCCGTGGGAGCAAACTCCGCATCTCAAAGGGCTACATGCGTCTCTCTGTGAGGAAGGACCCCGAGGGGTCACGCAGCTCAAACACCCTGTGCTTGTCGTGACCCCTTACACTCGGAACAGGACGGGGCGGAGCCGGCCCTGTGCGCGCGGAACGCCCGCCCGGTGCCTCCGCTCACGCACGGTCTCGGCGGCAGAGCTGCCTCCCGACCCCGATGCAGCCCTGCTCTGGGGAAGGGCTCCCAGAAGGAGGGCACCCCGGGCCCGCTGCGTGGGGCTGGGGCTCCCGTCGGCCCGCGTCTCCCGCGCCTGAGCTGGGCCGGAGCCAGCAGCCGGTGCGCCCCTGTCTGCGGGGAGCGCACGGAGCTGAGGACCGGGCTGGCTTTTATTAAATCCGTCCGTGAGCTCGAAGACCTCGGTCCAGCGGCTGATTCTCTCCGGTGCTCATACTCCTCACGTCTGAAACGTGAGGGGCAGGTTCGTTCTAGGGAGTAAATAGGGGGGCACGCAGAAAGGAAGGCGGGAGGCGTGTTCAGCCGCGCGGGTGCTGTGACTGGGCTAGCAGTTCGGCCTTAGGATGCCGCCGTGATCATCCGCGCAGTGTCCTTCTGGTGGTCTGGTGGCCCTGGCAATACATGCTGCATCTCACAGATGGCTGACGTCAGTCCTGGGCCCCGCGGAAGGGTCCCAAAGAGGCTGCCGGGGGCCCAGGAACCCAGGAAACACATGTGCCCAGCCCCCCAGGTCCGCGACGTGTTGGAAAGCCCTCAGATTCTCTTCTATTCCAAGCCATCTGGGTGGAATGTTTGCACAGAACCGGTGACGGCTGGTCCTCTTCCGCGGGGGCAAAGACGCAAGGGAAGCGAAAACCAGGGGACAAGACGGAGCAAGGACTTCCGTCGTCGCAGCCAAAGCCCCAGCAGGAGGGGCCGAGGCATCTCTTTCGTTCTTTCTTTTAGGGTTGACTCTACGCCTGCGTTATGAGTACGAGCACCAGACGTGTGCATCTATGCCTGTGTCTGAGTCTCCACGCGTGTTGCATTTTAAAGCCCACACTGGGTGGAGCCACACGCTTTTGTGTTCTCGTGCCTGAAAATGGGCTCAGGCCTTCAGAAGGCCCCTGTGGGGACTCGGAGAGTGGTTTGCCTCCACCAGGCTGGCTCTGCTGAACGTGGGGTCCCACTGGTGGCCTTCCTCGGGACACGGCTGATTCTCTGGTGCCCTCATGCCAGCATCTGGTGTCACTTATTTTAATAAATCCGTGCATGGCAGCCAAGTGAGTGGGGAGGCGAGCTCTTCATGGGAACCCGTACAGGTGCGTTTGGGGGCACACCTGCCATCCAGGGGCGGGGGGAGGGGGAAGCCAGCAGAGAGGCAGGTGCGTCCCGCCTGTGCCTGCTCAGGGCAGGGTCTGCTGCAGTGAACGCTCCTCCTGGCTGTAGGGTCACACCTTGAGATGAGGGGGGTCTCCCTCTATCCCAGGGGTGCTCTGTTCACGGAGGACAGAGCAGGTAACGGCAAGGGCCCGAGTGCTGACCTCTGACCCAGCCTCAGCACTGCTTTGATGCTCACAGGGAGGGTCACCTGGCAGCACCCATCAGGGGGACCCTCCTCAGCCTCAGGAAGAGAGGGGGAGCCCTCTGTCCCCTCCCTTCCATCACCCAGCTCCCATCTCCCTGGAGACTCCAGAGGGACCCCATGGTACCCCAAAAGAAAGAGGGGTGACTGCTGGTCACCCAGGACAGTGTACTTTGGAAATCTTGTCAGAGAAGCAGACCTGTCATTTAGCGCAAAGTAACTTAAATCAAGTTCCATGCAACTACTCGGACTTTAAGCAGAAGGAGCGGGTAGGAGTTAGGAAGCTGGAAACCTGACATTCAGGGTTGGCATCATCACTGTTTCTGCTCCGTGACAGCACGCAGAGGTGGGGGGGGGGGGGTCTGGCCGTGTGGATGCAGCCCTTGCCTCGCAGGGGTCCGGTTGGGAAGCCCTGTGGAAGTCAGCACAGAGGCATCACGGCCCGACATTCAGAGCCTAGGACGCGTGCGGGCTGAACACTGTGCCCTGTGTCCCCAGGGCTCCCACCTTCCGGAGTCCCCCACCTGTCCTCCCCACCTTGCACTTGCCTGGTTGGCCACCTGCACAGGCTCCCAGAGGAAGAACAGCCCCCAACCAGGACGGACCACCCCTAAAACTCAGCTGGCACTTGCGGCCACGCCGCCAGCTTCTGCTGCTTCTGAGCGACAGCCCTCTCTGGAGCTCACTCTCGTTCCCGTCTCAGGGGCGCACTGGTGGGGGCAGAGGAGGGGAGGGTGACGGCCCCGGCTGTGCAGCAGCGGAGGTGACAGTGACCAGGAGCACATGTCCACCTTGGGACTCCTCCGCCACCGCGTGGAGCAGGCCTCTCCCCTGAAGCCACAAGAGGACCCCCGCTGGCAGGAGGGGTGCTCCCGGGTGGCCCACCAGCTGCTACAGAGTTTCACCCAAATGAATGGATGACTGTGCGTATTTCTTGACAAGGCGATTGTCTGAATCCATCTGTAAGGCTTGTTCAGAATTTAGAGGCCCGATGTGACTTCTCTGCACAAGGCGTGTTTCCATGCGCCCATGAGGCTGTGGGAGTGCCCTGGCCCCGCTGGTGCCGTGGGGAGCAGCCCCCTGGAGGGGGGTCAGTCACAGAAAACTCTAACGGGGATAAGTGCTCACCCCACCCCACTTCCACCTGAGGGTTCATTTATCGTCTTACCTGTAGGCTTAGAAGGATAGTCTCAGAAGTAAACGTGGAGCCCAGGCCAGTGTGGCTCAGTGGGCCGGGCACCGTTCTATGAAACAAAAGGCCGCAGGTTCGAGTCCCGGTCAGGGCACCCGCCCGGCTGCTGATTCGGTCCCTGGTCAGAGCCCGGATGCGAGGCAGCTGATCGATGTTTCTCTCCCTTGCCCTCTCCCTCCCTTCCCCTCTCTCTAAAAATAAATAAGTAAAATCTTTTTAAAAAGAAAGCAATGAGGACAGTTTCCATATGGTTCAAGCCAAGGCATTTGGCCATGCCCTCACGGGCCGGTTTTCAGCAAGCTTCCTGCGCCCACTGGGTGCTGAGTGCTGAGCCAGGCAGCGGGCGCACCGGGCAGGGTGGGGGGGGATGCAGACAGGTGCCGGCACTCGGGGCCTCGGGGGCTCATAGCAGTGGCTGGAGTCAGGAAAGGCTTGTGCATGGGGTGCTTGGGAAGAGGCTCGGGTCACCGTGGGTCAGGACAGGGTGACAGGAAGTAGCTGGGACCCTCCATGGAGGTGGGGCAGCAACTGGTGCATTTAGGGGAAAGAAGTCAGTGCAGGAGGGGAGCCCCGCCGGCAGACAGCGACCCCGTCAGGGAAGGTTTACAGCTTCAAGAGAGAATATCCCGCTGTCGTTCAGGGACGCAGAAGGGCTTCCGTTCCACGGGCACCTCGGGGATCCCCAGCGGCCTCCCAGTGTCGCCTTCAATCCTTTGACAAAGGCCCTGCTCTGGAGATGCTAATATTTTGCTGGGTGCTGAGTGTTTATAGATATTTAAGGAATGACTTCTGTTTCAGGAAACTCACAAACCGCTTTCCAACTTGTCAGCCTTGGAACAATGAACTATTGAAGCGCTCTGAGGAATCCGTGGGAAAATATTAATGCAGTCTCGTCTGAGGAGTTCAGCAGGAACGGGGCCACCAGACCCGTGCGCGCCGAGCTGCAGCGAGCAGCGTGTGAGGCCGAGTGTTAATTGTCCGGCTGCAGAGTGTGATTTATTCCCCGCTGCTGAGTTAGCAATACTCGGGCGTTTGATGCCCGCCCTGGCGAGGAGAGAGACTCGGGAGGCGTGAGCCCACGATGCGCAGAGGTTTGCGCTGGAAATGGAGTGTGAGCACCGCCAGAGAGCCAGCCTGGAACCGAGAGAGGAGCTGTCGCTACATAAATTTAGCATCTGTTCGCACACGTTGCTGAAGTGGCTGTTTTATTCACAAAATATTTACACGCTGTATTCCTAGCTGTCGGTGCTCACTGCCAGCTGGATCCGTTTTCTATCCCAAGAAGCACATGCGTTCCCAGCGTGTTAAACCTGACCCCGGCGCCCCTACGGCCCCAGCGTGGGGGAAGGGTTCATGAATAGGGCGGTGCCGGAGGATCAGTGTGACTACGTGGGAAGACCGGTGAATGTAAAAACATACTTACTCATTGAGGGAGAAGGTGACTGGTAAAACCTGGAGGGACTTTTAATGCCCGTCGGGGTCCGGGAACTGCCGGAAACCACGTGCTCAGCTGCACGGCCTCCGGCGTAGGCACACTTCAGAGATTCTGGGGGGCTAAGGACATGAAAACGGGTTCAACTTCTCCAGACAGAGAAGTGGTGGTGAAGGCGGGACTCTGTTGTCGGGGGGCACGGGATGTGAAGAGACAGAGATGCCTCAGCAGAAACAGGCCAGCAGCCCAGAGAGGGTGGGTCAGTCCCTCTGGGTCCCCACGACTCGGCCCTTGTCAGAGATCCAGCTGAGAGTCAGGCCTGGGAGGTAACACAGATCTCTGGCTGCCCACGGCCACCTCGCATGGTAATCGCGGGGAAATGAGGACCAGCCTGAGTGCCCCAGGACAGGGGCGGCGGCAGACCTCGGCCGGCCGGGCGGGCAGCTCTATGGGTAGCAACGTGCAAAGCGCCCGGGACGCGCCGGCACCTGAGAAGGGCAAGGCACGGGCAGCGTGCGGGGGGCGGCCACTTCCGCAAAAGCAAGGACACATGGCCCTTGAATCTATGCTGTGTTCAAAAATTAGGGTAGGACTGATCCAGATATTGTCACGGCTTTTACTGAGGAGGAGAGTTGGGTTTGACTGGGAGGACGTCTCCCTGTCTTTATTCTAGATTCTGGGCTTTACAACAAACACAGACTCAGTATCACTGCTGCGATCTAAAAACCGAAAAATGAGGGACGTAAAGCAAGAAAGACTATTCTGGTCCTAGAAATGCCCAGGGGGTCTGAGTCCCGACAGTTTTCCCAGGAACCGATGCAGAAATGATGGTTTAACTCTGAGCTACGTCAAAATTCCTGGCGTGAAAAGCCATTTTTGTTTGACTTTCAGTTAAAGGTAGTTCGTTGTGCCCCACAAACACCCCCAGCTGACTAGCTGGCTCCCTGTGAAGAGCGGGGCGGGGGCCCTGGCAGCGTCTGGGAGAGGGTGTCCCTCCCGCTCCTGGGAGTGGCGCCAAGATTAACTCCTAGAAAGACACCCTTGTCCTCCAAGGGGGGGGGGGGGGCTCAGCGCCCTTTTCCGCTCTCTGGAATCTTCTCGTCTCTCTGGTCGAACACGGTCCCTGCGACATGTCCTCACTTCTCTCAAGCATGTGGCTCACGCAGCCCCCTTCTTCCCATAGCACAGCGAGCACATTTTCCATCTGCCTCCGTTCACAGCATCGGATTCTCGCTACTAAGCCATGAGCTCTTAAAAACTTTGCATGGAATACATTTCATCATCTTGTGATTTTATTCCTCATCTTAGCCCTTAAAAGGAGCTCAACAGCACACAATGAATACATTTTTTAAAGTTTTCTGTCTTTGTAGAATATGAAATTTACCAAGGAAAATAAAGCTCTTACTCTCTGTTAGAGAATAGTAGTTTTATGTCAAGAGTGAAATGAACAATCAAATTCACCTAAAAAAAATGAGCTGGTTTTCATATAATGAACTCTTACCTCACTGGATACGTTACTAGGTCCCCAGAAAACGTCCCATCCTTCTGAGTGGACTCGGGTCACCACAATGAGGCAGAGTCACCAGTGCAAACCACGGCATCGCCTCCTGCAGAGCCGCTCACCGGAGCGCTTCCCCGTGGTGCATCGGGCATCCCTGTCCCCGAGAGAGATGACTCTCTTTGTAAAGGAACACGCTGACAGGCCGGGGACCACCCCACCCCTGCGTGCACCGCGGCTGGGGTATGCTCTGACTCCCGCTGGTGAGGTCTGGACACAAACTAAGGAGGCGGTAGGGTCTTAGCCTCCGGAAAACGTGAACCGCGGTTGTGTGGCCCTGACCTTCAGCACTCCCCCAAGGTCACAGTGAGCCGGTGGATGGTTCTCTAAATGTGTTCCAAACTGCAACCAGAGACGCTCACCTTTATTAGTTGTTCTATGAATGTAGGGTTCTCTGGGGAGGGGCTCACAACGCTTCATGCCGTGGGGTGAACGCAGGTCTTGCCAGAAGCCACTTGCCCTGCCCTGTGTGGGCGCACTTCGCTGCGGACCCCACAGACAGCTCCTCCGGGTGGGGCCGTGAGGGAGAGAGAAAGTTTTATGGCTTAGAAACCTCAGAAGCTCTTTGCTTTAGAATTTCCTATGACTATTTCTAGCTTTTATTTCACTCTACCAATTTCTGTGTGAAAACAATATAAACTGGAATTAGATGTAGAAACAACGATAAATTCAGAAGGCAGAATGTTGCTATTGGTTGAGTGACAGAAAAGAAGCTGGAACGGCACTTTAGCGTTTTAAGGACAGTCAAACGTCGAACACTTAAACGTGGGGACAAATTATTTTAAGCAGAAGCGATGGGAATGTTGCCTAATGATTTTAGCACCAGCTCCGGAGTGAGAAACAAGCACTTAAATTCTGGTTTCAACACCGGACGTGTACGCTTGGCGAGTCACACAGTCTTCCCGACCCTGTGCCTACTCACCCCTGTGGCGGGAATACTTAAACTACCTCCCCGAGCAGCCGGGAATGAAAAACTGACCTCTGCAGGGGTTAATGAGGAGCCTGGAAACACCTTTTAGTGAACGGCATAGCGAAGGTAAGCTTCCTACGTTACACACGTGCACAGACATAGTCACACTCACACACATGCACACTGAAGTCTTTCCCACCCAATTTTTATAGAAAATACCCTCTAACAATACATGAAATGAATAGCAGGCTCCATGTCTTACACAGCCCTTCCATCACCTCCTTGCACATCTATTTAGCCGAACTCTGAGCTGCGCCTGGGCAGGTGACAGAGAGCAAGGACAAAGGCAGGACCCGGTCACGGACGCCTGTCAGAGCATGTGAAGTGCCGGATGCTGGGCTGGGGCACCAGCTGGGCAAAATGTGGGCAGATGTGGGGCCTGCCCATGTTTATTCTTTCTTAACTGGAAACTGAATTTGATTCTCCAAACACTAAGGCTAATCCTGGTGATTTCCAGCTTCCAGAAGTGGCAGAGTCCATTGTATCATGTTAGCTTGCCAGCCAAACACAATTATAAACTCTGGACAAAATATTAGCATATCAATCATTCAAAGGCACTTGAGAATTTTCCAAAACAGTTGAAACCCAAAAGAATTTTTCACTAAAAGAAGAGAGCTTCAGGACTTCTGGCCAAGTGGAGGCCTAGGCAGACACACTGCATCTCCCTCCACAACTAAGAAGGAACACAACTACCTCAAAACTAGAGACAACCAGAAGTTCCACAAAATTGAGCTGCATAGAAGTCCAACAAACTAAGAGAAAAGAAGAAATATTCATCCAGACAGGTAGGAGGGGCGGAACCGGGGCGGAGAGGATGCGGTGTGGTGGTGGCAGCGGTGACAGCGGCAGGCTGGCAGAAAGCTCAGTCACACGTTTTAAAAAGTCAGGAGGGACACCTGGGGAGCAGTCCCAGCTCCTCACCAGACCATGCAGCTCACGGTCCCAGCGCCAGGGAAAATCAAGCCTCATTGCTTCTGACTGTGCAGACCAGTGGGGGTTGGGGCGGAGGCAGAAACTGCCGGTCTCTCAGCAGAGTCCGCTTGTTTAAAGGGCCCCCATGATGTTAGAACATCCACAGATCCTCCCACTCTGGGAACGATGGCCAGGGAAACAGCTAGAGGGGTGCCAATCCCATATGGAAGTGGGAGAAATGCCTGGAAAAGGGGCGAGTGTTGAGCAAGTGGCATTGTTCCCTCTTGGATCCCTCCCTCTCATACAGTGCCACAACGTGGTGAAAAAGGTCGCCCTGTACTGACGAACCCTGAAGGCTCCACCCCTTACAACATAACAGGTGTGACAGCTCTACCTAAGACACAGAGGCAAACACACACAGGAGCCTGTCAGAATGAGGAAACAGAGAAGTATGGCCCAAAAGGGGGAACAGATCAAGGTTCCAGTGGGAGAACTGAGGAGGAGATAACCAACCTCATAGATGCAGAGTTCAAAACACTGGTGATAAAGATACTCACAGGCTTGACAGATATGCTTAAATATGGCAGACACATAAGGGAAGAAGTGAAGGCTATGTTAAGTGAAACAAAGGAAAATCCACCCCAAACCAATGGTGAAAGGAAGGAAACTGGGGTTCAAATCAATGATTTGGAACATAAGGAAGAAATAACCAGTCAACCAGTACAGAATGATGAAGCAAGAATTGAAAAAAATGAGGAGAGGCTTAGGAACCTCTGAGACAACTTTAAATATGCCAACATCTGAACGATAGGGGTGCCAGAAGGAGAAGAGGAAGAGCAAGAAATTAAAAACTTATCTGAGAAAATAATGAAGGAAAATTTTCCAAATTTGGTGAAGAAAATAGACATACAAGTCCAGGAAGCACAGAGAGTCTCAAACAAGCTAGACGTAAGGAGGACCACACCAAGACACATCATCATTAAAATGCCAAAGGTGAAAGATAAAGAGAGAATCTTAAAAGCAGCAAGAGAGAAGCAGAGAGTTACCTACAAAGGGGTGCCTATAAGACTATCAGCTGATTTTTCAAAAGAAACTTTGCAGGCAAGAAGGGGCTGGCAAGCAGTTTTCAATGTGATGAAAAGCAAGGACCTACAACCAAGTCTAATCTATCCAGTAAAGCTATCATTTAGAATGGAAGGGCAGATAAAAGTGCTTCCCAGACCAATTTGACCAAAAACATCAACCTACAGATGGAATAAACCTACAAAACAATAAATGCAAAAAAAAAAAAAAAATCCACACTTAGATACATCAGGGTTAAACTGCTAAAAAACAGTGATACGAGGAAAGTATTTTAAGTAGTCGGGAAAAGAGCGATTTTATATACAAAAGAGCAAAGATGTTTCTCCTCACACGCAATTGAAACCAGAAGGCAGTGGAGAAACTGCTTTCAAATTCTGAAGAAAGAAAAACATTGCCAACCTAGAATATAATGTCTAGTTAATGTATCTTTCGAAAATTAAGACATTTTCAGATAAGCAAAATTAGATAATTTTTTTCAGCACTCTTGAATAAAGAAATGTTTTTAAAAATTCTTCCAGCAGAAGCAAAACAATGTCATGTTGAAATGAGGAGCTACCGGAATGAATGCACATCACTGGACACTGTAAACATGTGGGTAAATATGCAGGAATATTTTCTTAAGTATGTCTTGCTTTCTAAGGGTTATTTAAAGTAAACTATTTGTATAAAGCAATTAAAAAACTAAACCAATGGTGTCTTGGGTTTATAACAAATACAAAAAGTGAAATGTACAAAACATTAATACAAAAAGTGGGTGATCATGTAAGATTTTCACATTAAACATACGGTGGCATAAGGTAAATGTATTCATGATCCTAACGGCTAAGTTGCATCCCAAGAGCAAGTAAATAAAAAAGACAAAAATAGTTAAAAACCAATAGAAGAGAAAAAATTCAGTACTAAAATTACTAATTATTTAAAAAAGAGAAAGCAGAGAAAAGCAACAAAGAACCAGGGGACAGAAAACAGACGCACAAACAGCAGGTGAGGAAGCTCACAGCCCACCCTGTTAGTGGCTACAGCAAATGCCCGGGGCTTCGTCCTGCACCCCTGCCCTTAAAGGGAAGGGGCTGTCAGAATGGATGGAAGAGGATAAGAAAACTATGCGTACGCACAAGAGTCTCCCTGAAACTTAAAGACCCAGAAATGTGACGGCTGAAAATACAGAAAACACTAAGTACAAGGACCCTAAACTAGCTATATGAATACCCAAGAACAACTAGAACTCAAGATCGTGTTGGGTGTATGATGGGGTAGTTTATGCCAAGTAAATAAAGAATTTAGTTGAAATGGAAAACTTCTTGGAAAACATGACCACAGAATTCACGTTAATTGAGATGCACGACGGTCCAAGTTCAGTGCCGCGCACCCAGCGTTGGCCGGGCACGGGGCAGGCCGTTAGCCACGCACCTGGGGAGGCTAGCTCAGCGCGGTGGGAACGGAGCCCCAAGTGGATCAGGAAGAAGAAAGGCACATGCCATGGCTGACCCGTCGGGTGGGACCCAGTGAGAAGACCGCGTCCTTAACCGTGCGGGGAAGGTCGGGACGAAAAGACTGTCTCTGAAAAGATTCCATAGGAGTAAGAGACCGGATGATGTATGTGCTCCGTGTGTTGCAGATGAAAACTATTTTGTCGCCATCAGAAGGAGAGGATTTACATAAGCCCCTCACGCCCATGTTTCTCAGCCTGTGTTCATAAAACGCTGGGTTTGCAGGAACTTAGCTGCTGCTTCTGCGTAAAAGGACTGCCCAGCCCGCAAACGCTCAGGAGATTCATTTCTCCACCTCGGTGTCTCTGAGGCTACCCAGTTTGCAAAGGGGACGAATGAGTCCCCCGGAGCCTCTACAAAGGCAGCTTCCTTCTCCCTCTCGTGGGACCCCGGACCTGACGCTCCCACAGAAGATGTCCCAACGTTGACACTGAAGGCAGTCCATGGCGTGGGAAGCCTGGTGGGCGATCGCACTCCAAGTGCTGGGTCAGCCGTTGGCTTAAGGGGTTTCTCACAGGGGGATGGAAGCCCCGGAGCAGATGTTCTTTGCGCAACTTCTTCCAGTATCCCCCGTGGTGGATTGAAGAAGCAGCCCCTTTACTCTGCCGTGTGTGGTCCCCAGGGCTGTGCTCGCCCACAGAGTCCAGGTGGCATCTGAGGAGGGCACCCAGTGGCACTCAGAGCCTCTCTGGATGCAGCCCAGCTCTGCGGAGCTCAGGCAGCTTGGCAGTGGTCCTGGGTGCCTCTCCACAGGGTGCCCAGTGCGCTCGGGGGGGCCACATGCAAATTAAGGAACTGCAGGAGCTCTGGGGGCACTTACGCATTTTCATACTGAATACACAGCCGCTCCGTAACAGCAACCAAGCGCTCGGCGCGCAGACCTCCGTCCCCGCCCGCGCTGGCTCTGCACCTGACAGCCGCCCTCTTCCTCGGTCCCGCGCACAGAACTGCGGGCTCGTGTGCGTCACCTTTTACTTACGCTCCGTGTCGGGACATAAGCTCAGACGAAGGCTTTTCGCCCCTAGAATACCTCCTGTGTTCCGCATTCAAGAATCTTAGTTTTAGGGCTTCATTCGGCAATTTTACTTGGATTCCCATGGCTTTTGTTTGGAGGTGGCTGTCTCGGGTCCCCCGCTGGACGGAAGCCTGTGCTGAAGAGGACGTTCCAGGCCCTCCATCCAGACATGCGGGCACGCCACGGTGACTTCCCAGATGTCAGACATGTTTTTCCTAGTCTCCTTCCTCCGTGAGGGAGCTGCAAACACCAAATTACTCGTCACTGATCTTCCCCTCACTCCTCAGATGACTTCTCAAGACGGGCACTGCTCTCGGGCTGTTTGGGAACTCCCTTGCTCTTTGGCGCTGCGACGTGAGGAGGTCAGCTCGACCACATGTCAGTGACACTGAGCAGTGGCTGACGAGGCAGAGCCTGCAGAGGGGCCTCCTGAGCAAACGCCAGGCATCCAGATCGTTCCCTGGGGAAAAGGGTTCCGGGTTGCTTGATTTTAAGTTAAATTTCTGAAGATTTTTATTGTTTTAATAAGTGAAGCATAAACTCCAGAATTAGTTTCCCCACATCCTTAAGCTCCAGTTCAATCACAGTTTATTCTAAAAATAGCAATACTCTGCGTTTGAACCATCTCACCGGAAAGGGCACTCCCAGGACGCAGGCAGACCGCACGAAACTCATCGGGAGGACGTGTGCTGAAGGAGGTTCCGTGTGACTCTCAAAGTCCTGCAACGTTGTACAGCCAGTAGAACAGAACAGGGAAGAAGGGACCACATCTTCCTGCTGCAAAGCCCCTCCCGCTGGGGGCTCACGCAGCCTCCCCCCTCCGGCTGTGGTCCTGGGTCTGAGCACCTGACGACCGATGGCCCTGGGCCTCCGGTGTGCTGACTGTTGTCCACGAGGCGCCGCCCCACGTCGGGGACGACATGAGCACCGCTCCTGAAGGTGGCGCCGAGGTCCCGAGCCAAGGGGCCCTGGGTGTGCTACCACCGCTGGACCCAAACACCCCAAATACAGTGAGCAATGGGGACGATCCCCTGCCAACTTAAAAAGGTGACGACTTCAGCCTCGGTTTCAGGGACACTCTTAGATGCCATGCCTGAGCCCCACACGTAACTCCCCTGACGCTGCTTCCTCTGGACACCCAGGGCCGCAGCCTGAGCCGCATCCGCGCCCGCTGCGCGGGGGCCGCACTGCAGAGGGCCCGGCTCCACGTCTGAAGGGCGGCTACGCCATCCGTTATTCTCAGGGTCCGGCTGAATTAGCACCAGCCTGCAAGGCTGTGCATCGAACCACGGAGGCATGAATAACTTCCTCCAGACATCCCTGTATTTTATGTCAAGGCTGGACCGTGTCGTCCGGAGGAAAATCCATTTAACGAGCGCGGCCCTCGGCAGCCAGGTGAGAGGCAGAGGTACCGGCTCCCGACCAGGGCACGATGGACACCTGCTGTCCGTGCCTCTGGAAACACGGTGGTGTCCAGACATGTGTGATGCAGGCAGGACCCCGTGCACCGCCCTGGTCCTTACAGGACAAGGGCAGAGTCCCCCGTGGTGAGCCCCGTGCTCCCGTTTCATTTGCTCCTGAGAGAATCACCCCCGAGCCCAGCCCTCTCCCTGCTCCCCATAAACCTCCATGTACCGAGTCTGGGGGACATTCCGCACAGAGCGCGCCTGCAAGCAGGGGCTCAGGGCGACCCCCCACCCGCGCGATCCGAGTTCTGCAGCCCTGGGGCCTCGGTGCCCCTCCACTTGGCTGTGACACCCTCTCGTCCTTTTAAATTTTTAAATGCGATGGTCTGTTCCCCTCTGTTTTCCCCAGGACGTCTTCTGCTTAAACAGCATCAGAGAGGCGGAGAGCAGTTTTCTCCGCGGCCTGAGTGACCGCGGCGCGTCGTTAATTATGCAGGGGGCTGCGTGGCTGGGGCCGGGCACTGGAATGTGCTCTGATGTCAGGTCTGCATCTGGGCGGCGCGGCCTGCGGAAGGATTACGATGATGTATATGCGGTTCATGACTAAGTGGGCTAATGAAAGGGCCTCGTGTGATCAAACACAATTAATTAAATTAACTTATGATATTAACCCATCTTTCTGTGCATGTATAATTTATATTAATTGATTTGCTGCGTTCCTATTGACCAATCCGGGGGGCCGCGGACGCCTAAGGAGGAAGGAGGGGTCATTAGCAGCACTTTGATGCAAACCGTAATTGATGGGCCCGTGTGGTTTAGGGATGTAGCCAAAGCTCTGCTAATTGTCATAAGAAGTTGAAATTGATTGCGTCTGCATTAGAACATAAATTTGAATTGATTAATGTTTTGTTCTAAAATTAATGTCCATTCTGGATGGGAGATACAATGCTTTATTTATTGGATTCATTAATGCGGTCTGAGGAAAAATAGTGTTGAAGTTAGGTAACCGAGGGCCGATCGTTAAGGACGCGGCCGATGGAGCCACCGCGGAGCCCGCCACCCCCGGCCTCCCCGTCCCACCGGTCTGAGCACAACGCCCGCGCTGGACCGTCCGGGTCCAGCCTTCCGTGGAGGACCCTTTACAGACAGTGGCTGCGGGAAGCCCCCCAATGTGGAGCACAGTGTGGGGTCCTGCGGGGGCGGGGGCACCTACAAACGCCATCACGCCCCAGCCGAGGCTCAGATGTCAGACGTCACCACGATTTATACCCAGCTCCCGCACAAGGAGATGCTCTCAGACCCGCTGGAACGGCAATTTATGTCCCGCGGGCCATCGACAGAGGCGGGGAAGTCTAAACCCACAGACGCTTTAGGGGGCACAGAATTTTCCCCAAGGCTGCTTGGTTCCCGGGCCCTCCCCCACGGCGATGTTTACTCTGAAGACTCTCTAGTTACTGTGATTGGCAACCTACCCAGCCTTGCGTTGGCAAAATCGGCACTTAACTTGGTGACCTTGGCCAGCTTGACCTCTGGTGTTTCAGAGACCTGTTGCCAAAACCACTGATGTCAATAGCGTAGCCCCGCCCTCGGTTATTCCTGAAGCACCAAACCACGGAGGAGAGAGCGGGAGACCACTCATCGCTCCCCGGGTCCTCCCCAGAGAAACCTTAGCATCTGCTCTTATAGGCTGATTTAAATAGAAAAGGTGGAGCGCTCCTTTTCCAGAACGGTTCTGTTTCCGTGGGAGGAGCGGAGCAGTTTTGCTGTCACGCGTGGGACAGCCCTCTCTCCCCCTGGGACCGTCGGCCTCGCACGCCCGCGCAGACGGGCGCCTCTCTGCAGCCCGCGGACGCAAGAGCGCATGGTTCCCAGCCACGTCCTGACCGCGTCCGATGCAGCGGAATTACACTCGGGTATCGCCCCGTGTGTTGGCGCCATCGAGGACCGAACAGCAGTCCCTTCTCAGGAAGCAACTTGTCCTCAACTCCGGGGCCTGTGTGAGGGGCACCGTCGCCACCGCGCTGGGTGCCGGGTGCGTCACGGTGTGCTCACGACCAGTTTAATTACACGTCATGCTCCTGCTCTCTCTCGCCAGGTTTACACATGCCCCATATGTGCTATGCATGTAAAACATTATGTGTTTTAATAAGCGCCAGCTTATTAAGCAGCCAGCAAAAAACCCTCTCAGATCAGAATCACGTTCTGATTTTGTAAAAATGGAGGTGAGCAGGGCTCCTTGCTGGCTGCACAGCAGTTGCTGCAAACATGATCCCCTCTGCCTTTGACGGGAGTGGTTTCTGCCGGGCACACGGCATAGGGACAGGGTCACTGCCCCGATACGGGGGTGTCTGCCGGCGGTGGATGGGGCTGAACCCAGCGGGCCTTGGACGCAGCCGGCTCGGGAGGGGGGCGGGCAGGGCAGCCCCGGTCTGTCTCTCATTGTAGGGAACCGCCCCGAGGCCGCTGCCGCTTCCTGGGGTGGAAGGTTCCAGCGCACTTTACAACCAGCTGTTTCTAAAAGTGATTTTTGTGTTGATTTTTGGTGTTACTTGAAAGCAGCTAAAGAGAAAAACCGACTACAGACCTAGTCCTGACCGTCGGCCGTGCAGAATTCAAATGAAGAGTTTGGAGACCCCGGCCTCAAAGTTAGATATTTGCTGGCATTTCTGAAGGTTGGGAAGGTAACCAAGAGAGTGATTTAAAATAATATTGTCTTCATCTAGCAGTTTTGTAAATGGGCCACAGATGTTCCAAGAGAAAATTAACAATGTCTTGTTTTTCAAAACCCACTTAACTCCATGCAGAATGTGGTGGCAACTGGAATAATTATGTTGCTAATCAGATAATGGTTTATCGGGAGGCAGAGCGGGGCGGTCTGATGGACCCATCCCGGGCGTGCGGGGCGGCCCCGGAAGGGGAGTTTGGCTTCCCGACGCGTCTGGTCCTCTGTCAGGGCTGCTGGGGACCCAGCGAGCTCACCGAGCTGAGCCAAGTGCACACTTGCTGTTTCAGAACCGGCCCAGAGAGCGCTGCGGTGGGAGCCCCTGCAGCCAGGGTGCCGACGTCCAGTCCCCGCCCCCCTCCCCCCAGCGACACGCAATCATGCTCCCTCGCGGCCCAGGTGGCACAGCTGGCCAGCAGCCGGGGTCACTACAGGCAGGCTGACTGTCCCGGGGGCCGCTGCTCAGGGCAATGGTTTCCAACGCCTCAAAGCAACAATGATCACAAAACCCCGGTGACCCTGAGTGGGAACGTCTTGAATGTGGAACGGTTGCTGTCCGGGGACATGGTAGACGTGAAAGCTCTCCTGAAATCCTGGTTAGGGACGTGACCCAACAGGGACGCTCGGGAGTCCTGCCCTCACCCTGGAAAGCGACAGCTCCGTAGCTGGCCAGCTCAGGCCTCCCAATTCCTGCCCTCCCCTCCTCTCTGTGGGGTGGGTGCACCACTTACCTATCAGAGGGCGTCCCATGATCCAAATACTGTCCCACCAGAGAGGGCTTCCGGTTAGAGGTGCTCAGTGCATTTCACAGAGAGACCCCCATAGGAACTTCGTTATACATCTACCTAAAATCTTCAGAAGGAGGAAAAACATCTCTTCAGAGGCTGGACGTGCCGTTCTTATGCATTTGCCTTTAGGGGCACTGTATTAACGAGCCAGACGGCCCTCATACTGCGTGCAAAGGAGAGCAATGTAATCTCCATGCCAGCTTTATGGTGGGCACGTGGGATCTCAAGGTGCTAAAAAGGTACACTTTGCCCTGGCCAGGTAGAGCATCGCCCCAATACACCAAGGCTGGGGGTTCAATCCCCAGTCAGGGCACATGCAAGAATCAACCAATGGATGCATCAGTAAGGGAACAACAAATCAATGCCCCCCTCTCTCTCCCTCTCTCTGTCTAAAATCAATACATTTTTTAAAAGAAAAAAATAATAAAAATTAAAAAATAAAAAGGCACCTTTTTATGTGTCTTTCCCATTAGACCCCGGGTAGGCACCGCGCTCGGACAGCGTGACAGGCAGTGTTGCCTTCATGTAAACACGCACCTCGCCCATAGACAGCTGGAGCCTCCCGGCTTACGTTTCCTGCTGCTCCCAGGGTGGAGTCTGGTTTCTGGGTCAGCTCTCTGCGTGCACAGCCCAACGCTGTCCTCTGGGCCCCTGGCTCAGGTCAAGGGGGTGCCCAGGCTGGTCCAATGGCAGGTCCGGGCCTTAATTTTTGAAGGTACCCTGTGCAGGAGAAGCTGGGGGTCAATGTGCCTTATTGACATGTACTGTTTATTCAAAAACATTAAAGGCAGATTTATTTGTCCTCAGGCAGGCAGGCAACAGTTTGAAATGGTGCGTTCTTCCTCGTCCAAGGGGGTGGGGGTGGGGCCGGAAGAGGGCGGGGGGGTAGGCACCATGGGCAGCTGTCCTGTCATAGAACTGTACCCCCAAACCTCTACCATTTTATTAACCAGTGTCACCCCCATGAATTCAATTAAAAATGGTGAAGATGGCAAATACCTACCAACACAACTCCGAATTCTGTCCGAGGCGGAATTTACGGCGGGCGCACCGGGCAGGCGCCCTGGGCCCCAACTTCTGAAGGGCCTGCAAAACCCCAACTTTACACTTTTTTCTAATGACACCAAGTTTGATTTCATAGCTGCAATTTTAATCACGTACAAGTTTACAAGCGGCGGTAAAGCCCGAGAGTGTGTTTATATTCTCTCATTTTCATTATTTCCTTACCACGCTGCGCACTACGCACACACTGCGCTGCCGCCCGTCGGAGCAGTAGGACCATATTTGCTGCTCTGCGCGCACAGAGGTTCTCCCGCGGTGCAGACTTACGGTACCCGCACATACGCAGGGATGTAATTAGTGTGGGTGTGTCCTTGTTTCATGTAGGGTTCTAAAAGTGGTTTTCTGTGCATATTAATAAATACTCAGGTAAGTTGAAATTACATTAAAATAAAATTAATCCCTATTGTTGAACTTATATTAAGATAAAATTAATTCCTGTGGTTACATCAGCAAGAAAAAAATTTATTTAAATAATTTCACATTTGTATTATAATTTCAAGTAAAATTCTATGGTCTTTTTGTTCAAATTTCTGATTGTTACTCCTATTATATGTATGCTATCATTAATTATAATTATACTTTTACATGTGTTCAACTATTAGTTCAAAACTTTGCGATTATTATTATGTTATCATTAATTATTTTACACATATATGATATTCAAATTTTATTGGAAATAAAATATCAATAGTACTTAATACTTTTTATTTATTTAAAAATATGGTTAACATGGATTTTTATTTTCCCTGTCTCTCTCTCTTTTTTTTTAAGGGGCCCAATGTTTTCTTCTGCACCCGGGGCCTAGCCAGCCTTAACCCGCCTCTGGGTGTGTCTCCAGCACACAGACACGGTTGGAGGTCTGACCCTGCCTGGGCCCGGCAGGCGGCGGGGGGCGTGGCCTGGTGACCAGCTGGCCGGGAAGGGCCCGGCGGTGCCAGGCGGCTGGGGGCAACGGAGGCAGGCATTCCCGCTGCCGGTGCCGAGGTCTGGTGTCAGGGCCCGCCCCCCTGCCCCCTTTACATCTGTGTGAGTAGGACCCTGGAAAAGCACACGCGTGTGCCACGGGTGTAGTTGAGAAAATCAAGAACTGGGGAAGGCTGACCAGAAACGAACCATTTCCCGTCAGCATGTGGATATACTCGGCCGGAAACAAACAGCCATTGTGCTGAAGTCTATCCTGCCTGCTTTATGCTAAAATAAAGATTGGGCTGCTCTTACAACCTTCATGTTTAATCAAAATACTATTCTAAACATCGGGGTGCGGCCACAGGCCCAGAATATAAGCCCCATGTTTAATTTAGAATACTCTGCCCTAGGAATGAAAACCGGAACCCTTTGGTCCCCTGACATAGAACCCGGGTTCAAATGTCAAGGGGCTCCTGCAGTGGCCCGTGAGCTTGAGGTCTGGCTCCTCTTACCTGCCCGCGGGAGCGGAGTGCCTTCCTCTCTCAGCTGCGCAGAACGACACGTGAGTCCAGTTAGCCGTACAGGCAGGGCCAGGGTCTCGTTTCCGCGTGCTGATAGCAGCGCCATCGTGAGCCGGCACTGCCTGAGTGGAGGACGGATGGGTCTCATGTGGCCCTTTAGCTTTGTTTGTCTTCGGAGCTAACCCTTTTATAATCCCAGAGTCTCAACATACTGTTCAGTGTCTCCTGTGTTTCTAGAAACAGATTTTCTTCAATAACTAGTTCCGAAATAAGCAAATGCCTTATAAGAAGCCCAGTGGCTTTTGGACAGAGACGCAAAGCAGGACAAGGATGCTTGTCACCTTAACTGTCACCAGAGGTCATGGGCCACTTAGTGCTCCCAGCACCCCGGGTGGCCTTTGTGCCTGGCTGTGTGCAGAAGAGACCACAGAGAGGGTGAGCATCTTTAAAAAGTCTTATAACATGTTTAAAAAATAATGTTATGTTTTGAAGATGCTGAGAACTTAATGAAGCTAGAAAGCCCTCTGCCATCAAACACTCAGACTTATTCTTTTTATGCCCCCTGCAGAAACGGTTGCAGCTCGTTGGGCAGCAAGCGCCCGGGACCGCTCGTCTGAGAAGCGGCAGCACCGGCGCTGCCCTTCCTCCGCCACGCACACGCGTTCCGCATTTTGATGAATGTCTTTCTGTTTGATGTTGTAACGTTTGCAAATATTTGTGGTTGGTGCTGGGACACGTGCAGCGTGTCCCGATGCCGATGATGGCACAGTGCTGGCACATCACAGCGTCACGCGTGCACACACGGCATCACGGTGCCCACACAGCATCACACGTGCACTCACGGTGTCACGGTGCCCATGCGGCATCACACGTGCACACACGGCATCACGGTGCCCACGCGGAATCACACGTGCACACACGGCGTCACGGTGCCCACGCGGAATCACACGTGCACACACAGCGTCACGGTGCCCACGCGGCATCACACGTGCACACACAGTCCCACACATGCACACATGGCCCCTCCCGTGCACGCATGACCCCGAACTCAGGGGCTGGTGTGGGAGCATCCACACTGCATGTCCAGGCTCCGCTGCGGAGCTCAGAACTGCCGCAGCCAGAAGGCTACAACGCTCCAGCCAACGTCCACCCACGAGCTCCTTCCCTCTGTCCTCGCTCTTCCGTGTTAGCTTCATGGAGAAGACCCGCCAGACCTGCCTGCGGGACTTCATTCAAAGGCGTCCGTTAAGTGCTGCCGCTTTCAGCTGTCCCAGTGGTGCTTCCAGGACACACTGCCACCCTGCAAGCGAGAGGACCCCGAGTCCCGCAGGGGCCCCCACAGGCGCGTGCGGGAGAAGTCAGGCCGGCTGGTGTGCATTTCACTGGGGACAAAGAGACCTTGTTATCCTGATACCAAAACATACACGTGCAAAAATCAAACTCAACCCCCCAAATCGGAACTGGGACAACTGTGTGTTTACGAGCCTTTTGGAAAAAACATGGTACGGATGTTTTCCTTCTCACTCGTCAGTATTTAGACACAGGCGTGAAAACATAATTTCTCAAACTAGTGCTTGGCTGGTGTCATACCCAATAAGGTTTGTGTTCATTCCAAGTGTCATGGCTCGTGAGCAGAGGAACAGATTAGTCCCAGGAGTAAAAACTAGTTTTCTGTACAAATTGGCCCCAGAGGGACGTTTCCTAGAGCCGCGTCTCGCTCCTGGACACGATCCAGTCACAGTCCTATCTGTCCCTTCGCCGGGTCCCTTCGGCAGGGTGCGCTGAGCAGAGGGACCAGGGGCCCTGCGTATCGATCAGTGATCACGGCAAAGCACTGTTATTAGACGCTGAAGGTCCCGGGGAGGCGTGAGGAATGAGGGGCGCGGGCCGGGTTATTGATGACGGCAATAAGCGGCGGCGGCCGCGCAGCAGCCCTGGAGAGCGCGCGGCGGCCGGCCGGGCGGCAGGGACAACATGAAGAAGTATGGAGCCGGCCTCGCACCTGGCAGACTGATTAGGTTCATTGCGGGAAGATGAACTGTTTCAATATGTTAAACACTGGAGGCTGTTAAGGGAGAGTTGCTGTCACCACGGCACCGTGGTTTGGGGAGCCGGCCCTGTCTTTTTGTCATTTTGTCCTTTTGGAAATGTGACATTCCCACACCGAGCAGGACCCGTGTGTCCCCGCGCTCTGTGCGGGCTTCAGACGTGCAGACCAACACGGCCGCTCAGCGGGACCGCGGCGAGCCTCTGACTTCCGAAAGCGGCCGAGCAGCCCGTGAGTCAACCGCGCGCTGGGCGCAACCGTGCTGAACACGCTTAAACATTAATCTTCTCCCCCGTGTGCTGCGAGCCCCGCCCCAGCCAGCTTTGTCGCACATGGAGCCCTGCCGTGTTCGGGGGTGGGGGGCGGGGCCAAGCCTTACGGGTGGCTCTGTGTGACATGAAGGATGGAGGTGTTGCCCACGTGACACACAGTCTCTGCAATTTAAAATCACCCTGAAGTCACTGATCGGAGAGCCACAGATGTGAAGAAGAATAATTCCACATTTTGTGGGAGTCCAGCGAGCGCCACGTTTACAGCCAGACAACCCTTGCTAGAAATTTTGCTTCGGGGTTGGACTCGTTTCCTCTGCTGAAAGGTCACCGCGTGATTCAGTGTTTTTAATCCTACAACGGTGTTTAATTCAGAGGGCATCTGGTGTTAGTACCTGAAAGCGCCCTGCCTGCTGCAGGTGGCCTTTGTCAGGTCAAACCAAGACACGAAGACGGGAGAGAGAGAACATGAGTGGGCGCTTCAGGGGGTGCCCTTGTGGGCCTGGTCCCAGCTCGCCCCCTGGGCAGCCCCTGCAGGCCTGACCCCACTCCAGCCCGGCTTCCGAAAGAGCCGGTTAGCACGGGAGGTCCCGTTCGTTGAAAACCAGGCTGTTTCCCAGGTCACACACCCCACAGTCCAGCACAAATCCTGACGTTTCATATCTATTTCTTCTTCCAAACTGGCTGTCACGTCCATCCCACAGTCCCTCCTTGCATGATCAATTAGAACGTCGCCCCAAAACCACAGAGGAGCTGGGTGTCGCCCCCTGGCTGGAGCTGCGTGTGTGCGTGGCCTGCACCACATGGTGCTTTGACCAAGCAGGCCAGGCAGCCTTACAATATGCCCTAGTTTGTGTTCCTAAGAAAGGTTCTCAAATTTGAAAAATAACATGAGAATCTTGAAATCGTTTTGCACAACACCGAGGCTGGAGGTTCCGCAGCCGAGGTCACTGTCACTCAGGGAGCACTGGCCCAAGGAGTCCGTGCCCTGCTGGCCACAGCGCCATCACATAAACGAGTTTAACGCCGTTTTCTGTCCTAACAATAATAAAACGTGTCCCTGCGCAGTGAGCCTGAGACCAGCAACGCTGCTTAAACATGTTTGTCGCCGGCCTCACTCGGCCGTGTACAGAGCAGTTCTATGAAGGGGTCCACACGGCTGCTGGAAAGCTGGGGCGGGGGTCCCTGCCATTAGCAGTGGCAGGTCATTAGACAGCCAGGTGCACGCAGATGGGGCAGGTGCTAGGCAGCCAGGGACGCTCATGTACTGGAGTCCCTACCACGAGGATTCACCCAGGGACTGGGCCTTTGGCGGCAGAAGGGGCCCCCGTCACCTGCCGCGGCCAGGGAGAGGACGCATGTGTCCCAGAACGTCACATGCAACGTGGTGGCCACAGAGATGGTGCCGGGAGTGTCTCTGAACTTGCCAAGAGGGCAGGTCTTCCAAGTTCTCCTACCAGGAAAGCGGTGGACTGGGTGAGCGGGGGACAGCGCCCCGACTCAGTGTGCCGGCCACTTTGCAGGGTGGCCATAGATCGATCGAATCGTTGGGTTGTGCATCTTAAATATGTACCACGTTCGATGTCAGTTACAGGTCGATGAAGCTGATTTGTTTTCCAGTTTAGAAGATGCGGAGGATGGAAACAGCCCAGAGCTGCTGCCGGGAACCGTGGGCTCTGCGTCGCCGGGCACCTGCCTCCGTGCGACCTGCATTCCCAGTCAGGGCCACTTACACGTGAGACCTGCTGCCCGCGGGGCCCGAGGCGGGATGCGTGTGCCCCGGGGACAGGTGAGGGCCAGGAGGCGGGCAGGCTCGGCGGCCCGGGTACCGCTGGGAAGGTCTGCAGGCCCCAGAGGGGCGCTGCCGCTGTGTATGGAAACGGCGGAGAGCGGTTCGCTTACGAGAGGCCCCGTTACTCCCGACGGTCCAATCACCTCCCTAAGACGGACACACGCGTGACAGGCACCCAACCACTTTCTACTGACAGCCACGAACCGCACCCCCAAAGCTCGGTTCTCAGCCCGGCTTCCCGCCCTGAGGGCACCAGGATCCGGAGGGATGGGCGCTGTCTAGAGCAGAGGGACCCTGCCTGTGGCCCCGCCCACCCAGCACCCACACACAAGGCGCTCACCTGACACTCTGTCCCAGACACGCTCACACGCCGCTGAGGGCCACGTCAGGTTTGGGGTGTAAGGCATGGAGCCCTGGGCTGAGCGCCCTGAGGAGGCTGGAGGACAGTGGCGTGAGGGGCCTCAGGTCACTGCTGGGGTCTGCAGGGTCCGTTCACTTGGTGTTCATCTTGTGAAGGGTGGTGACGGTAGACACAGCACTGATCCCAGGGGCAGGGCCCTTGACCTTGAAGAGCTCGCGGTCCAGGGGAGACAAGGTCACACCAGTACATTTAAAAGAACAACTCTTTTTATTTACTTCTATTGATAGCTTAGCGAGAAGTCAGCCACTCACCTCAGGATGGTGGGACTCCCTGATTCCTGGTCCCAAATTTACTGATTATCACCTCCGTCAACTGGTTTGTTTGTCTGTCTGTCTGCCTGTCTGTCTGTTTCCATCATGGACCCTTTAAGCAGCTAACAAAATCCGCTGGCCCTTCCAGACCATTCGCTCAGCCCCACGCGCGGCCCAGCGTCCAAGCACCGAGGGCCCCGAGGGCGGCGTCACCTGCACAGGGGAAGGGACTGTCGTCGCTCTGTCCCACGTGTGAGACCGCGTACCACGTACCCCCCCCTCCCGAGAACACGTTTCCATCATATTATAACATTGTCAGAGCTCAGAAGTGGGAACTGTCCCTGAGGGCCCTGCTGTGTTTCTGGCTCAGACCCCATCCCTGTCCCCTGTCCCCAGAGTCACTGCCTGTCCCTAGAAAGCTCGTCCTCAGAGACCTGCTTCCATCTGCCAGTAAATCCATGCTGCCCCTCCCCCCAGAACCCTCCTCTTCCATTTCAACACAATGGCATTTCCTTTTCCTTTTTTTCCCATCTTCATTGGGGTCGGGGGCGTGGGATACATTGTATCCGTTTCAGAGAGCTGGTAAGATGAATGATCCCATTCTTTTGTTTGTTGCAGCCACGAGGACGTCCATTTTAACCTGCCCTGTAGGGATTCTGAAATTTATCAGGAAATGAGAAATAATCCGGTTTTCAGGGCCGCGGGCATCGGTGACAGGCGCGCCACTGAGCATTGATTTTGCGCTCCTGCCAGGGGTGTGGGAAGGGACCGGGACGAGCTGGGAGCGGCCCTGAGCGTCCGGCGGTGGCGCTGGCTGCAGAGCAGGCCTTGCTCAGGCGCATCCCGCCGCCCCCCCGCCCCCTCCACTCCCCCCCCCACCCCCGCTCGGCGGGTATTTATGTCCCGGCCTCCCTCTCCCAGCCCTTCCTGAGATAAAGGATGGAGCTCCTGAGATGAAGCCCGCTGACTCTTCAGGCCAGTTCTTCCAGATAAAGTTGAAGCCGCCCTGAAACCCTAAGAATTCAGTCTCTGCTGCGGCCCCACCGCGACAGCCCTCGCCCGCCAGGAGGTCTGCATCCAGCTCAGAACAGGTGCCCCAGGCCCCAAAGGCTGTCGGGCTTTGAAGCACAGATGCCCAGAGGCCCCCACAGCGGCGGTGCACTACCCTCACCGTGGAAATAGGAAGAACTTCAGGAATCCTTATCACCCGGGGACTGACTGTTCCTTTTCACTGGGGGTGACGTGGGCTCTCGCGTGCTCGCCATCCACCCAGCTTTCCTTCCTTCCCCACCATCTGGGACTCCCCCGGCTGGCCTGCCCTACGGGAGTTTCTGTTCTCGGGTCACGGGAGCCAAGCTGATGAACTAACTCCTGAGGAGGGTTAATTACTAATAAGGACCTAATGTGTTAACCTCCTTGGATCTTTGCATTTTAATGGGAGCAGTTGCTTCGCTGAAAAGAATGCATTCCTAGCAGCGGCCCCCCCAGGGGGTTGACAATGAAATGTAAGGGGAATGAGGGCAGGTGCTCAGGGTGCAATTCAGAGGGCGTTTCTGGGGATGCCTCTGCGCCCCTTGGAGACGGCCTCACCTCTCAGACGCCCCACGTGGAGCCCCGGCCCCAGGCTGCAGACAGGAGAGGTGCGTCTTGGCTAAGGGTGGGCTGGATGCAGCTGATACCAGTTGGTTGGGAGGCATTTTATAGAAACTGTAACCTTGGAAAGCGCAGATCCCAGGAAGCTACAAAAGGGTAGAAAAAGAAATTGAAGATGCCTGAGGTTTGGGGGGAGGTTCTGGAAGTGCCATGGCTGTGAGGGCCGCCCCAGGCACACACACTGGCTCATGGAAGGTGCTGGATTTACAGGAGAGAACAGACGACTCTCTCCACTGCACCGGGTTCATTACACTGGCATTTCATGTACTTGTTCTTACTTTCAAACTGTCCTGCGCCCATTTTAAAGATGAGCAAACTGTGGCTGAGTGGTGAAAGGGTTTAATGTGTGTGCAGAGAGCGAGTGGGTCCTGGCTGCCGCGGGCAAGTCTGTGCTCAGGTCCGTGGGAACCACGTGCAGGACGTCACTGATGAGAGCCTCGGCTTCAGAGCCCCCCGCACTCCACACTCACGCGCGGTGCCTCTCCTGACTCCAGGCTCCTGCATCATGCCCCCAAGGAAGGGGTAGGTCCCCAGCCCCCCCGGCCCAGGTGACCTTTCATGTCTAACTCCACTTCCTCGGGGCAGGGCATAATGAAGGGGTTGCCAGCCTGGTACCCCACATGAGATTTGGAGTTGAGTGTGTGCAAATGACATGATGATATTTCTGTTTGAGGAAGACAGCGTATCCATGGCAGAGGGAGCAGAAAGGATAGGGACACCTTGACTCAGCATTTCCATGCAAACATGACTCAGCATTTTCATGATGCCATGATTCAGCATTTTACATGTGTTACTCAGCATTTTAGGTGGCCACGACTCCTCGTTTTGTGTGACCACGACACAGCATTCCCGTGTAGCCATGACTCAGCATTTTATGACACTCGTCGGCAGCCGTCCGTCTCGAGAGACGATGGTGTAGCTTCTTAAGAGTCTATCTGCACCGCCGAGAATGGCTGTGCAGTCCGACTCGGGAGTGACACGGTATCTGTCTCCTCCCGTGTTGAATCGACATCTTGCGATGACGCTGGAGTGTCCTCTCCAGTGAAGCTGAAGCTACAGAGCCTGGGCAGGGTGATATGGAGGGTCTGCTGTTGCCCATGCAGCAGACCCCCCCTCTCTTCGCAGCTGAAGGGTCCAAGGGAAAGACGGAGTCAATACAGCTTGGCTTCAGGTGCGCCGCAGGAGTTGCCGGTGTTGACTGCAACGTCAAACCGCCTTAGGGACTCCGGCTCCGGATTTTCTGTCGGGGTTTACTCCCTTAGCCTTTCCCCTGAAGAGGTATGCCGCAAGGCAGCGGAGGTTTTTTGGAATCAGAGTTTTCCTTCTCTGATGTGCCCTGACTGGAAGATCGAACCAGCGACACTTAGCTCGCAGGCCGACGCTCAATCCACTGAGCCAAACCAGCCAGGGTGTTTATGACACTATGACTTGGCATTTCTATTGCATCATGACCCGGCATTTGATGGCACCAGAATTTGGCATGTCCATCACCTTAGGAGTGTTGCTGCTGCAGAGCTGGCTCACAATGGCCCTAAACTGCTGAGTTGTTTTTCAGAGAAAACAGACCGAGACCCTCCAGTCATGCAGCTGGGGTGCACACGGAGGAGGGAACTTGACCTTTAGCCGCACTGGAGCCGGTGTCTCACCCCGGGCACACACACACACACATGGGACCAGAGAATGAGGACCCAGCCTGCTCAGACACGGACTGTTTTCAGAAGCAGATGGCCCGCTGTCCAAGGAGTTGGGGTGCTGGAGCTCCGAGCCCCTCCCGTTAAAACCCGCCCACCAGCACCTCCACATCCCTGTTCCCCAGCCCATTAAAAGCCCTTGGTCCAGTCCAGCGAGTGAGATGGGGGCTGGATGGGGGGCTCCAGTAAGTCTCCCACCGTCCCGGTGGGCACCTTCTCCATCAACAAACCTTTCCTTACCCCGGAGTCTGACAGTTGGAGTTTTGGCCTCTCGAAGCACCAGGCACATGCACTTGAATTTCAGTAGCGGTACCAACGTCATCCGACATCAGCGTAGGCCTGAATTGTGCCCCAAAGGCCGCAGGGTTAACTTCCGGCCCCACGCCTGGCCCAGCCGCCCAAGGTGCACTTACTTAAAACACCGAGTGAGCTGTCAGTGACGCCCCTCGCACGGCTGAGATTCTGCAAGGAGAGAGCTGAGGGGCCCATCCAGGCGTCCTGGCCTGCGCCCCTCCAGCCGCGGACAAAGCCCCTTAGGCAGATGCTGCGTCCGCCCTGGATGAGAGTCCGCAGGGGCGTAGTCCGTGGGCAGGGGTGTGCGCACGCTTGGGTTTGCCTGGGCCTCTCCTCGCCTCGTTCCCCGGGACGGTTCACTTCTCACAAGAAGGCGAGTAAGACCAGAGACCTGGGTGCAAACAGAACCAGCAGGAGCCCCGCTGAGTGCACACAGAGAAGGTGGCTGGTGGGCTTCCCGGGCACGGGGTTGGAATCCCCCGATCTCCAGGCACCGGGAGCCCAGTGCGGCCGCGTCTGCTGGGACGCCTCCTGGAAGCGCCTCCTGCTCCCTGGTTAGATCCCAGCGAGGTGTGCCGGTCCCACCTGCGTTCCTTGAAACATCTCCCGTGACCCGTGATCCCAGTGTCCGCTACCAGACTTCTACCCACGCAGTATTTTTATACCCTCAGCACAGAGACTTCGAGGGCCAGGGAGGAGAAAGGGGAAACTGTGGAAACAGAGGAAGCCTCACCCAACTTTAGACAAACTCACTGGGGGCTGCGGACGCGCCTTTCAAGGGACCTGCGTCATCAGGTCTTCTGTCCCGTTTCTTCCGTAGCCGGTCGTCCACGAAGGGCTCTTTGTGAGGAGATGCGGTACCTGACTGCTGGGAAAATACAGGGGTGCTGATGGGTGTGTGTGTGTGCGCGTGTGCATGAGTGTATCATGTGTGCTGGTGTGTCACTGCGCAGCCTGCTGTCTCCCACGGCCTGTCTTCTCCAGGGTCTGCTCTCAGCCCACAGCCAGGCAGGGGGTCCTGGAGCACATGGGGGCTGCGGAGGTGGGGGGTGTCCTGCAGGACAGGCCTGGCATTTCGCCCCTTTGCTCCAGGTCACTGCTTGGGGGACCTCTTGCAAATCCCACCTCCACCCAAGGCTCTGCTTTTTCATTTGTGCTGAGGTCGCAACCCACCTGGGATGTGATTATGAGGCTTAGAAAGAGGTGACAATGGCAGAAGGGGCCCCCGTCACCTGCCGCGGCCAGGGAGAGGACGCATCCGTCCCAGGACGTCACGGGCAGTGTGGTGGCCACAGAGACGGTGCCGGGAGTGTCTCTGAACTTGCCAAGAGGGCAGGTCTTCCAAGTTCTCCTACCAGGAAAGCGATGGGCTGGGTGAGCGGGGGGACAGCGCCCCGACTCAGTGTGCCGGCCACTTTGCAGGGTGGCCATAGATCGATCGAATCGTTGGGTTGTGCATCTTAAATATGTACCACGTTCGATGTCAGTTACAGGTCGATGAAGCTGATTTGTTTTCCAGTTTAGAAGATGCGGAGGATGGAAACAGCCCAGAGCTGCTGCCGGGAACCGTGGGCTCTGCGTCGCCGGGCACCTGCCTCCGTGCGACCTGCATTCCCAGTCAGGGCCACTTCCACATGAGACCTGCTGCCCGCGGGGCCCGAGGCGGGATGCGTGTGCCCCGGGGACAGGTGAGGGCCAGGAGGCGGGCAGGCTCGGCGGCCCGGGTACCGCTGGGAAGGTCTGCAGGCCCCAGAGGGGCGCTGCCGCTGTGTATGGAAACGGCGGAGAGCGGTTCGCTTACGAGAGGCCCCGTTACTCCCGACGGTCCAATCACCTCCCCAAGACGGACGCACGCGTGACAGGCACCCAACCACTTTCTACTGACAGCCACGAACCGCACCCCCAAAGCTCGGTTCTCAGCCCGGCTTCCCGCCCTGGCACCAGGATCTGCCCCTGGTGGCCCTGGGTGCTGGGTGCGGCCCGCCGTGGCTGAGCCCCACATCTCGGTGAGCCCCGATCCCCAGACCATCGGTGCCGCTTCGTTCACGCACGAGAGATGCCCTCGGCCACAGCAGTGAACAAGCGGGCCGTGGGTGGACACTGAGGTCGCCAGTGACTCCGTTTCGGAGCACAAAACAAGAACACTGTTTATTAGCATAATTGTGAACCTGGAGGGACCATGTGGGGACATGGAGCGCGAGCCGCCCCACCGTCCTGGAAGCACCCAGAGCCAGCCAGGCCCTGCCCGCCCTCCACACGGGGTGCTGCTCCTGCCCTTGAGGAAGGACCTCAGCACAGCGTCCAGCCAGGCTCAGGGCCACTGGGAGCGACACGGTCACCTCTCAGCCCTCTGCCGCCCGTGGCTGTTCTGTTCACCTCCCCCAGCTTTGATGTTTAACAGGACGGACCCAACAAGGCGGCGCCCGCGGCCGGGGGAGCTCATCCATCGGGACCAGGCTCCTGCCTGCCACCAGCATTGCCCTGTGATGCCAGTCAGGTCACAGCGTGGCCATCAGCCCTCGTTGTCACACTCCTGCTGCTCCTCACCGCCATCCGCAAGGCAAATCCTCACGATGTGTGCCAGTCTCAGGGGGCACAGGATGGAGCCTCCGGTGACTCTCTGCAGGGCTGCGTTTATACCACCATGTGCCCGGTCCAAGCCACCACGTCTGTCAAAACACAGTTTCCCCCCTTTTCTGGGCCTTGATGGAGCTCCAAGCGCCCGAGGCCTCAATATGAAACGCCAGGACAGCTCCGCCCCGGAGCTCACAGTGTGGCTCTGGGCTTCCTCCCAGGACGCCTGCACCTGGCTGAAGGCCACAGTGGCCTCTGCGTAGGGACAAGGGCGACAGTGGGTGGGGACGCAGACAGCCAGGGTCTGAGAGGCCACCTAGGTGAGCAGACGGGAGCAAAGGGCCAGGGAACGTCCCAGCGGCGTCTTCTGTGCTCCGTCCGGACAGGAGCCACATGTCTTCCAAGTGCCAGGGAAGGTGTCTGTCCTCACCTGCTGTCTCTTCAGGGGACACTTACTTCAAATGACAGAGAGAGATGACAGGGAGAGAGGGACAGCGAGAGAAAAACTGGGACCTTCATTGTTCAAAAAAGGGGGCATTAAACGCGACTCCCCCAAATATCTTGAGCCTTCCCAAGAGAAGTCAATAACGCATCGAATCATTTATATATTACATCAAATAATTTTATATCAAAGATCCTCCCTGAGGCATAGTTTGTGTTTCTCAGTTACTGACATGCGCATGGCTCGGTCTCCTTCCCGCTGCTGTGACCTCGTATCCGGCAGAAGAGTCGATGTCCTGACCCACGGGCTGCGTGCCGAGGCCCCTGAGCAGGTGCGCTGAGGAGCGCGACAGGTGAGGCTCCTTTTACTGCGGGACCGAAAGAAATGGCGGCACAGGTAACGTTCCCCTGAGACTTCATGTGGTCTCCAGGTGAGTCTCGGGCTTGAGCTAAAGGGAAATAGAAATGAAGCCAATGTTTCTAGAAAGTGTTTTGATTTCTGCGCGTTTGCAGCTGCAACGCCAAAGCCTGAACCTCGGCAGTGATGTCAGGGCACCTCCATCTTCACCCACATTTGACCTGCACACGGCCTTCTCCGGGGACGTCCGGGCCCTCCCGCTCCGGTGTGGTTGGGGACAGCCAGAATCAGGCTGCCCGGGCAGGGCCAGAGGAGCCGCTTCCGGGCCCTGGGGAGCCGACCTCAGGTGGGTGGCCCTCGAGCCGGGGCTGGGCGGGCAGCGGGCCTGCTCCGCTGGGGAGCCTCCGTCTCTACGACTCTGTCTTCTCAGCTCTGAGGCGGCGGCGTCCTTCCCTCTGCGCCTGGGCCCTTCCTCGCCAGCACTCTCCCGAACGGTGGCAAGAACCACCGTCTTCTGTTTCAGGCTGCCTGGCCAGGTAAGTGCATTCTCGACCATCACCCTTGATACCAGGGGTCCCGAACCTCCGGCCGTGGACCAGAACCGGCCTGAGCCTGTAGGAACCAGTCTGCGCAGCAGGAGGTAAGCACGAATGTCATGAGCTTGAATCATCCCGAAACCATCCCCCCTCCAAGTCCCTGGGAAAATTGTCTTCCATGAAACTGGTCCCTGGTGCCAAAAAGGTTGGGGACCGCTGATCCATGGGGAGCGGCTCCTGCTCGTCTTAGCTCATTACTTTATCTTCCCTGGCTCCTTCTGTTATTAAAGCCACTCCCTTCATGCTCTCTGAATGCCCAACTGCTCCCTGAAATTCCCATCTCTCTTTCTGCCAAACCGCGTTCCAATGGGCGGAAGAAGACAGGGAAGAACGATATTGGGAAGAGATCAATGTGCCAATGATTAATGAGCTTTCGTTTGGATTAGAAAGCATCTGTCACTAAGGAAGGGCTTGGCTGATTGAGGTGGACGGTTCTGGAACCGGCCGGGGCAACACAGAACGAGGGGTTCCCGTGCCCTTTCCCCAGCAGCCGGGTGCCCACACGGGCTGGCTAGCCTCACCCCTTTTAAGTGCGTCTGGGCTTCAGGAGTTTTCGGGGGCACATGCCTCTGTTCCCACTCTATTCTGCTTCTGCCTGTGGACGTATGCAATCTAAAACCAGAGCCCGTCACGCTGCCGTCCACGCGCAGGGCAGCTTCTAGCGTTCTGGTGCTTGCGTAGAACGCAGATAACCTGCTCCCATCCGGAACTCTGGTGCGACCGTACAAGAAAATCCAGTTCTTCAGTGAGCTTTCACGCTGCTTGCAGTGGCCTGAGGTGTCCCTCTGGGACACTGTGGAAGGTCATGGGGCATCACATGCATGAAGGAGGCTGCTGTTCCTGGTGGCCAGAGGCACCAAGCACGAGTCCCGCGCTCGGGACCCTGATGGCATCGGAGCTAATGGGTCTGTGACCTGCACCGTGCCCATGGTGCGGTGTTTCTGCCCGAACACAGTGCCGTGGGCGGCGGTGCTGTAATCGCGGAGAAGCAAAGGCAGGGTTTCACGTGGTCTTCCCCGCATACGGGGTTTGGGAGCAGATACGATCATGCTTCGCTATCTAACAGCCAGGTAAGTGCACTCAGGCCAGCGATAAGCCATGACGCATCCCATCAGAGGTACGATCATCAGAGAGCGGGGGAAGTGGCAGGTGCAGCGTCTGGGAGACGCGCCTCCCTCGCTCGTCCATCTCCGGGCCCAGCGGCGCCCACCTCCGGCGCTGCGGCCCAGCGTAAGCGGATTAGGCTTGAAGGGGTGGAGAGAGACACACGTGTCTCAAGCCTCCCGGAGCTGCAGGGAGCTGCTATTAAGTTCCTCGCGCCTGGGCCGTCTGTCACAACTGTCCTGAGATAACATGACCTACTCTTTCGGGTTGACGATTGGACCCCTTAACCTTAAAGAGGGTCTAGAAGTCGACAGGGCATATTGAACGTACTGTGTTAAAGCAGAACTAAAACAGTGCATAACATCAAGCTCACTGGGCTCCCAGTGTGCCGGCGCACAGTAGGTCTTCCCGGCAACCTCTCCTCTCCCAGCACGAAGCCCTTTCCCTGTCTGCACGTGGGTTTCGTCAGTTACCGACCCACACGGGACACTGTGCCTTCGGGGACACGGATTCGCTAAGGGGACAGGGTGGCCGTGAACGTTAAATAAAGCAAGCGTGTCCCCGGAGCCAGGACAAGGCTCATTCACTTTCCTTCCACTCACATGGCCAGGAAAGCACTTCTAGGCTGTGGCTTTCGGAGGCTGGCAGAGCCGCCTGTGGGCTTTCCACCTTGTCTCAACGAGGAGGAGGAGTTGCAGCCAAGGGGGCCCTTCCGTGGTGTCTCTAGTTAGAACTTAAGCTGCTTTTCCTGTCAGTTCTCGAGTCTCCATGGGGGAGAGTCCGCGGCTACCGCAGCGGTGAAAAGTCAGGGTGATGCCCGGACAGTCTGCGCCCAGGGGCTGAGGCTCTGACTCCCGGGAGGGGTCGTCTGTGGACGATGGGGCCGGTGAGGACCAGGCAGGAGCCCGGTTTAAAAACTCAGCCGTTTTCCGGAGGAAGAGGTCACAATGCACCATCCCATGTCCTGGCTCCCCGTCACCGAGGCCGGTGTCCACCGCCCAGAGCACTGTGCTGTCCCAGGACAAAGCGGCGCGCCTCCCAAGCAGAGGCTGCATCCGGCCAGCTGCAGTGACCCTGGCGAGAACTGCGTGCTGGGCAGATGGTGGGCGCATCGTTTGAGGCCATTTTTCCTAGATGAGCGTTGCCTCCCCGGGTGCTGGCATTGGGGGAGTGGGAAGAGGAGCGGGAGAGTGCGAACGCGGCCCCCCACCACAAAGCATGCAGTTGTGTGTCCCGCACCTGGGGCCGTGGCAAGGTCAGCACATCTGGAGTGTGACGGGTGAGCCTTGCCCCGGGGAGCTGTGCCGACCCCTTCAGGAAGCTGAGTTGTCCAGACGCAGGGTACTGAGGGGCGATCTGGGCACCCCGTTTGTGAGGGGTTCAGAAGCATCTGTAACGTGGCCTTGGGCATCCAGCTCTTGGACTCTGCTCATGCAGGAGCCCCTCCGGGGCCGGCCGCTCCCTCAGCCCTCGTGCCTCCAGCTCTGGGGAGGTGATGAGGCCACTTGGGGATCAAGAATGGGGGGCATCAGTGCACAAAGGTGGGGGTGAAAGAAGGGATAGAGAGGGGCTGGTGGGGGTGCCAGGAGGTGAAGGATGCCCGTGAGTCCCCAGCTGGCAAAGGGGGCTGTTTCCAGGCTCATGTTCAGAGGTGACAGGGTCCCGGGACGGTGTGATCAAGGAGCCGGAGAGGAGACAGTCTAGAAAGGGCGTCTCTGCGGCAGGAGGCCGCCCGCCCGTGAGAGGAGCCGCACAGGAGCAGACGGCAAGGACGGTGCCGAGGACCGAGGACTTTCAGGAACACCTGGTGCCCTGGCATCGGCGCGAGCTTGGCCACACAGGCACCGCGTGGCCGGAGGAAGGTCTGCGTGGGCGCGAGGACCTGCCCCCGTGGCCCTCAGACCCATCTGGGCAGGGCTGGCTGAGCCGGCTGAGCCAGACACAGGCCCCGCTCAGTTCCTGCTGCTGTGGGTTCAGAGGCCTCTCAGCCTCTCCTAACACCAGCCTCCAGTCCTTCTGCCGCGTGTGATCAGCCAGCACTCTGTTTCGGGTCAGGAATACAGATGTTCGTGCCTCTGGAGAACCCGGTGCCCTCGCGCGTCTGTTTGGTTGTTATGTAGACTTTCAAGACCCGCATGAATTAAATGTAATGATTTAAACTACAACCGAGCCATAATCTCACTAATTTAAATTGAAATAATGCCTGCCGTGTTCCAAAACATCCCCGCATTCTGTTTTGAATTCATTTTCTTAAATATGTCAACCTAATTGAAGGAGAGAAATCACAGCGGAAAGAGGCCTTCCTCACATTTGGGTCTTTATTTCCCAAATATAAAATTCCTATATTTTCTCAACAATTCATTAGCTGGGGACCCCCTCCAGGGACAGGAGGTCTAGCAGGGAAATTAATTCCTAAATGAGGAGCTGCCGCCGAAGCCTCTCCCATAAGACGTATCGAGCTGTGCGGGAGTCGCTCCCACAAATGCGCAGTTCGGGTCCGGGAATTCACCAGAAGGGGGACAGGTAGAAGGCGGCTCTCAAGAGCAGGCAGCCAATCAGCATTAGATCCTTTGGTATTCATGATAATAAAAGTAATCTCGATTAATTTATCCATCATTAATCTTGCGTTCAAATGCAATTTGATAAAAATTGCACTGTGATTGAGCAAGTAACTTACCCGGCAAGAGTGAGAAGCGTGTCCCAGGTTCTCTGAGGAGCTCTCCTTGGTGTTAGAGGGTCAGAGGCAGGTCTAAAAGAGGTCATTCCTGCCTCCTGCTCTGCACAAAACAATAAAATAAAAATAAAATAAAAAGACAGAAATTTTGCAGTCTCTGGCAGGAAGGAAAAGCACACATATACTTCAAACATCCCAATAAAGTCTAGGTCTGTACGCAGTTTAATTGAATTTTGGAGGTTTCTCCTTCGTATTATCACCTAAATGAGTTTTAAAGAAATGTGTTTGTATGAGGAACTCGGAAATGACAAATCGTAAGCCCACGGTGCCCGCCGCTCACCCCTCTGCTTGTCACCAGGTCACTGACGGCAGGTGCCCTTTTGGCAACCAAGGCAGGTGGGGTCCGTGCCAGCTGCTGGGCAGGGAGCAGGGGCGGCTTCGGAAGAGCGGCCTTACCCCTGTGTGGAATCCCTAAGTTTTCACTCGGCAGCCTTCCGGGGCGCAGCTGCGGGCCCCCGGCCCTCCGCAGTGTGCCTCCTGCTGTGGATTTAGGGATTAACAGTTCACTGGCGAGGACGCGATGGACCGACAGACTGCCCGTCGGTCAGGAAGTTCTGGTTTGTGCAAGAGCCCTGAGGAGCCACTACGCCCCCCGGCCCCCCACGTTCTGCACGCGAGGAGAACGGCTGGGAGGCCCCATTGCCCTCCTGGGCTGCCCGAGCCCTGCCAGTGGCCGCACCCTGAAAGGCAAAGGTGTGTGGCCCCACTTCCGTCCAGAAGACAGAAGACAGGGAAGAGCAGACCCGGTCCTCCCGGGAGGCTCAGAGCCGGGTCCCCATCCCCACCCCCAAGTTAGCTCGTTTACACGGGGCTGCTTGGTGGCGTATAGGAGACAGACGTCCCCGCAGACCCAGCCAGCCCAGCCTGTGCCGCTGAGGCCATGGCGAGGCGGGACCAGCCACGGCCGTGGAGGGTAGGAACCAGACTTTGTGGGCCAAATGGAAGACGCACTAGAGCCTCGGGGTGCAGGCTGGGGAGCCCCTGATGGGCTGCCTCAGCACGTGGGCACGGCACTGACCATCCAGCCCTGGGACAGGGTCTGTCACCGTAAGTGCAGTTCCAGCCCCGGCGGGGCTCGGCTCTCCTCTGCGGACGGCAGCGACGGCCCCGCTCCCTGCGACAGCGGGCCCTTTGGGAGGGCGAAGGCACAGGGCCACGGCTCTGACCCGGGCAGGACCTGCGCACAAGGAGAAGGAGACAGCGGCACCCAAAACGCCCCAGTGACGGGCGAGTGGGGCCGAGAGCCTCGGGCCGGCGCCTTTCCCATGGCCTTGATCTTGCTGAAGGACCACGAGGAGGTTTGCGTGGCCAACAGCTGGCATCCGTGCTTATGGACGCCTCCCCTCTGCGCAGCGTGTACCGCGTGGCGGGAGCAGCGTGGCCGCCCCTCGCGCACACGGACAGCGGCTCAGTTACCGGGGAGGCAAGCAGAGGTGCCGGAGGCCTCGCCCCTCTCTCTCTGGGCGCGCTTTACTGCGTCCCTTTCCAACTTTCTTGGAGCCGAGTTCGGTTGTTTACTGTGACCTTTTACATCGCGACATCTGTCAGTGGGCCCTAACGAACAGGTGAAACTGCACACGTACACACACGCACATGCGTGTGCCTGTGCACGGATGCGTCAGAGATGTACGGAGACAGATGGGCATGGGCCTTGGCGACCTCACCCCCCTTTCCAAAGTACAACGCTCCAAGGAGTGGACGGGGCTCCTGCGCAAGTCCGCGGTTCCCTCCCCCGCCCTGAGTCCCGGGGGCCAGCCCTGGGGGCACCAGCCATGGCCGGAGGCTCAGGCAGCTGAGTGTCGCTGCAGTCAGTGCGGTGCCTGGCGGGAGGGAGCAGGGCAGGGCCAGGCTCAGCACCCGAGGGCTGGGCTGTGACTGAGGAGGGGTGGAGAGGACGCTGGGAGCCCCCAAGCTCAGGACACCCAGACCCCGCCCCCTGCAGGGCTGCAGCGTTGACTGACTCCCGCGTCCTTTCCTTCCAGGGCTCTGGCTCACGGGCACTGCAGGGACAGGAAGAGGCAGAACCGCTGTGTTGGGGGCTCAAGAGGGAACAGCAGGTGAGTCCTCCGTGGGGCCCCTCGTGCCCGTCCCCGATCTGGAAGCTCCGCCTGGCCCTGGCCCCTTCTCCCCTTGCCTGTCGGGTGCTGCCCAGGGCCCAGCGCAGCTACGCCAAGGCCACGTCCCTCGTCGGGGCTTCCCTGCCACCTCAGAGCCCAGAACCAGGGCAGACGTCGATGCGGAAACGGCTTCTGCTCAGCGAGGGCAGAGGGACGGTTGTGCTCAACATTAACACACGTGTGAAGGGCTGGAGCCCGCCGTTCTGTGGAGAAGGCGGTGCGGCCGTGACATGTGCTGCGTGAAGTAAGAAACCAGCTCAACAGCCCCAGCGTGGGGCACACGGCCACGGCGCACGGCTACTCTGTGGAAGCCCCATGCTGTGGGTCCTCCCAGTGCCCCATCGAGAGACGAGCTTCCTCACACACGGAGCGCCCGGGATCCATGACGCATGTGCAGCCACTTGGAGGGCACAGCAGGCTGAGGGATTCGTGCATGTGTGCACACACACAGAGTGCAAAGTGCACACACATGCATGCACACATGGCTATACACACAGTGTACATATGCACACATAGTGTATATATGCACACATATGCAGTGTATGTGATGCACCGAGAGTACAAAATGCACACACATGCATGCACATGTGGGTATATACACACATAGTCTATATATGCACAGACATAGTATATGCGCACACATATACATAGTATATGTAATGAACATAGAATGCAAAATGCACGCACATGCATGCACACATGGCTATACACACATAGTATACATATGCACACATGCATAGTGTGTATAATGCACATATACACTGCAAGACACACACTTATGCATGCACCCATGGATATGCACACGCATGGTATATATGTGTGCGTGTAGTATGTACCGTGTGTTGCGTGGCATACATGTGCGCACACACATGGTGCGCGTGTGCGTGCATGTGTGTGCACACACATAGACACACACACGCTCCATTGTTTTCTGCCTGTGAGGACAAACTCAGTTCTCCAGCAGGAACCCCGGCTCTAGCAAGCCCGCTGGGAGCCGCCTCCCGGCTTCCGAGAACAGCCCTGCCTCACGCTGCTTCCCCTCCGGTTGGGAGCCGGACCCGGAGCACAGACAAAATCGCTCTTGGACACAAAACGCCGCCCTGGTAAGCATAGGGCCCTCCGGAAGGGGCGCGACTCCAGCGGGCGCCCCCCGCGCCCCCCAGAGCCAGGCTGGAGGGCCACGCTCACGCAGGCTGCTGTGGAAAACAGGCGAGCCGCCCGCCGCCCAGGACTTAATGGATTTATCAAATACCTTATTTCATGCTTTCTGCCTTTGATTTATGAATTTTGATCCTGGAGACAAGAACCCTGTGAGTATTGATTGTGGGAAATGTCAGACTAACAGAAGTTAATTTCACTCGTGCATGGGGAAGTCTCTGATTCTCTGACAGCGCTGTCTACCGGGGATCAGTTGTCAGGCTCTCGGTGACACGGTGCTGTCCCCACGGCAGCTGTCCCGCCGGCAGGCTGAGCTGCTCAGTGTCACGGATGGAAGTGGTGCACAAATGTGTGTGGAAGCAGGCGTCTGGTTGTGGTGAAGGTGACAATGTCCAGCAGCCGGGTGCCGCGCATGGAGCAGGGTGCCATGCGGGGGAGGCTGCCCTGCCCTTTGAGGCGGCACACTGTTGATTTCAATATGCCTGACAGGCTAATGGAATGTCACTCTGCCAGCGCTTGAGCTGGTTAGGGACAGTTCATGTATTGATTGACTTTCTTTGTAAATTATCCATCTTTTTTATACCGCAGCCAGCCGACAAGCCATTACTTACGCAATCATACGCTAACGCGTCCTCACTCCGGGTCCCCTGTATCCTGGGGTTGTGGAGCTAGGAAGGCAGCGGTCTTCTCAGCTATAGGCCACAGGCCCTCCACACAGGCTCGCACACAAGGCGGCACCTCCGCCGCATTTCAGAGCGAGTGCAGGGGCGGCCGACGTGACGTGGCCGTGGGCGCAAACGGCCGTGTGGTGGTGAAACGGGCGACTGCACGCTGTCAGTGGGAAGGCGGAGGAGACGTGACCCAGAAGTGCGTGTAACGAGCTCAGAGCGCTGCTTCCTGGGGCAGTGACAGTGCAGCTGTCACACCGACTTCTATTCCTGGAGACAGAGTCCATAAAGCGGAAGGGCCAGCGGAAGCGCGCAGAGCTGACGTGCTCAGGGAGGCCGGCCGCGGGGCTGCTCGGTTCTGGAAGGACCTTGGCTGTTTTTGTACAGCCGACTCTGTGACCCGTCAGGCTCGCGGCCACGCAGAGGGGAAGGTGCGGGGATTTCCCACACCCCTGCCCACAGACCCCACGGCCTCCCTCACCATCAGCAGCCTCCCCACTGTGAAACGGTGCTTATGGGGGGGAGCCCGCACGGATACATCCCTGTCCGCACAGTGCCGGGTCACATCAGGGCGCCCCCGTGGTTCCGCACATTCCGCGGGCGTGCACGGACGGTGAGGACATACGCGCACCATCCCCGGACCGGGCAGGGGCGCTCTGCTGCTCGCACGTCCTCTGGACGCCCCTGCCCGCCGCTCCTCCCCTCTAACGCCCAGGCTCCCTCATCCGCTCGCAGTGCTGCCCTTTGTGGAAAGCCGTGGAGTCGGGTCGCGCAGGTGTGTGGGCTTTGCGCACTGGCTCCTTTCACCCGGCAACACGCACTTAAGGTCCCCCCATGTCTTTCTGGGTCTTTCAAACTCATCTCTTTTCAGGGGTGAATAATATCCCATCGTCGGGATACACCTGTTTGTAAATCCGTTCACCCACTGCAAGACATCTTGACTGCTTTCAAGTTTTGATAACTTCTAGTAAAACTGCTCTGATCCGGTTTTTGTGTGGACGTAAAATTTCAATTCATTTTGATAGACACCAAGGCGCACACTTGCTGGGTCGTACAATACGAGTGGATTTAGTTTTATAAGAAACCGCCTAACGGTCTTCCGGAGTGGCTGCCACAGGTGCATCCCCACCAGCCGTGAGCGAGAGTCCCGCCGCTCCACGTCCTTGTGGGCGTTGGGTTTTGTACACAGAATTATGTTGATGGCAAATAAAGATAGTTTACCGTTTCTTCTAACCTGGATGCCTTTCATTTCCTCTTCTTGAACTACGGCGCTGTCTGGAGTCCCAGGACCGCGCTGACTACTAGAGACAAGAGGACTTTCTGGCCTGGTCCTGATGGGACGGGAACACCTCAGCATCTCACTGTTCGGTATGACGTGAGCTGAAATGTTCTCACGAACATCCTTGATCAAGTTGGGTATATTCCCTTGTGTCAGGTATGGAAGTTGGGTTTTATCAGATAATTTTTCTGTCTATAGGAATCATAACAGTTTTCTGTTTTAGTTTTGTAATGAGTTGGTTTTCCAACATTAAATCAGCCGTGTGCTTGGGGATAAACGCCCCCTTGGCCCTGGTGTTTGGGCTGTGTCTTTGGTTGGAGTTGCGGATGCTTGGCTCCGACGGCCTGCGTGTATGTTTGTGAGGGACATTGGTCTGTAGCCTTCTGTGATACCTTTTTCTGGTTTTGTTATGCAAGCAAAACTGACTTCAAAGGAATTGTTCAATTTCTGGACATTTGTGGAAAAGTAGCATCAATTTTTCCTTAAATGTCTTCTCAGAACTCACCACTGAAGCTGTCTGAGACCGAAGTTTTCTTCCTGGGAATTTTTTTAAAATAATAACTTCAACTTCTTTGATAAGCATGGAGCTATTACAGTTTCCTGTTTCTTCTTAAGTGAGTTCTGGAATAATGTGCCTCTTCCATCAAGCTTCCCATCCTTGTCACCAAATACGCAGCCACGTAGTCACATTGTGTACGTCCCCGTTCCCCAGGGACACGGGCCCTTCAGCCTCAGGTCACTGCCTCTCCCTGAAAACCTCTTTTAACATTTCTTGAAGAACAGATCTTCTGGTGATGAAGACTCTCAGCTTTTGTATTTTGAAAACTATTTTGTCTTTTTAAATAGTTTTACTGGGTTTACAACTCTGGGTTGACAATGTTTTCATATCAATAGAAATTAAAAATGTTGCTGCACAATTTTCTCACTTGTATCGTTTCTGACAAATACATATACATTCTGTCATCCTTAGTTTTGCTCTGTATATAGTTCATTTTTCTCTTTAATGCAGTATGATACTCATTATACCAATACCTTTTTATTTTAACATTTTCTCTTATATCGCAGTATTTTAGCAATTTAATTATGGTGCGTCTTGTAGTTTTCTTCTTTTCCTTTTTGCTTGATTTTGTTGAGGTTCATGGGCTTATATGTCTTTTTATTAAATCATTGGAAGTGCCAATTGGATTTTTAAAAATGTATTTCATATCTCTATTCAACTTTTAAGAATATAATACTGTTTCAATCGTCTTAACCTACTCAGCTTAGCATCTGTGTCAGTTCCAAGTTGGTTCAGCTGACGGGCTTCTTTTTATCATGACGGCTTGTGTTTGCCATCTTCATGTGTTTGGTAATTTTTGATTGAATGCCAGACATTGTGACTTTTGCCTGTTGTGTGCTGCATTTGTGTGTGTGTGCCGACCTATAAACAGTCTCACCTTTTTCCTTGAAATCAGCTCACCTACTTGAATTACTTTGATTCTTGTGGATCTTACTTTGGAAACAGGTCCTAAGAGACCAGAATAGCTTGTGCTGCGGTTCATCATTCCTCCATAATAAGGCGGGACCCTGGGAGTGTGCTGCTTAATTTCTGGCCTGGCTGCTGCAGTCAGAGCTGTCCAGGCCTCTGTGGACCCTGCAGCCCCCACCTGCCATTCGTCCCGGGCTGGGTGTGCCCCACACGCCAGTGCAGACCCTCGGGCAGGAGGACCCTCAGCAGAGCGCCTGAGCACAGATCCGCGCTCGCCCACACTCTCTGTCTCCACATCGCAGGCAGCTCCACCAGGGCCCACGCCCCCTCTGGGGCCCTCCCCCGGGGTCCTCTCCTCGCCTGGCCGAACCTCTGGGGCAGAGGGACCGGAAACTGCAGTCCCAGCAGACTTCCCGGAGGAGGCTGAGTCTGCAGCAGTCAGCTGGAAGCCCCACTGTGCAGCCAGGTGGGCCGATGACCCCCTGATTCAGGAAGGAGCCTGAGTATTTATCCCTGTCTCTGTTGGACCCTCATCTTATTTACATTCCTGGGACAGGCTTTGCTTTTGCTTTGGAATTAATTTTTTCCCTTTGGCTTTATTTTATCCCACTGATAGTCTGGGACTGATTGGGATGGCAGTTTCGGGGTTTAAACAAAATGCAGCCACACACAGAACAGATGACATGATCTAATGCGGCGGGTCAGGTGGGGTCCCCCTAGGATTCGGGGGTCATTTCCTGAGAGAGCCCCGTTCTGGACCCCATTTCCCCTCGTCCCTAAGCCTCAGCCTGGAGCAGCCTGGGAAAGTTCGGGTGCCCCTGGCGAAGGTGCCACCGCGCCCAGGTGGCCTGGAACCTGGCCTCGGCAGCTGCCCCCCACAACTCCCCTCACACTGGCTCACTGACCATTGGTCACTTAGACTCAGAGAAAAACAATCTAGTGACCATTCCTTCTTACTGGATGAAGACAACACTCCCGCGTCTGGCTTTGGGGGACCTGCAGTCACATGGCACCCCGATTTCTGAGCAGCTGGTGAACACACAGAGACACGCTGCTCTTATCGGAAAGGCAGTTTGGCTGAGGACAACCCCATTGTAAAAATTCTTGATTTGACAACGTTCCTAAAAAGTTCCCTGGGGAGTGTTTCCCAGATGTGGAAATCGGAGACCTGAACACACAGTTCCTCATGTGTTTCAAGTGATAAAGAGGAAGCAGTGGGAGAAACGGCGTGGCCACTCTGTGGATATGTGTCAGCATGAGAATGCATGTGAGCATGTGTGTGCAGCTGTGCGCTCACATGTGTGTGCTTGATGTGTGCCCATGTGTATGCAGCTACTTGCTCACACGTGGCCTTGTTGTGTGACTTGCCTGTGTGTATGTGTGTGCATGCAGCCATGTGCTCACACACGTGGGCTTGCTATGTGCCCATGTGCCATGTGTGTGGGGGCAGCCAGTCATGCACTCGCACATGTGGGCTTGCTGTGTGCCCAGATGCCTGTGTGTGTGTGTGTGTGAAGCTGTGTGCTCACATGTGTGGACTTGCTGCATGCATGTGTACCCTGTGTGTGCATGCAGCCATGTGCTCACACATGTGAGCTTGCTGTGAGTTTGTGCCCATGTGTGTGTATGCAGCTGTGCACTCACACACATGTGCTTGTTCTATGCCCATGTGCCCATGTGTACATGTGTGCATGCATCTATATGCTCGCATGCATGTGCTTGCTGCATGCACATGTATATGCATGTGTGCAGCTGTGTCTTTAATGTCCAGATGTCTCTGTCTCTCTTGCTTACTCTGTCCAGCGTACAGTACAAAGAGCAAACATGTTTGTGTTCTTATTTGTTTGTTTGTTTTGCTAAACACGCCAAATAAGAAAGAGACGTGAGCTCTGTGCAGGGCCGGCCTGGGTCCTCAGCTCCGCCGACAGGTCGCAAGGTGGGCATGGCGAGCGAGCCCTGCAGCTGGCGGGTCCGCGCGGACATCACTGCACCCGAACGGTGGGGAGCGGGCCCCGAGGAGGGGGAGACGGGGCCCAGGCGAGGGAGGGAGCCTGTGACACACAGCAGCTCCTCCCTCCTGTGACACACAGCAGCTCCCGCCCCAGAGCGAGCCGCTGGCTGCGGGTGGCGTCTGTGCGCAGCCTGCCTCCCTGCCCGCGTCGCCAACAGCTTCCAGATGCTTCCGTCCCCTGCCTTCTCCGAGTCCTGCCCTTCACAGATGCCTCTCTAAGGGGGGGTCTGTCTGGGAGACAAGCGGGTGGGTTTTACTAGTCACTCATTTCCGATCTTCCTGATGGGACTTTTATTAATAAACAGGTTTTCTCTGCCCCTGGGGCTGTGTCCTGTCTTGGGGTGGGGGCTGGGCTGTGTTGCGTGTGCTGTATTCTGTGTGCACCGGGAGGGGGTAAGGACACACACGGGAACTGCAGGGAGGGGTCAGCCCTGGGCAGTCCGCTTGGGCAGCTGCCCCGTGGGGCCATGAGGGACACACTCGGGGTCCGTGCAGGACTCGTGCTGATCCAATGAACAGATGAGATGACACCCGGCCTCCCATGTGGCCCAGGGTCGGCCTGCAGATCCATGAAAAAGTTATAGGTGAGAGGGAAGCAAACACGCTAAAATAAGCTGGAAAAAAACTACTCAGTAACAGGCAGAGATAAAGCCGTGAAAAGCAGCAGCTGGCGCGGAGGCGAAGGTGCCCGAGTGGACAGAGCAACCCTCGGAGGCCGGGCCGGGCCCTGCGTCTGGGTGGGAAACAAACAGGGCGATAAAGCGCGTTTGCAGGGTCGGGCTGAGGTCCGAGCCGCCGCCCCAGGGCGGTCCTGGGGGAGGGTCCTGGGCGTGGCTGTCCCCTCGCCATGGAGCGCCAGCCCTGACCACCAGTCAGTGACCTGAGGAAGGTCAGCTCCAAGGGCACTGAGCTGCTGGCACCCGACACCTGCGGCGAGGCTGGGCCTTGCCTGTCCCTGCTGCAGACGCGGGACTTCCCGGGGACCGAGGGAGGCGGAGGGCCCCACACACACCCCAGGGGCTCCAGCCTCACCCTGACGTGTAACTAAAGCCCGAGCGGGTTACCTTTCTTTGACTTCACTTTCTTTATCAAATTGGGTCACGAAAGAGACCCGCGCCCTGCGGTTCCTGGGGAGACTAATGGAACCCGCACACCCTGCCCAGCACCGACCCGTGAGCGTTCCAAGTGAACAGCGGCCGTCCTTGTGCATCAGGGCGCACCCTGCACGCGAGCCCGGGCGCGCGGCCGAGGCTCCGCGGACGAAGACTTCGAACGGTCAGGGTAAGTGCCAGCGACCTGAAAGTCGTCAGGCTTTGTATAAACCGTGCCGTGTTATAAGGATGCACCTGTGCTGGAGCGCTGACACACGTGCTGGCGGTCGTAGCCAACCCTAAACAGAGAGCAGACGACGGAAGCCGAGTCGGACGAATTCTTTGGGATACTATTGGGAGATACACGCGCTACAGCTATCAGGAGATAACATTTCGCACTTTAAAATCGAGACTGTATTCCCTCAACTATAAGAAAATGAAGTAATATAAAGGGAAAACCTCTCTTTATCTGAAATAAAATTACATATTGCAATATGTGATTTTTTTTTAATTTGAGGCAACCTAACAAAGCCAGGACCATGGACACTATTGCTGAAGTGACCAGACTGCATGCCCTGGTCCTGAGTTTACCTCTGGCCACAAAGAGGCCCCCGTGTCCCGCAAGGACACGCACACCTCCCGCAGGCGCCCCGAAGGCTGTGTACAGAAGCACAAGGGGTTTAGTGGCCGCTTAAACCCAAACGTCTTCTGGGCTCAGGACAGTCCCTGAAACCAATCTGCTTAAATGCTATTGTGAATCCAACCATAATTATATTTTCTTCGGTTAAGTGCTTTCCTGTTACGCTGTTTTATCGTAATATTAAAGTACTTAAAATGGGTAAGAACAATCTGATTCATTGGCCTCTTGCGCTCGGGGGACGGTCATTCCCAGAGATCTGAAATTCATAGAGGCTGTTCCATTACACTCTTTTAATCAACGGAGCCTGAGTCCTTATCGGTGCCTCTTGCATTATGAAGGGAGACATTGATTAAGTTGCGCTTAATGGATTATCAGATATTATCTTCTGTGCAATTTGTAAAGAATTAGGTTAATAATTTTCCCATCTTAAGTTCAGAAAATTTGGCTTCTGTAGCAGGGCATGATTTATTCCCTGCACAGCGACTAGTTTGATGAGATGTACGGGAAGCATGTCTCGGAGGTCGGTGTGCCGTCCAGGAAGGAACAAGCCACCGACAATGACTATGACCGCGGCAAACATTTCCCAGCGACTGTTCTATTGGTATTTGGCAATAAATGCATTTAAAGCAGGACAGGAATCAGCTAACTCTAGAGAAAAACAGCACCGCTGAAAACTGCCAGGCGATGTATACACATCTATGTTTCCTCCTAGTGAACCTCTAATGAAATGATAAATACAACATAAGAATACGCAGCCCTTTTATCGGCTAGTTGAGTGGAATCAGCTAACCTGACATACTTAAAAAACTCAAACACGCCCCCAAAAGAAAACATCTGTACAGTAGGCTAGAGGGTATTTCATTTCCAGAAGTATGCATACAGGCACTTCTAAATTATGTTTAGAGAAACTCGGAGTTTTAAAAATAGGAACTGAAACGAATATCTCAGGTGAGCAAAGATTTCAACCTACTTTTAATATCAGTTCTTGCCATTCTCTCAATTACTGGCTTTCCCCTTAATTCTATTCTGTTTCTCAAAAACTACCTCTGCGCCCATTGTTTTTCTTTCTAAAAATATAAGGACTACCTTTTTCCTGAATCAAATAATTCTGTTTATTCTTAGCTTACTCCCTAAAATTGTAACTATTCACACTGACCTGTCACTGAATACAGAAAACACATATAATGTGGGCTATACTACACATGACCCGTTTTGTACAGATCAGTGCGGTAGGCTACACACCCCAGAAACATCTGGATAAAAGTGAACCAGACTTCTGGCTTTTGTTTCATGAGACTAGAATCTCAGAAATGGCTGGTTGGGTAGAGAGTAATCATTTACACAATTAAATGTTTCACTTTTATTATCAGGTTTCTGAAAAAGTTAACTATAATTGTAGCACAAGCAACAGGGAGCGGACTACAAGTTTTGCATATATGATCACAATTTTTATTTGGACTAATTTTTTAATTAGGATGATTTTGAATGTCTTCGTGTCCCCATTTCAGTTGACAGGCGGTATGATATGAGCTGCAGATGCCCAGCATAGTGATTACAGACGTTATATGACATGTGCAGTGACCCCCCCATAGGTCTAGCACCCCTCTGACCCCATACACAGTCACCACATTATCATCTTAAGAGGGCTTCAGATCATAACGGGACACACAATGCGATGTGCCAAGGCCGTCTCAGACACCGGACTGAGGCCACTGGGCCCTCCCGGCCTTGACGTGGGGGCTCATTGGGCCTTCCACAGTGGACGCTGGCTTCCACCCAAAACCAGGAAGCAGCAGATTATGAGAAGGTCATTTCCTGAAGGTGATCTTTTTTTATACTTATATTTCCTATGAGAGTGAAACCCTGTTCTGTTGAAGCTCACGTATAAACTCTCGACATGTTTTGAGGGGCAGTTAATGTTTGTATTAGAGCATTTGTTTAAAAAAAAAACAAAACCGAAAAGCAAGCTTTGCCTCGGAAGTGTGATTACCGCAAGCAATTGATTTGGTTCTAAACATCTGAAACCGTATACAGAACGACAGCTGCATTGGGGTAAATACAGCAGATATACAGAAATGTATAAAACTTAATTATGTCATTTATAGTGTGGCTGTTAAGCTGCAAATTGCATTGGGAAACCTTGAAAAAAATCCGGGCGTCACCTCCACAGCCCTCCCACACGGCTCTGCTGCACGGCACTGGAGGTGAGCTGCATCCGGTCACGAGTGGTCCTCCCGTATCACCGACCCAGGTCCTCCCGTATCACCGACCCAGGTCCTCCCGTGTCACCGACCCAGGTCCTCCCGTGTCACCAACCCAGGGCTCGTGCAGCGATGGGGACACCTCCGTCCCAGCTCACCTGGGTGCCTCCTCCAGCCGAGGCCAGGACTGGCCATCAGTTCAGGAGTGAACTGTGATGTGGCCCTGACATACAAGCAGGTGGCAGCAGGCAGCCTGGAGCGCTCCGAGGACCACAGAGGCGCGGCCCCGGCCTCCCGGCATGGGTGAGGCTGTGAGGACGCCCAGCTGGTATGGAATGCAGGACACCTGTCCCTGCTGCCCGAATTCCCAGGCTGAGCAGCAGGATAGTACCAGGCACGCACACCTGCTCTGCACGGGACATTTGCGTGAGCCCTGTGGGGCCCCCACTCACCTGTGTCTGAACCCGGGATATTTGTTTCACAATGTCAGACTCTTCAATTTATTTGACCCTCCTTCCCAGGCCGACGCAACTCCGGTGTGTTTGTCCCCTCTCCCGAGGCTGCTCCCAGCTTCCAGGATGCTGGTTCACAGACCGTGGGGGGAGGAGGGCCCGCGGCGTGCTGCCTCATCGGGTTCCGACCTCAGGAAGGGCGCCTATCAATTAAGGCCGCGCAGGAAGCCTGTGCGCACCAAAAATTTTGACCAGGTTCGTGATTTCTGGAAACTGGGGGTGAGAGGAGTGGCTTCTCTTTGGATGTAAAGAAACACACGGCCCGTTCGTGGACCGACGCTCACGCCCTGCGCTCCAGCCGTCGGGCGTGTTTTACGGATCGTTCGCCAACCTGCTTGAACATTTTGAGTCCCATCAGGTTAAGTCAGCGTTTTTAGTCAACTAGAAAGTGGATGACCGCGGGCTTCCATGTGCCGGGCGGCACCGAGCGCGCCTCCTTCGCGGCTCTGACTCGCTGGGGTAACAGTGGCAGCTACAGGCGCTGAGGTTTTACTCCCTGCCCGGCCCTGTTTCGATGCCTCGCAGGTGCCAGCACTCGGAGGCACCTGCTTCTCCCGCATTTAACCGTGGGGACAAAAGGCCCAGGGAGGTACAAAGGCTGGTCCAGCTCGCGCACGCGGTGGTGAGGCTGTCATGTGGACAAGAAATGCCTCCTAGCCACACCCCGACCCCCGTGACCCCGTCTTCTGTGCTGCCTGTCACATTAGGACCACCAGGGGCCCCTTCCAAAGTGGCACGTCCCACGGAGCCAGGTGCATGTCCCAGGAAGCAGTCACGTTATGCACACTGACCTCTCCTGAGGCAGGATGAGTCAGAGCGTGTGCCCGTTTCTGGGGGGATCCCTGGATCCCCTGTGAAATCCATGGAGCGGCGATGCTTTTCAGAGCACCACCCCTTCCAAGTGCCTTTCCCTAGTGGGGGCAGTGTGGGGGAGATAGGGCTGCATTGACCACTCAGGACCCTGACCCCGACAGGGATCCGTGGGCGGCCTTCCCTGGTGTTTCAGGAACCGCAGACACGTTCCGGGCTCTCCTTTGAGCTGCCCACTAGACTGGCCCCCCTGCACCTACCGTCGCCACCAGGGCGGAGAAATACCCGCAGGAAAACACCCCCAGCCCGAGCTGAGCGCAAACCACGCCCCCGGAGCCGAAATTGCCGGGCGCGCGGGTCGGCGCGCCTTCCTGCGTAAGTGATGTCCTGGCTGTCACAGATGGTGCGCCGCTCCCCTCCCCTGACATTTGTGGTACCGCGGGATTGATTTCCGCGCTCCAGTATGAAAAGGTCACTTTGATCAATGCCGTGTAATTGGCACTAAATTAGGATCATATCAGGTTATTTTGTTATTTAATGATGAAATATTAAAGGAAAGCGTGGGTGGATTGCACGCGCCGGCACGCTCTTTAAACCCGCTGTCAGGATGCCGGAGTTTGTAAGAAAAACGGAGACAAAAGCAGGTGACGTGCGGAACATGACTGTGACGGATGGGAAGAGGGGCTGGGAATTATATATTTTCGTTTGAGATAAACTGAAAGCCGCAGACGCAAAACCCGGGCCCCAGGGGTCGGCCGCGCTCCGCTGCGCAGGGAGAGGCGGCGGAAGGAGCCTGTTGACGCCGCCGCTCGTTACGCGCGCGCTGGGGCGCTCAGCCCTCCGCTCTGTGCGCAGTCATTATGCTCAAAAACACGCGCGCCCCGGCACCCACTTACTAGACAAACCTCGGCTTCTGATCATCTGCGACACGGTTATTGTCCCCCGGGTCCCAACGCTTTCCTGCGTCTGACGCGCGTTCCCAGGCCTTGCCTGCTTCTCCAGGTTTGCATCTGAAATCATCGTGAGCAGGAGAAGGAAAGTGAAATACTGTGTGTTCTTTTCTCCCTCGGAAGTAGACGTGTCCTCCCATTATTCTGAAACGTGTTGAGCAAGAAAAAGCTGCATAAGATTATACTTTTAAATGCAGCTAATGTTGCAGGAAATTTGTTGGGTGCTTTGCCCCCGTGAAGGCCATAACCGAGCTGCCACGCGAGCTTAAATGGCGGCTAAAAGATGTTCACCTGCGGAACAGCTAGAAATACAGGCCGGCAGGAATCGATGGAATCGCTCAGGGGGTCGTGGGAGGGGGTAGGTGGCCGTGCGCTGCACCAGGAGCCCCCAGGCTGGGTGCTAAGCCCCGCCCCCTTCCCCAGGAGACTTCCCAACAGGAGTTCTGGACGTCTGTCCCTTTGGCTTCAAGGACACAGAGGGACCCCGACACTGTAAAGACAGCATTTCACAGAGACATCTGAACGGCTCCGGCCTCTTCTCCAGAAATGACAATGACAGCAATCCCTTGGGGTCGGAAAGGTGTTTTGTTTGTTTTAATGTCTGTTTTGAGCTGAATTATGAACCCCTCCCCTCAATAAAAGGTGTGCTGAAGTCCTAACTCCCGCGACTGTGGCCTGATTAGGAAATAAGATGAGCCCCTACTGTGAGGGGAGGGGGCCTCATTCTCCGGGGAAGGGGAGGGAGACGTGGTCACAGGGACACAGAGAAGACAGGGGAGAAGCCACATGAGGACAAAAACAGAGATCAGAGTGATGTGCCCACAGCCGAGAAATGACCATTGTCACCAACACCTGACGCTAGGAGAGGCAGGGGGACACTCCCCCAGAGCCTTTGAAGGAATGGGGTTCCCGGCCCCTACAGAAGGGAGGGAATAAGCTCCCATGGCTTGAAGCCCCTGGCATGTGGCACGTCAGTCCCGCAGCCCCCGGAAACTAATATGATTGTAAACTTATATTTTAGCTAAAAAGGACCGGGGTCATTATACTTTCCCCAAATCCGGTGATCTCAAAGCCACCTCATGTGTTTTATTGGCTTGTGCTTGGCTGCCGTTTGCATTGATTGGGATTTAACGTGGAGCGTCCTTGAAACGTGCCCGTCCGAGGACACTGGGGTCCCCGGTGGTGACACTGGGACACCGCAGAGCCCACTTATTCATTATTCAGCGCGCGTTTGTTGACCGTCCACGAGGTGCCAGGTGTCGCGCCTGAGCTGGGACTCGATGACAAACAGCCCGCGGTCCTTTGCAACCTCGTGCAGAAGCAAGCAGGGACAGGTCAGCGTGAGCACAGGCGACGGGCGCTCCGTGGGCACCCAGTCTGCGGAGAGCCAGCTGGGGGGTCTCCGTGCACACGTGGGTGCAAGCACACAGAAACGGGTGCTCGCGGGAGGGCGGGTGGCATTGGGTGTGAGCGAAGGGAGTAAGGGAGCACACGGGGGGCAAGGGGCTCTGGGAGCCCCGGGGAAGGAGGGACTCACCTTCCAACTTCAAGTCGGTCATGGTGCCACGCAGGCAGGGCGGGCGCGGTCAGCACTGAGATCAGAAGGGCGTCAGCATGCAGACCCCGGGGCTGTACCCGTCAGGTGGGGGGACTTACCTTTGTCTCCAGGAAGGAGCCAGTGAGGACTTCTTTTTTAATTATTGATTTGAGAGAGAGAGGAAGAGACATCAATTTGCTGTTCCACTCCTTTATGCACCATCGGCTGCTTCTTACATGGGTCCTGACTGGGGATCGAACCCACAACCTTGGCATATCAGGACGATGCTCTAATCCACTGAACCACCCGGCCAGGGCCTGAAGATTTTTAAACATAATGCAGATATGACCAGTGACACTTGGGAAGGCCCCCGAGGGCAGGGTGGGAACGTGATGGCAGCAGTGGAGGGGAAATGGGGGTGACCAGGGTGGAGAGGGAGCTGCTCCCGGTAAATGAGACCGGGCCTGTGTGGTGGTTGCTTTAAGTGTCAGCTGTGTGGTGGTGCCCAGAGGTCTGGCCACCCCCTAGATGTCACTGTCAAGATAATTACACGCCTCCTTCTGGCTCCGCCCCCCTGGAGAGCCCTGTCCAGCCCAGCAGGCAAAGATACGGGCGGATGCTGCAGAAAAGGAGAAACAGACGCGGCTCCGAAGGGACTCGGAGCCGACCCGTGGAAGGCAGCCTGGTCCTGCGGGACAGGGCACCTGTGGAGGGCGGGGGCAGAGAGGCGCCGGGCCGGGCTTGGCCCAGCGGGTCGACCCAGCGGTGCCCAACCAGAAGCCACAGGCAGGGATGAAGGAAACCCCTGGCTTTCAGGAAGACGAATTCACTGAGAAGCCATAAAGAAATGAGATCCACTCTGAGGAAACCTCATGGAATCTGCAGGGGGAACTAGGCTCAGGGGAGAAGCATCAGGGCTGTGGAGCTGGGGGGACCTCAGCCCCCCACTCCTGGGGTCACAGGGCCCCTCGTCTGGATTGTCTTGGGGCACCAGAGGGTTGACTTCATGGATGCCTTTTCTCTCCTTCCTCACTGCCTGTGGCTTCCCCGTAAAGCTGGGCTTGGGCTCCAGTCCCTGTCTTAGGGGTGCTCGGTGCTCTGCAAGGAGTCCGAGGTATCCCCTGCCCCCAGCGGAATCCAAGCCCGATCCCAGGTCTCTGCTGTGCCGAGGGGTGGGGGGGGACAGGGTCTGCTGTCATTTCCTCCCTTGCTGGGCGTGGGCAGAAGTGTTTGGGCGTGCAGCCCTGGCTCAGCCCCGACTCCAGTGGCCCCGGGGTCACCGAAACGCCGAAGGGCAGCTGCGGTCCAGGCCCACGATGCTCTGTCGCTCTGCAGCTGAGAACTGTGTGTCGTCGTTTTACAGTAAAGTGCTAACGTGTCACGGCATGAGGACACAGCAAGACCACAGTGGGCCGGGAGTCTCCCCTGCTTCCGTACGTGCTCCCCAGGGGGCCTGAAGCCCCACGCCTGGCACTGACGTGCCGTGTCAATGGTTCCGAAGTCCCAGGTCCGCGCGGCGTGACACAGGAGGAAAGCGTGGGGACCGGTGCTGGGCACGGCCTCAGAGCGGCAACCCCACCAAATCTGTCAGGGCCACCGCCTGACATCTGGGCGGCACCCGGGACAGCTGGCTGCCCTGTGCTGGACGTGGGGAGTGCAGCTGGCCCCCCGCCACCTGGCTTTCACGTGGTGCTGTACTGGGGGATGAGCCCAGGGCGACCCTTGAACGCACCAGGCGTGGGCGTGAACCCAGTCTCCACGCATCACTTGCTGAGTGAGCTCGGCTTGATTTCTGAGCCTCTGAGGCTGCGTCTCATCTGCAGAAACAGAAATAACGTGTACAGCTCAAAGGGCAGCCAGCACAGCGTCCGGGCATGGCCGTCCTCACCCCCTGTGTTCCCTTCTCGCCACAGCCGTGTGAGTCTTCTCCGGGCCGGCTCGTGTCCCTGTGTGCTTGGGCCAGAGGAGGGGCCGGTCCCGCCGGCGATACGCTCACCACGTGCCCTGGGGTGCAGGCTCGATGGCCTGTGACGGGCGGTCCTCGCATTGGACCACTTTGCTCTTCTTCAGTCTTCTCGGGGCTGTAGATTCATCTTCACAGTTGGGGGCCCCTCAGTCGGTCCTGCTGCACACGGACCCAGCCCCCCTGATGCCCACACCAACCAGCAGTGGTGGGGAGCGTGGCCCATCCATGCCATTCGCTCCGTATCTCAGGCCCATCCCGCCCCCAGGCACCCAAACAGCGGGCTCCCCGCGTGATGTCAGAGGACAGGGAGCTGTCTCTCCCGGCTCTCAGCCCAGCGGGAACTGGGAACCGCACTCACGTCCCCTCGTGCCTTGTTCCTTCGTAGGAAACATCAGCTTTCAGGGTTTCATAGGGCAGCTTCCTAGAATGAATGATACATTTGGGCTAGAAAATCCCCGTAACCCATTGGGATCCACTCAGGAAATTAAAATTTCTTCCCGTTGTGGCACTCAAAACATTACTTTGGTGATGGTGATAAATAAATTAAAACAGTAACCAAAAACACAAGGTGGTGTTCTGGTTTGCATTCCACGGCTGGCTCCTTCCTCGTGGATCTCCCGTCACGCGAGGGGGCAGCGGCCGCGGACTCAGCCTAACTGTGTCACCCAGGGCTGGCCTTCTTCTGTGTGGCCAGCAGGTCTGCTGGTGCTCTGCTCTCTCTTCCTCCAGAACAGCCTCGGCATCCTCATAATCCAGCCGCTGCTCTCCCAGCCACCCGGGTCCCGGGCCCCCAAGTGCGTGTGTCCCCACGCAGGGCTCCCGCACCCCAGAGACTCGGACAGGGGGACGCGCCATCCATGAAGCTGGCGCCTCTGCTCTCAGACCCTGGAAGTACAGAGATACAGAGACGTTTTATGTGGGAAATGTGTTTCCTCTAAAACTGTCCGTGTGTGTCCAGTGTCAGAATTCCTTGTAGTTTTTCTGAGATCTTCAGAGTCTGAGCAGAACAGTGAAGGGCACAAACACACCTGTGACGTTGGTGGCGTATACAATAAATGCAGTGTAGTCGCCATGACATGGACATGTCTCCTGAAGTCACTTGCCACGGAGCGCGATCACCGTGTGTTATAAACAAATGAGCAACGGGCAGGCAGCCGTCCAAGTGGAACCTGTTTACCTGGTTTATAGCCCGTGCAGTTCTTAGGCTCGTGACTTTTTAATGCACACACGAAGTATTTTCCCAAAATGACATGGCTTCACTCATCAACTCTGTGCTCCTACAGAACCGAGAGTCCACTGGTGATGATTTGACACTGGAAATACAAATTTGTGGGAAAAAAAATGTGCTCTTCAGATTGTGTTAATTTATTTTTATAGAAAAAGTACGACTTATTAAGATTGTACTTCACAAACTTTTATCTACTGGTTTATTAGTTAATTGCATGTTTGTATGTAAACACCCGGGCAGTATCTGATTGAGTCACTTAAAAGACATTTTAATTACATGCTAAAACACAAATAGACACACTGATTATGTTGGAACCGGCCGATCTACATGCAAATGGTAGCTGGACAGGGCCCAGTTTGGAAAGATCATGTACGAGCACTCAAAACTTATCTGCAAGGCCCTGGCTGCTGTGGCTCAGTGGATTGAGCATCAGCCTGCGAGCCAAGTGTCGCTGGTTCGATTCCCAGTCAGGGCACATGACTAGGTTGCACGTCAGGTCCCCAGTTGGGGGCGCGAGTGAGAGGCAACCACACAGTGATGTTTCTCTCCCTCTCCTTCTCCTTTCCCCTCTCTCTAAAAATAAAATAAATAAACAAACAAATAAAATTACTTTTAAAAAAACTTCTCTGCAAAGAAGAGGTTAATGATTCATGTGCCCCTGTTTCTGACTTGAGATAAGAAATAAGAACACGGCAATCCACGAGGTTGTTGCTAGAAGTGGAACTGCCCTTCTCCCTCCAAAACCTTCTTTAAAATGTTATTGTTCTTTATGATCAAAGAAATACCTGTACTCTGAAAAATTAAGTTAAATTATACAAATGATTTAAAAATTAATATAAACTAGCCACATAAATAAAACAAGCACATTCCATAACTCACTTCTTGAATAGAACCACCGTTCCTGTTTTTGGTATAAACATATGTAATATGTTTTTGTTTTATGCCACATACTGTTTGGTTCTTTGGTTTTAAGATGATTTTGTTTTTATTAATACGTATGTAATTGTAAAATAGTTCTGGAAGGGTTGTTTTATGCCCCCTCTCCCAGCATCCCCCTCCCGAGAAGCCACTGCTCTGCCCTCGTTTAGCTCATTATTTAACTTGCCTTCATGGTCCTCACAGCGTCCGGGCCCCGTCCGTCCTGACTCCCAGTCTGGACGTGGCAGCGCCCGCCTCCCCGGCAGACACGGAGTTCGCTTTCACTCGGGAACCTCTGCCCACGGGTCCCCTTTCTGCCCCGCTGCCGAGAGCTCCAGCCCAGCCTCAGAGGCCGTGTTGCGGTGCCTTCACCAACGCAGCAGGCCGTTCTGGGCAAAGGCGGCGTCCCATGGAGCCACACGATAACATGTTTCCTCCCCAGAACCTTCCGTGTCTCCATGAAAGGAACAGAGCAGGAAGTCCAGCTCTTTGCTTTTTCAGTTGAATCTGTTTTTCACATTAGCTTTCTGTGGGTGTGCGGCGTGCCTTTGCAGACGTGTCGGTGCGAATCTGGGGCCCGATGTTTGCCAGACGTTTCCTTTACCTCGAGTGTTGTGTTCTTTATAGATTCTGCACACTCTGGGTATAAATTCTTTATCCGATTTGCGGTTGCCAAGCGCCCCGAAGGTGTGAGAATTCACTCGGCTCCATCACGCAGACCCGTTCCCGGCCACAGTCTGGGGGAGCCGTAACAGCCCGAGGGCTGCTCCTCAGGGCGCGGCAGGTTGTCTGAGCTTCCTCCTCGGGCTGGGTCCCTGCTGCCCTGGGTCACATGGGCGTGACTGGGCTGTCTCGGGAGGGTGCTGTTCACACAGTGGTCACGCGTGGGAGGGACTCGGCCTCGGAAAACCAAGCCGCTTTATGAGTCTCATCCTGAAACCAGCCCTTTGCCCCGAGAGAGAGCTGCCGGGCTGTTACTGGCATAACTGAGACACAAAGGACTTTAAAGAACGAGTAGACCAACCCCCCTTCCTGTCTGATTTTCCACAGCGCCTGCAGTAATTGCCATAAATATGACGGATTTCTAAATCTCACATTGAGAAATAGTAACTGCACGCCGTGTGTAGTGGGTCCTCCAGGAGCTGCAGAAAACCCAGCACTGAGAAGCAACGCCCTTATATTTTGGGGGCAACAACTCGACACTGTGACACAGACTGGGGTGCAAGGACTTCTGGGCTGTTCCTTCCGGAAGAGGAGGGGCCTGGCCCCGTGCGCCTGGGCAGCCCACCCGCGTGTCGCGGTCACCCCCCCGCTCCGTCTCCTGCGGGGGGACCCACCAGGCGCGAGGGCATGTTCTGTGTGCACAGCACCTCCTCCTTTCCCCGGAGAAAACCGCCGGGAGCCTCTGTTTTCTAACCTTCACGGACCACGTGGTGATAGCAGTGGCCCAGGTCACACGGCCCGGAAGGAACATCCGGCCGGGGATCTGAAGTCTCATCTCCGAAGCGAGAGCTCCACCTCTGAGGACGGAGAGGCGGGCTGCACCTCTGGCTCCCAGTACCACCACCCATTTCTACACGGAGAATGAGGTGGCGAGAGCCCCGGGCCCGGCGGCGGCCTTCGATACAGAGAGGAATTTATTCTGAGATCATCACGAGACGTACTGGCGGGTGAATGAGAGGTCACCCTTCACGGGAAAGTACATGTGGTCGGTGGCCGTGAGGAGTTCAGTGCCAGCAGCAGCTTACGGACCAACGCACAGGCACCCCGAACGGGTCACGGCAGAAGCCCACTCTCTGACGGCAGAGGATGCCAATGGCACATTGACAGAGAAGCCTCACGAGGAGACACGTGAGGGGCCGACAAGAAAAGAGGGTGTTCCGCCTCACTAATACTCAAACAACTACAAATAAAAACAGCCCTGGAATTCTGTTTGTTCTACATCATCCTGAAGGGAAAGTCAAAAAAATAAAATGAAATGAAATAAAATAAAATACAATAAAATAATAAAATAAAATAAAATAAAACATAACCTCTCCCATGTGGGGCGGAGTGGGATAGGCACGCCGCATTCCTGGATGCTTTGCCAAAACATATGGGAATGATCAGATTTAAAACAAGCTCACCCTAACAGTGAGGGTTGATCCTGGTGTGTTTAATGGGAAGAATTCAATAAGTCAAAAAATGATATAAGCACAACAATGTTCATTACAACATTATTTATTTTAGAGGAAATTGGAATCGACCTAAATGTTCATCAAAGGGAATCTGTTAAATAAATTAGAGCACATCTATACGATGCAGCTATTAAAAAGAATGATGTAAATCCACATTCGCTGACTTGGAAAAAACGTCTGAGAGCCAACAAACAAAGCAGGTCGCAGAAGGGCCCGCGACACCTGATCCCGTACCCACGCGTGTGCGGGCGAGAGAGAGAAGCGGGAAAGGGAGACAGCCCCGCTCCGCCCTCAGCATTCCGCAGGCGTGGATATGCGCCGTAATCCTGTACTTGCGGCTAAAGCTGGTACTTTTGAGATAGGACGTTTATCATCTTTCCTTATTTGAATGGTATTTCTCGCTTTCTTTTATTTTAAGACAGTACAATATTTCTTTTCCTGTTTAAAAACGTGAAAGAATATAATATTGAGTGTAATTCACCAAAACTTGTCATAATAAGTGAAAAACACAGTCCAGCCTGAAGCCAGGGCTGTATGGCATGGTCTTTCTAATTTCAGTACTGACCTTGATTGTTTATACGGAAATAAAGAGTTTCTTTTCCTATCCTCTGTTCTCCCGGTAGAACTGAAACCTGTATCATTTAATAACATCCTTTGAAAATATTAAATGCGTTCCCAGGGACACAAACACTTTCTGTGCCAGAGCGAGGTGACCGCCTGGACGTCAGACCTTCGCGGGGTGGGGGCGGGGGACCGCGCGGCGACCCACGGGCAGGAGCGGGCGCCCTGGTGATGCATAGTTACGGCTCTGCTTGTGAAAACGGAGGAGCTGGCCAGCCTTCTCATGCAGCAAATCTTATTTCCGATACAAATTTGAAAGTCTGTGAAGCATGATAATATTAACTCTGAGATCTATGACCTCCCATAAAACAAAGGGGATGAGCAGTCGTTTAAAAGGTTTCGAATGATGCCTTTGGACTCACCCATCCCGGTAATGACTGGGGAAGATTTATACGCTCTCTCGAGGTATAATTAGACACCCACAAACCATCTGACCCTGCTGGGGTGAAGAGCTCTTCTGCTTTCTGTTTCCGCAGAGGAATCGATACGCGCACGTTTTTCCACTGTGGAGTGAAATTGAGGAAATGAAAATCGGATAATTTTGCTGCCTGTGCCGTGCAGACAGAAGACAGCTGTGTTCGCCTTTGACAGGGAGATCTATTTCCAGTCTCTCCGAAGGCTGCTGTCAATTGTGAAACTTCTCCAATGATTGATTTTCAGTTTTGTTCAAAAGGAGGCTTTATTAGGAATATTAGTCCCGGCGACCGTGGAGGCGGGCCTCTCGCTCACCCGCGGGCGGCGTGTGTTTTCATGTGGAGTCTGGGTGGGCTTGACTGGCAGACGCTGTTGGGCCGCCGCGGTCAGACCCACCGTCGCAGGTGGGCCATCAGCTGCACCTGAGCCTCTTAAGTGGGCAGGTGAGCACCTCCCGAGGTGCCTCTTGCGATAGAGCCAGGTTTAGCCCGTGATGCCTTCGTTAACCTGTTCATCTGGCCCAGGTGTTGGGGGATCAGGTGGCCGATGTCTGCGAATGTACGTTCTGGCCGACGTCATTGCTCTGGGGCTTGCCAGCTTTCCACGTCAACTCCTCAAACAGGCACGTGTTGCTGAACCATGTTCATAATTATTGAATACATTTTACGAACATGTTACCAGTGTTTGGTGCGGCGTCCGCTTGTCCCCAAAGGCCTCATTGTCTCTGATTCCAACTGGGACTTTGTGGCCGCAAGTGCGCCTCTCCCATGATCCTTCAGGCTTTCTGCCCCGCCCCCAAGGTTAAACTCTGTGCATAAATGTTCTCTCTCCTTATTTCTGCCTCCTCCCTAAACTGGACGTTCCTTGACACAGGAGTTTTGGGTTTTTTCCCTCTAACTGGGGAGGCCTTTGAGGGACGCCCGGGCAAGGCAGGGGCTCAGCGTCCATCGTGGGTAGAGGCAGCTCGGCTGCCCATCCTGTGCAGAGACGTCCGATGACAGAATATGTTCGGTTATGACTGAGTTTCCTGTGCACGCTTTGTCCTGAGAAATGAAATATTGCAGATCCCCTGGCTCGTGAATAGCCTGTGAGTCCCCGTCTCAGTCTGTTCAAGCTGCTATGACAAAAAATACCGCAGGCACTTCTCCCTCCCAGCTCTGGAGGCCGGAAGGCCAAGGGCCTGGCGCCGGCAGACGCCCTGCCTGGTGAGGCCCCTCCTGCAGCCGTTAGCCCCGCAGGGATCCCAGGCAGGAGCGTCACCCCCGGGCCTGGCCACCCCCAGCGCCTCCCTCCTGGGACCCGCACCTCCAGAGTCAGGACTCCAGGTGTGTCCGGGGCACCAATAGTCGCCTGGGGCGGCGTCGCTGTTGAGGGGACTGTGTGTTTGGGTTAATGTCACGGGCCGGCCTTCCGCTGAAGCAGGATGGAGGTGCCCCGGAGAGATGCACAGCGGGGCGCTTCCTCCCCCGCCCTCAGGGGTTCCGCCCGTGAACACAGTCCCCAGGGCCACAGAAGCCCCCAGCAAGAGGCTTTATACAGAACCTCGTGGGGAGGATGTTCGGCTGGAGGATCAAGATTCGTGCAAACCACCCTGTTTCCTTCCAAAGACACACGACGTGGGCTTCTGCGGCAGTGACGGGCAGCGGGGACCACAGAGCACCTGCCTGGGCGCCTCACGGTGGTTCTTCCTGCGGTGGGACTTCATTCCCGCGCAGGTCAGTGCACGCCCTCCACGCGCGGCGCCCACGCGCGGGGCCCCTGGCGGCGCTCGGTCACGGGGCCACGAAGACCGGCTCTGGGCCTCGTGGGTGCTGGAGGAGCGGTGTGTGCACGCGCGGGCCGGGAAACGCGGTCCCTGACGAGCCGCTGCAAACCGCTCATCGGAAGCCCTCCGCGCCGCTCCTGGGCTCACTGCGCGCGGCCCCCGCTGGGCTGGCCTGGGGGTGCCCCCTAGAGCCCCGATCCGACCGCTGAGGCTCGATCCCACCGGTCCCTCAGCCCCACGCGGGCCCGGAAGGACGCTGTGCCCCGCGCAGGTGAGGTTAGGTGCGCGCCCCGCGCCGGGGCAGCTCCGCGCAGCCAGGTGTTTCCGATCCGGCTCGGACGGTGCTGCTCACCCGCCCGGCGCGGCCACTCGCTCCGATGACGCAGAGTGTGCCTTCCGTTCCTGCTTTTACAGAACAAGGGGTCCTCGCAGTGTTTCCGTTGCTCCTCTGTGGACATCCAAGGCTCGGAGGGTCCCCGCGGTTAAGAAGGCGGCGATTTGCACGGGGGTCGCATTCTTTCAGCAAATTGCTGAAAAATTGCAACATGCCTTTTTTTCCTGCTTTTGTCTTCCACGTGTTATTTCAGAATCAAAATCTCTTCGATGGTGTGGGAAGGGGGTCCCCGGGGGGACAATTTTCACGAAGCAAATGAGAAGACAGTAAGCAACTTCTCCCTTTGAGGAACCAGCTTTAGAAATGGCACAGTAAGGGTTCCTAGTTTGAGGGGAGACCCTTTCCCACGCGGTCTGAGGACGTGGCAGAGGGAAAAAGGGTTAACAGTTTCTTCTTCTCTTCTGTCTGTGTGACCCTTGGCCTTCCCTCCCCAAGGTCGCTGAAATAGCAGATTAGTGTTTGAGAAATACGATGGCATCGGGGTCCAGGTTGTTAGTTGAATGTAACTCTCCTCCTCGCCTCCGGATGCTTCCTGAACCAGGGTCCCCACCGGACAGGTGCGCGCGCACTGCCCTCCCAGCCCTGCGTGACCACACCTGGTGGAGGAAAAGTAAATCCAGGTGAGATAGCACCCTACAGTCACCGGAATGGCTAACACCAATAGGCCGACGATACTAAGGGTTGGCGAGAACGCAGAACAATGGGAATGCTCACCTGCTGCTGGTGGAGGTTTAAATTACTGTAACTCCTTCAGGAGCGTTTTGATTGTATCGACTGAGGCTGAACCCATGTCAGCGTCATGACCAAGCAGCCCTTTAGCTGGGGACACCTCAGCAAAAATGCACGCAGTGCCCATCCAAAACACGTGCTGGAACGCCATCAGCGCCTTTATTTACAGTATCCATCCAAACAGGCACCCACCGCGAGACGGGTGAATAACTTGTGTGTGCACACAGGGTCGTGGTGAAGCAACCTAAAAGAACTTCAACAATAAACATACGTTGGGTAAAATAACCCAGAAACAAAAGAAAACATACTGAACATACTCTTTACAGGATCGGCGAGGACGAGCAAGGCAAATGTGGTGGCGAGGCCGCGGAGCAGGTGAACGGGTGGGCGGGTGCTGACGGGGAGGAAGGCAGGGTGAGGCAGTGGGGCCAGGTGGCCTGGGGTGGCAGAGTCTGTGGGTCGCTGTTGTGCCCTGACGTCCTCCTTCGTTCCCGACTGTTGTTGAAAGGATACCCGTGTCCTGAGCCGTCTTGGAAAAAAGACAGTGTGGCCCCCAGAGCAGAAGGCAGCTGACTGTCCACCATGAACGATGGAGATTCACTGCGATCCAGGCTTCCTCAGCACAGCCCACAGTGGGAGGGGCCATCAGCTGGCCTCCTCGCTGCCCACGGGAGACGGGGCTCCGACAGGACCGCTCCAGCTGACGCGCTGACCGGGGCTCTCACGGCGAGGACAGGCTCCTTCATCGCTGGCCCAGGGCTCCTGTGTCTTTGGCCTCCGTGGAAGCAGGTAACGTGTTAGTTCCCACAGAGGGTAACATTTCAAACCCTACCCAGGTCTGGACAAACGGTGGCTTCTGGCTGCACGAGTCACATACAGTGAGACTGTGTCCCTTACGGGATGCAAAGCACACCACAGTGGAGTGCAATTGTTTTAAGTGCTAATGAAAGCACAGAGAGCCTGATTATGCTTTATTTCCTGGAAAATCCGGGCTCTTCGTTCGAATGTGTAAATAAGAGTCACTAAATACGAACATGGGCCCTCACATCCATCATTTTTGGGGGCCTGGAAATTGGTGGGAACTCTTCTCTCTAGAGAACGAAGTGAAATTTTATGTATGTGTGTATATTGGTATATATTAATAACTAGTATATCAACATGTGTGTTAATTGATTCAACACCAGTATCTTCACAAACCCTAGGGTCGGTGCTGTTTCTCCCTTCATAAAGGAAATGAATCCACAGTAACAAACATAACGGGCCTACACCGGTGGGAGCTGCGCGGCCCTTTACATAAATAGCCCAGTAAGCCACAGCGTCATTTCCTCTTATCATCCACAATGCCATTCAGGGAGTTAAAATCACACTAACATTTTCCTTTATTAAACTAATAATCTGAGACGCTACGCAGAAGAAAAATGGCTGTGGAATTATAATGGAAATAATGGCGCCTTTCTTTTGCGACCAGATTGAGGCAGCTTGCAATGAAAAAAAATGAGATTGTTCACCAGGGAGTATGGCATTAGAATTCCAATTTTCATAATTCCAAAGCTCGGTTTAAACAGATCAATGATTTTAGAGCTTTCTGGGCTGCGTTCAGCTTGTTGTCTGAACTCCGCAGTCCCTGCTCATCCTCTTAGGGAAGCCGCATGGCACGGCGTGGATCTGTCTTCCGAACCATCAGCTACAAACGGCCCCTCGCCGTCAGAACCATGAACCCAACATCCACATCGTCCTGTGACTTGGAAGTGCCCTCTCCAGTGTCATTTGGGAGGAATTACCTGAGCCCCCGGAACCTGCACTGAGCATTTAGAGCCCATGCTGATCAATGTGCCACGTGCTTTCTAAACATCAGGAAAACCAAGGTTTCTCTAAGCAACATCCCTGGGTCTGTAACTCCTTGCTCAACATTAAAAACAGCTTCTACGTCCATATTTCTGACAGTCATTTTACAATTCTGAAACGTGAGCATAGAGATCAGAGGAACAAGTTCATACTTCCTTCTTCAGGGACATGTAGCGCTAACACTAATCACAGGAGCTGAAATATGCAGTGAACTTTATATCTTAAATTTCATGTCATATCATTTCTTTTTAAATGCATGAACTCCCTCTAAAGCCAAACAAACATCAAAAAGGGTATTATTCCTCTTTTACAAATAGGCACGCTGATGTTCATCCATTTTTTTTAAGATTTTATTTATTTACTTTTAGAGAGAGGGGAAGGGAGGGAGAGAGAGGGAGAGAAACATCCATGTGTGGCTGCCTCTCATGCACCCCCACCTGGGGACCTGGCCCGCAGCCCAGGCCTGTGCCCTGACTGGGAATCGAACCAGCGACCCTTTGGTTCACAGGCCGGAGCTCAGTCCACTGAGCCACACCAGCCAGGCTGATGTTCGTAAATGCCAAGTGACCCACCCGAGGTCCAGCGGCTGGCCAACCTCCTGGGCAGCTCACATTCCTGCCTGCGCCCTGATGCCTCCTCTGGCTCAGCCACACATCCTCCAGCTGCCAGAGCACACAGGGGATGGGAGGCCAGCCAGGGAGCGCTCCTGCATCACCGGCCGATCTGGGATTCCAGCCACCACGCGGAGTCCTAGGGCTTCCAGGGCTCCTTCAAGGAAACTACCTCTTCTTCATTCCTGCATGACGTCTTTGAGGGCTAAATTCACGGGCCTGCCTCCTGCTACCATCAGTTGCCACCTGAGATAGAGCAGGTCCCTGACGGCAACTCCTCACAGCACCTGGTAGACACCCCTGTGTTCTCGGGTGGCAGCTGAAGCTGTGCGAGGCGGGACGTCTGCCCACCGCACCTGGGGCGGAGGTGTCCTCCTCCGGCTGCATCTGTTCACAGGTCCCACCCCAGGGTGTGGGCACCACCTCTTAAATGCTCTCAAATAAGTTATTCAAGGAAAAAGTCTGAAAGTTAATGCCCATCACATCTTTGAACAGCGTCAGCCAGATCGTATCCCAGGATCACTAAATCTAATTTCAATAACAAACCTGAAACCAATGACAATGACTTCACCATGACCAAGCGTGAACCCACAAAACGGCTAAGTCCCGTCACGGTCACGGGGCCGTCCCTGACCACACATGCCCAGGCGCTGCCTAGGTGAAGGCAGCCGCTCCTGATAGGTTAGGGAGTCAAAATGTTTTAGAGTGAAGTTCGCCGCTGGCCAAAATTTCTTTTAAAAAATTATATTCCAGGACAGGATTTGTAATATGATAAATATGGTTCCCTCGTTGGTCTGTGGAAATTGGCCCATCTAGGGGGCGAGAAGGAGAAGAAAGGGTGCGATTTTCCTTGAGTTAAGCAGTCCTGCTGTTTATTTAATAAATTTATATGAGATTTTTCTCCCAAAGAACTAAACGGAGGAGAACCCACAGTAATCAAGATGTCTTAATTCCTTGACATAAACGTACACACAGATTAATGAAGCCAGCAGAGATTCTTTATAAAGGAAAGATTGCTTATCGATCCATATCAAAATTTTCATGCTAATCCCAGTGAAGAGACAGAGTATCTGGGATCAGAGTTAATAATCTGATTGCTGAGCTGTCCGAGACAATTCCACCCGGAGTGAACTCCAATCAGCCCCCGTCGCCTCGTTTCAGCGCGTCTGGCGTCTGCGGCCCGGCGTCCCCACACCCTGCCACCGTCTCGACAGTGATGGAAGATATGATGTAAACATGTTGACAAATTAAATTTTTACATTTCAGAGGCGATTTGCGGAGGACGCGGGCGTCGAGAATATGGGTCTGATTATAGAATTCCATAGCTGCCCCGGGATCAATTTCTTTGTTCGGTTGTGTCTTTTCTTTGACCTCAGACTTTGAGCTGCTGCTAATGGCAATTCTTTCTGTAACTTCAGATGGCAGGAGAGAAAAAGGAAAAACAGTGTGTCCGTGTGCGGGAACGGAGAGGCAGCCCTTTTCTTACAGACATTTCACCGGCACAAAGCACTACCATCGGGAGGAAAGACCAGATTTTATACAACTTACATTTTCTATGTACCATATGCACCCATTAATAGCTAACAAATTATTTCCAGCAGTTAAATCAGGGAAACATCTTTGGGCTCAGTTGCTTTAATATGTAATTTTTGCCCCAGAAAATAAAGAACAAAACCTTCTTGAAATGATCCCAATTTTTATTCTTTGATATTTTCAGGGGTTCCAATGTTTAATTTGGTGTTGTTCATTCCACTTAAGCGAATCACCAATGGGAGACTAATTCCGAATTTGTTCTGGGTAGTACGATGATTGCATGACAGCAGCTCACAACTGCAGACGCTGGGAGTTAGGTGCTCTGTCCTCACCGCGCTCACGAGTATCAGCAGTGAGTTCTTAATGGCCTCAGTTCTATTTTTAAAATCGAAGGAGCAAAGAAAAAACCTTTTTAAGTAGAGTAAAAGTACGCTTACAAGAAAGGCCAACATACATCCCATACAGAAAGTATTTTCACCTCCAGGTCAGTCTTCTATGTTTCCCCAAAGAGTCCCTGATTTTAAATAGCTGTGCCTGGGTTTCGTGGGAGAGAAGATAAGTTTGACCTTAGAGTTCCTGTTGCCAAAGGTCACGATGAAGGTCACACTACATTTTCCACACTTCCCTGCTGCCACCCACTGGGCTGTGTTACCAAAGAACCCTCTAGAAGCCAACAGCCTTTTTTAGGTGAAAATATTATCAATTAAAATGTATATTTTATAAGTAGACTTACATGTATGTCTTTTAGCTCCAAATCTTCACAACACTTCAGAAAAAGATGGCTTTCAGTGACTCCCTCTGTGCAAATGGTGGACACAAAAAGGTCACTCCTGCGTGCCGGCGTGGGAAAAACAAAACAAAACAAAACAAAGAAGATTTAGCGACTCACTAGCCTCCAGTGACTTAAGTGGAGAAAGACTGTAAAATGGAGATTTGGGTTCTGTTCCTCGGTATTCTGACCCCGGGCTGCAGGAGTAAGAATGGAAGCATCCCATGAGAGGAGGAAACACACTTGGAAGGACAGAGAGAGACGGAGGAGGATGGAAAAATGAAGCCAATCACACTCCCTCTGTAAAAACTCTCAAAATTTCGGGAAACAGGCCAACACAGCGGCTTGCGTTGCCATGGCTGCGACCGTGAGCTAAAGCTGCTGCAGGGCAGTACAACGGACGGAGGTTAGAACTCAGAACTGTGTCCTTCCACAGGTCCCCAGCTGGCAGTTGGGACCGCCCCCCCAACCGGGGTGTCATGGGGCCCTGCTCCCTCCACGGGCTCTAGCAGAGGGTCCTTCTGCCCTTCCCCAGCTGCCCGGGCTGCCAGCTGCCCCTGGCTTGTGGCCGCATCACTACAGTGTCTGTCTGTCTGTCTCTGCGGTCAGGAGCGTTCTTCCCTTTGAATGTCTGTCTCTGTGTCTGACTGTCCCTCTTCTCGTGAAGACCCCAGCCGTGATCCGGCGTGATCACATCTTCACTGGATTATGTTGGCACAGGCCCTACTTCCAAATAAGGCCCAGCCCCAGGGGCAGGGGGAGGGGCACAGAGGGGCACAACACTCCACCCACGACAGCAATAAGGAATTTTGTTCTTGAGTTTACTGTTTGGAGGACAGACTTTTATACCCTCGGATACTCTGGACAGAATAAACTGGTCTTAGGGTTCCCCTGTTTTTAATCTATTTTATACACTTTTCAATATCAGCTCGTTTTGAAAGATCGCAGACGCACCAGGAGAACCCTTGTGAAGGAGGATATTTCTTGGGAAGAAAAAAAACAACAATCCCTTTCTCCTTCTTATCAAATATAACAATCACTACCCTGAAAACATCACTTCCCTTATGGCCTGCAACTTTCCCACGGTCCCGGAGAGGAAGCGTTCTCCGTGCGTGGCTCGTGATGCGGGTTTCCTTCTGCGCGGATGCAGCCCATGGGGTCGGTGTTACTGCGTTTGCATCGGCGGCTGCAGGGGCGCTGCCTTCACGCACCAGCGACTCAAGGGGGAGAGGCCGGAGGCCGGGGTGTCCGGGTCCCTGGCTGTTAGGACAAAGTACCACCCACTGCGTGGCTTAGAGATAACAGGTGCGTCCCCCGCCTCCCCCCGCCCCCCACCCCCCCCCCCAGTTCTGGGGCCTGGACGTCTGCGCTCAGGGGAGGACCCTCCTCCAGGTCTGGGACTCGACATGACACCCTCCCTGGAGGGAGGAGGAGCTCTGTGGGTCTCGATCCTGGGGGCCCCATCCTCAGGACCGAGCGCCCTGACCGCGTGCGACGGTCTCATGGCCACGGAGTTTCAGCACGCGTGTCTGGGCGTGGGGGCGGGGGACAGGCATTGAGACCAGGACAGAGGAGCCACGACAGGCGTCAAGTCGTGGCTGATCGCTTAGAGGGGGCACCTGGGGACCCGTGCAACGGGGGCGAGCGGGGGTGCAGGGGCCACAGCGGCTGCCCTGCGGGAAGTGGGGTTGTTCTCCTGTCAGCAGGTGGCTCATTGTCGCGTTGCTCCTTCGCGCCAGGGCCCGGGCCTGCAGGGACCACCCGTGGCTCGCAGGACAGGCAGCGCTCCCCCGGGGACGGGCGGGCAGCGTTTGCCTGTGGCCGACGTCCGGTCGCCTCTGTGACGCCCCAGAGCACGCAGCTGGGCGGAGAGGTCCGCGACGGTGCGCCGCCCGCGTCACAGAGACTCCACGGCCCGGAAGCCTCCAAGGAAGCGCGTAAGAAAACAGCCGTGGGGCGATGCGCCTGGGCCTAAGGAGGCCGCCCGTGGGCCCGAAAGCTCAGTCGCAGAGCGATCTGACGCAACACTGCACAGCGGCCGCGCCGGGGCCCGGGGTCTCAAACCTGGGGGTGACGCCTGCGCCCCTCCGCGCACCGCCCCACCTCGCTCTGTGACGTCACCCTCCCCCCAGGGGCCCGCAGTCTCCGGATGTCCCCGCCCCAAGTCGGACGCTGGACAGCCCCGCCTGCGCGACCCGCCCTCCAGACGCGCGCACCGGGCGACCTTCCTCCCCAGTCTGTGCCTGTGAACGCCCCGCCCCGTCCGTCCCCAAGCGACACCTCAGCCAGGCGGCTGTCACGTCCGTCTGCCGGGACGCCCTCTGCCTCGCTCCCTCCAGGGAGCAGCCGCGTGAAGCGCTCACCCCGCGCCCCAGCTCCAAACCCTTCCGCGCCCCCGGCTTCCTGCCCTGCCGCCCCCCCACCCAGCGCCTGCGGGATTGCCCCCACCCCTTCTCCTGGGCCCGCGCTGCCAATCGCCGCTCCTCCCGTCGGAGACGGAGGAATGGAGATCCGCTGCGGACTCCGTGACCCTCAGAGCAGGGCCCGTTAGCGATGCAGCCGTCCTTGCTGTCCTGCGGCTTAGCGTCCTCACGCCACGGGAAGCTGGAGATTTCTGCGATTGAGATCATGTAAGCAAAGCGCTGGTGTTCTTCTGACGGGCTTCCTAGGCTCTCACACACGTGAACAAGAGGTGGTGACTGCCATTCCACCAGGCTCGCGTCTTTCTCTAACAGAATAGCCACCGACAGTCCTGGGGCCGGCACCGTGCAAGACGCTCAGCCTGGAAACACGGGCTCAGAACACCTGACGGGCGCGTTCGGACCTTAACACGAAGCGCCGGATCCCGCTGAGGGTCCGAGGGGCGCCAGGTGCCTGATGTTGCGCGATGCTTCCGGGCCGTTGTTCGCAAAGACGGTTCTCGGAGCAGAATCCCGGCCGCGCCGGTCAGGACGCGCGTCCAGCAGTCCAGGCCGTGCTCTGTCCGCCCCGCGGTCGGCCGGGCGTTGGCACTTGGTGGGAAGATGATCCAAACGAGTTAGGACGGAGGCAGCGCTGCGGGTTCTTAAAGGAGACCATGTGCTTCAGGTCACGGATGAGAACCACGTGTGGAAATGGTGCCACCTGGAAAGGTACTTGGGACGTGGATGCCGTTGTACCAGCTCTGAACTCATCTGCACACCCGCACGCTCCGGGACGGGGCCGCGGCTCACCTCCGCGAGTCCCCCCGAGGGCAGCCGAGTGTCGGGCGCCGGGACCGCGCGTGTGTGGTTGGGCGAGGTGGCCTGGACAGCAGATTGCGTCTGTCGTTATGTGTTGAGTGACTAGCACCTGAACCCTTCCCATGGGAAAGGCCCTGTCCCGGAAAGGAGTGCTCGGCCTGTCCCTGAGAGCAGGAAGGGAGAGTGGGAGGCACCCGTCTGCCCAGGGCTGGCGCTGGAACCTTCTCTGCCTCCTGGAGGCGCCCTCTCTGCAGGCCACAGGGCCCACCTGGGTGCCCCGAGCAGGCCCACTGCATCCTGGAGTGACTTCAGCAGTAACACAAACAAACAAACAAATAAGCAAACATACAGTTTTTAAATTGTGTATTTGAGGAGAAAGACAGGAAACTGGGCTGCGTTTCATTTCCTTCCTTGTGGCCGTTGTTCTGAACACCCACGAACAAAAGAGGAGCTGAAGTCTGAATGGGAGATAATCTGGGAAGAATCCAAACGTTACAGTAAATAGGAAACATACTAGAAGAATCAGGTTTGTTTCGGCAAACTCGCCGCAGTTGGAACTCACACACGTTGAGAACGTTTTACTACGTGGATCTGTATTTCTGAATTCACTTAGCCATCCCCATTCTCTGCAAGTGATTAATACGGAACAATTTGTCAGTAAACGAAGCGACGTTTTCACAAACATTTCCCCATTTCTTTTTTTCTGTTTTTCTCTGTGTGCACATGACATCTGGTTCTCGTCTCCTCCAACCGTGAAGCGGCTCCCCACGCCAATGTGGGACCTGGGTGAGCTCCCGGCGGCCGCAGCGTGGGCACCGCAGCGGGGCCTTGGGGCAGCGCCCTGCGCCCTCCAGGCAAGTCCCTCGGGGCAGCTTCTTGTACAGCACGCCGGTCCTGGGGGACTGCTGACCTGCAGAGGCCCGGCCCCTGATAAAGGTCACGCAATGAGACAGGCACTGCGCATCGCTTCCCTGGCGCAAAGACACGTGCACACGTGCCTGAATCTGTGCGCACGTACGTGAGGTGCCCGCTTCAGCTTCCACCCGCTGCCCCTGGAGCACAGAGCTGTGCAGGATGCAAGCTTGTCAGGCAGGAGCCGTTACTGGGAAACCGAACTCAGTCACGAGTCACGACGGCTGGGCTCCATGGACGGCTGTCGGGGCAGGACAGGCAGCGGGGCTCGGGGACCCTCGTGGGCAGGCTGCCTAGTGCCACCGCTGCCGCAGCTTCGCACAGAGTGAGAGGTTCTCCCAGCCGAGGCTGTTCGAGGCTCTGACGCATGTGGGGTTATTTCACCTCTTTCCTGTTGGAAGACTGCTCTGTGCACATCCGGGCCCCAACCAGGTGCTGTGTGCCTGGCCGCGCTCAGCATCTACAGGGAAGCCCCTGCCCTTCCCCCCCAGGACCCCTTCTGCTCTGGAAACTCCCCGCCGGTCTGATCTGCTCCAATCTGAAGCCCATGGGTACAACTGTCTCAGGCCACAGAGCCCCCAGCCTCCCATTGCCAGGCCTCCCAGTGTGGCCACTCGCCACTCCCTGGGGTGGGGGAGCTGTGTCCTCCAAACCCCAGCCAGGAAGGACGCAGCCGCCAGACGGGCTCCCACAAACCCGACTGACTGTGGCATCAGAGATGGCCTGGGAGTTCAGAGAAAACACCGCGGCCAGGTGCAAGGGCAGTGGCTGGGCACGGCTGAGGCACGGAGCAGGCTCGCCCGCTCCCCGCACTTCACAGCCAGGGCACAGCAGCCGCACGTGCTCAGAATGTGGGAGCCAAGACCAGCCCCCGCCCCGTCCTGTCCCATCTTGACAGACAGACGGGCCGGAACGTCCCACCATGGCACATGCGGAGGCACCATACACCAAGGGCTCCGACATCCTGGCAGGAGGTAGGTGTGGTGCCGTGTCCCCTGCCCCCACGTCTGGAGTGACCTGCTAGCTCCTGTCACTGTCAGACGCAAACACTGATGGGAGCGCGTCTAAGCCGTGGGGCTGGCTGGAGCCTCCACGGACACCCCCCCCCCCCAGCTCTGGCCCCCCGTCTCCCTGGCGTAGCGCCTGTACAGAAATGGGGGTGGGCATCCCTTCTCTGCCTCCCAACATACCAGGCCAGGGTGCTGCCGCCCCCGAGAGTGAGGACTACAGCTGCCGCTGTCCCCACGGGGCTGAGGTGAGCACAGGTGAGCACCATGGACTTGGAGATCTCGCCGGGATGGCAGTGTCTCCACCAGAGCGTGTCCCCTGAGGGCAGGTGAAAAGCACAGCCCAGGCCAGCCACTGCTTAAAAAGCAGCACCGGGGGCCATGACAGAGAGCCCGGCCCGACAGAGGTGAGAGGCGGAGTAGGAGCCCGGGCACCTGGCCGCAAGGGCACACGGGTCTGCGCTCAGATTCCAGCTGGCGCTGTTGCCCGGGGCAGACACCCGGCCTTCTGCTCATGAGTCTGCTGCAGACCCTTCACCTTGTGGGGACGCCTGTATTCTGTCCTGAGTCTTTCAAGGCCAAACCCAAGCCCCCTGTCTCGGAAGGACGTCCTGAGACGCTCTTCCACACTGATCCTCACATCCTTGGTAAGGACAACAGAACAAAGTGTGATTCCTCACCTTCCTGAAACCGCAGGACCCCTGCGCCCGGCCGTTGGGCCTCCTGAAGGGAGCGAGTCTCTGGTTTCGGTCCCTCCAGGTGCAGATGTGCCACCACGTATTTGACCTTGACCCACAGAAGGACATCAGGTGCTCCCAGCGCATGTCTGCTCTGGGTGAAGCCTCCCTCCGCATCACTGGAGATGCTTCCAAGTGTGGGGCCGAGCCCACGTGTGCGGTGGAGACGCGGGACGCAGACGTGGGCCCCAGGGACACTGACTGGCTGCTCCCTGTCTTAAGAACCTGCCACCCTTTCCCACGGTAGCTGCCTGGTTGCCAAGTCCCACCGGCAACAGCCACGTGGCCAGGCATTTGGTGTCACCATTTTTATTTCCATCACTGTCCCTGGGATGCAGCAGCATCTCGTTGCGGTTTAATTTGCATTTCCTTAATGGCTAACGATAATGAACATCTTTGCCTGCGCGATTTTGCCATCTGTATATCTTCATAGCAAACGCTCATGTACATCTTTTGGCATTTTCTAATTGGATTGTTTATTTTATAGGGTTGAGTTTGGGGAGTTCTTTGTATCTAGTTCAGATAATAGTCGTTTGTCACATACATGGCTCGCAAATACTTTCTCTCCGTCAGTCTTTTCTCCCGAATCTGTCACTTAGGTTTTCATCATCCTAAGAGGGCCTTTCCCAGACCACAGTTTTTCACATGGCAGTGAAGTTCGCTTTATAATCTCTCCTTTTATGGATCCTGCTGTTCGTCCCAATGTCTAAGAACTTGATGCCGAGGCTGAGAGCCAACTGTTTCTCTCCAATTTTTTTTTTTTTTTAATGTTTGATAGTTTTAGAGTTTACTTTTAAACTCATGGTCCATTTGGAGTTAGTTTTCGTATAAGGTATAAATTTCAGGTTAAGGCTTGGTTGCCTGTTGGTTCGTGGGCCCTCACTGATGGTTGCGAAGTCTGTCTTTCAGCTATTAAACTGCCTTTGCACGTCTGCGGTAAGTCCGTGGGCATGTCCATGTGAGTCCGTTCCTGGGTTCTGGGATCTGGTCCATTCACCTGTGAGTCTGCCCACCCCACCCCCCACTCGCCTGAAAACTGTGGACAGACAGCAGGCCTTCAGTAGAGCAATTTTTCCCGTTTGATTCTTCTTTTTCAAAAATTGAGCTAGGCTAGGGTCTGTAACTTCTGATGCAAATTTTAGAGTACGCTTGTCTCTGTTTGAAAACCTTGACGGAATTTTGAGAGGGACTGAATTACACATGAGAATCAGTTGCGGGAGGCGAGTCACTCCCCAGGACGAGGCTTCCAGCCCGTGACCGCGCTCGTCGGCGTATCCGTGCAGACACACCCGTCCATTCGATGCAGGCCTTTGAGCTCTCCCATCGGCACTTGGGAATGTTCAGCTCACAGATCCCGCGCACGCCCTGTCAGTCACCCACCTTCCGTGCCCTGGTTGTAAGCAATACTGCGTTTTTGGTTTGGGCCTCCCTGCGTTCTTTGTTGCACGGGAAGCCCAGCTGGGTTTGGGGGGTTGATCTCTCTGCTGCAGACCCGCCGAGCTCACTTGCTTCTGAGGGGCCGGTAGAACCCTTGGGGTTTCCTGCAGAGACAGGCTTGTCCTCCGCGGGGGGAGAGGGGGCACCCCGCCTTTCCCACCTGGGTGCTTTCTCAGCCTCGGGGCTGCCTCCTCGGACCAGACACTGCGGAATCGGAATTCTGAGAGTGCGTCCTTTCCGCGATGCCGGTCTCAGGGAGCAAGCATCCGTTACGTCGGCATGAAGCGGGAACGTAGCTATAAGCCTTCTTCTGCTTATTTCGCCCCAGACCTTGACTCCCAGAGCCACAGCCTGGCCCACGCGCTCCTACGTGCCATGCCCCGCCACCCCCACCCAAGCCCAGGGAGCTCCCAGTCCCCAACTTGGGGAAAGACAGCCACCTGCCGAGGCCCCAGCACGCCTGCGAGGCCAGGCATTGTGGGCGCGAGTGAAGAAGGACTTGGGTGCTGAGAACACACGTGTTATCCTTTCAGATCCACAAAAGGAGCTGCTTTGGGGGGCGTCCTTCTCCCCTTGACCTTGTGGATGGAGCCCCAGCCATGCCTGAGACCCCGAGACCCAGGGCCCGAAGGATCAGCAAGGAGACGTGGAACGAGACGTGCTCGTCAGGGAAGCCAAGCAGGAGTAAGTTCTCGTTCTGTCCCCTTCGTCAAAATTCAGTTCAAGACACAGAACCTGGCTCCCGCCCCTCATCTTCCTTCCCACTGAGAATAAAATGCCAAAATCAGCCTCCTGGGCGGCGGCGGCTCCCACCCCCACCCCCCGCGCCCCGCTCCCCGCAACACACAGGCCGAGCCACCAGTCACGTTTCTTGGGATACCTGTGACCTCTGCGTCTTAGACAACGGACTTGCAGAGACGGAGACATCAGGTCCTCGCACTGTGTCCTGGGGACTGTCACCAGAGCCTGACTGTGGAAAGGGTTTCGTGTCCAGACCCAGCCAGCTGAGTGGGGTGCCTCAGGCTCAGGGCGCCCCATCTCCTCCCGACAAGGGGTGCGCACCAGAGAACGGAGGGGTTACAATCATTTCTCTTAATTCCAGAAAATTTGCTGGATGTTCCTAAATCTACTCGATCACTTTAGCAAAAGGGAAGGTTAAAATGATGGAAAATACCGTCCGCCCAGACCCGTCTGTGGCCCCTAAATCACCCCCCGTCCCTTCCTCTTGCTGACACACCGCGATGATTTCAATGAAGGACCCTTGACAAGGGACCCCAGTCATTTAAAATTACTGGCTCAGGAAAATCTTCATAAAGATGGCTTTAAAGAGTTTAGAAATCCCCATAGTTCTCAGTATCAAGGGGGCGCGCCATAAACTTGCAAATGAGGGCCCGGCTCGCGGAGGCTGTAAAGTGCTGTTGTTTTTCTGATCTGACATTTCGTGGATGCCAAGCAAGCCCAGCTTCACGGCAAAACATAAATCACAGAGCAGATCCGAGCACCGTAAAACTCGAACGCAGGGGCCTTTTGGGCTGCGGAGTTCGTCGTAACCCCTGAAGTGTTCTACGAGTATGAGTTATTGCTAACATCATAATTACAGTGTAAGGTAGTAATTTTTACAGCAGAGGAGCACCGAAAACTAATTGCCAGAATGAATATAATAGTTGTGAATTAATAGATCAATTGAAATGGTGATCACTATTTCAACAGTGAAGCAGAAGCTGCTTTTGTGTGAGAACAATAGTCTGGAAGCACAGTCCTTGCTCTTTTCCTTTGTTTTTAAAACTCTTTATTACCCAATTCTTTTTTTTTTTAATTAATATGTTCGTTTGTTTATTTATTTATTTTTAGAGAGAAAAGAAAGGAGAAAGAGAGGCAGAGAAACATCACTGTGTGGTTGCCTCTTACTTACACCCCCAACTGGGGACCTGACGTGCAACCTAGTCACGTGCCCTGACTGGGGATTGAACCAGTGACCCTGGATTCTCAGGCCGACGTTCAATCCACTGAGCCACAGCAGCCAGGGCCATCCTTGCTCTTTGATCGTGATTAAAAAGAATTCCTCTTCACTTTCAGCTCGCCAAAACGATCCCAGGTTTGCGTTATCCTTCTTCTTGTGCCTGACTGGAGATGACCTCTGTGACCTTGGGGCTCCTTAGACTACTTATGACCTCGACCTAAAAGTGAATTTTGGGGTAAGTGGTTCTCCCACTCCAGAACAGAAGCATCTAGAAGGTGAGGGCTGGGTTTTATTGTCTCGGTATCCTGTTCCCCCAAACGCACTGAAAGCCAGCCGTTGTGACTTGAGTTGGACTGAATTCGATGAACCCAGTGATTTGACCGCAGGAGAGCGAGCCTGCTGTGTTGCCAGACCCAGCCAAGGACCGGCTCACAGGACAAGGCCCAGCCAGGACCACGTCAACTCAGACCTTAGCCAAGGTGCGAAACAGAAACAAGGAAATCAGAGTTTACAAAACGGACCGGTGTGAGTCACTGAATCATGTATGCGAGTCAGATTTATTGCATAAGTCGGCTTGAATGTCATCTTTGTAGAATTTCTCTGACAAGTGACCGGCTAACCCACAGGCTGTGCGGCCTCCTCCGTCGCGGTCCCATCGGGCGCTGGGGCTGCCCCGTGAGCTCGTTTCCCCGACGCTCACAGACAGCTGCCGGGGCCGTGCGCTCGGGCACCACCTTCGACCCGGGGGCAGGCAGAGATGCAGAGGCTTTGAGAAAACCCCGCCTATCCCCCCTTCCGAAATAACTGCCTATGAATCCTGATGTAAGAAATGATCCGTAGACGTCTTTTGAGGAAAAGCACTCTAGTTGTTAAACCGATCACAGGTTTGGGAACTCACGTTCTGGAAGCGGGCGGTGGTGGCGACCTTGGCAAGCACGTCCCTTCAGAGCCGTCTGGAAACAGGCCCGGCAGAGACGCTTGGGGACGAGGCTCCGCCATTCAGCCATGGGCGGGTGGCATCTCCCTGCTGGTGCTGAGCGGGGCCGGCACTCGTTTGAAGCCCCTGTTCCCACCCCAACCCCTGTGCCTGGGCGCGTGGATGCGGGGAGACCCCCAGCCAGGCAGGAGGTGCGGGGACATGCAGGTGGGCACCCGGCTCGGACTGTCTCTCCCTGCACATTGTCTGAGGGGCTCATGGGTGGCATCTGCCAGCAGCCCCTCCGGAGCTGCTCACATGCCCTCCCGGCTCCAAAAGCAATCAGGGCCGAGCAGAGCCCTTGCCAACTTGCATGTTTAGATCAGAAGTGTTTACATTACGCAAGTGGAAACAGCGAGCCCGAGCCTCGCGGATGCGCTGTGTGGGCTTTATTGTTGCCGCGACGATTAACATATAAGCACACCCAGAAACTCAGGCCACAAAAGGAGCGCCTAAGACGTGGCGTGTTTAGGAAGAGAAGAGGGTAAGAAACTGAGACGCACCACCGGGCCCCAGCCCAACGGCACTTTTCTTTATAAGGAACGCGCGCAGATGCAAACCTGCTGTCCTGTCCCACAGAATTCCTCCCTCCGGCCGTCAGGGCTCCTTAAGCCCCGGGCCCCGGGTCATGTTTCGTGACGAGGCTGAAGCAGCAGGCCGGCATGTTGCAGGACCCTGAACGCACCTTGTAGATCTAAGCGGGGCTTTCACTCTAGTTGTGCACTTCAGTCTTTGTGGTCCAGGAGCCTCTGATTTGCTCCAAGAATCATCAAGTCTCTGGGCTCACGAGGGAACGGGGGCCTGGCCACCCAAGCCCCTCATCCCGCCGGAAGCTACAGGGCTGGCCCAGAGCCACCGTCAGGGAGGCAGGGAGGTTAAGGGACCAGGTGGACTCACCAGGAGGCCCCGCCCCCCTGCCACAGTCCCTGCGCTGGGCCCAGAGGCTGACCGTCGTGCCCACTGAGGCCCAGGCCCAACTGCCCCCCAGTGGGAACGTGAGCGAAGAGGCGACGCCATCTTCCCTTCACCTTATTAGAAGGCACAGAGTCAAGGTCTCCAGGCCGGAGAAGCACCATTAGCAACGCCGAGAGAGAGGAAGGCCCAGGGACCGGGTTTACGCGGAGAGCCAGGCCTGTCTCTGCCCCGGGCCCTCGCCCGCCGTTGGGCAAACAGACGGTTAAGCTCCCTCATTGCAGCCAACGGCCACAGATCCTCGGGAGCAATGCTCCGGCTTCCACTCGGGAGCCGCAAACCCCACCCTAAAGCCAGCCCGCCCGAGTGCCGCGCTCAGCCCCGCAGCGAGATTTCCGAGGTGCTTCGGGACGGGGTCCCCACGCGGATCGTTTCTGCTACTCTGAGATGTTTACGGGCCCCATAAAGGCCGGTTCTAAAAAGGTTATAGGCCCTCAACAAGGAAATACGACCTTTCCTTCGGGAGCGAGGCACAAACACAAGGAAGCATTTTTAGATTTCTGGCCGGTCGTGAAGACGTGATGGCTCCCATAGATACTCTCGGGGGTTTTATGCTCCCCACAGCCTTCCAGGGGTGGGACAGACACCTGGGGACAGAAGGGAGCACCTTCCCTGCGAAGGACATGCTCGCTGTGCAGACACAGAGCCTACGCCGGGACCTGCCACCACGAACGTCTTCACGGGAACGGAGCCGCAGTGCTGGGCAATCCCGGGCTCGTCCTGATCACCCCGCTGGTCAACCTGAGCAGGGGTCCGAGAACCTCCCTACCCAGGCGGTCGCGCCCAACCCTGCGCCGTGGGGGCCCCGCAAACACAGCGCCGTGGCCTTGACCTTGGAGAACCATTTCAGAATGACCCTTCTTGAAATTCATTAGGAAACAAAATTAAACTCTAAGAAGTTGATCGTGTCAGTGGTCGGCATCGGACAGTTCCGCCTGTTACGAGCTCGGGTCCCGCGGTGCCCCCGGGTCTGTGGTGGACGGTCTCCCAGCGGCGGCGGGAAGGCGGCAGCTGATGGCGTTTGCACCTCGCTGGTGGAGCCCCTACATTTGCAGACCCTTTCCCAAGCGACGCCCATTGGCTCCGCTCTGGGATGGGCGCCCAGCCTGCCCCACGGCGTCGCCTCTCTCGGCTCCCGGTCTAAGGGGAGCTCAGCACCCAGCACACACGCCCTTGGCCTCCTGAGCGTCTTTCGCCGTTTCGTGCCCTCCCGTGGGAGCCATTTTATTTTGCACAACTTTCCTCTCACGTCTGTATGGTAATGCGATATGGAAAGATATATGTTTAAATAAGACCAAGACATCTATTTCAATAAGTAAAAAATTAATCATTGTAGGTGACAATTTAGTGTGGCCCAGCTTAATGAGAACTGTTATTTTTCTTTATTAATGATGCATTAAATGACGTTAGGGTTTTACAATTTGTCCTGAGTTATATTTGATGAACTATGTGTTCTGGATTAAAATATTTAATAATGAATACATACATGTGTAATATTATGTTAAAATAACCCCACTGCCTAGTTAGCATTTTTCTTTTTAACATTTCAAGCTGGTCCATGTCGTGTGTTGGAAGGACCTTCCCCAAGTGGACTTGGTTCCCATTTGCACTCATGTATTTGTTCCCAAGGGTGCCCCCTGTGGGACTGGAAGGGGATGTCAGAGTGGAGTCTCCCCATCTACACCCCTCGGGCCGGAAAGACTGAGGCTGCAGCTGAACCCACTGTGAAAAGTCGCCATAAAAGTTCCCGCCTCTCGCCCACCCGCCCACGCTCTTGGCTGCTCTGCACCGGGCTAAGGGGCCGGGGGCTCCCACTGGCTGTGATTCAGCTGCAGGGACTTCCTGGGGCTCAGTGGGGTCCTCTGGGCAGACAGGAGTGGGAGGGGGTCAGCTTGGAAGGCACAGCTGGACAGAGGGCGGGGCAGAGAACATGGGGCCCACCCATCGAAGCCCGTTAATGACCCAACGAAGGTGATTCTTGGGGAGAAGAAGGAAGACAGCGAGATCCAGGCTCCGTGTGTGGCCTTCCTGGGACAGTCCCCCAAAACCCGTCTGCCTGCCTCTTCCCAGTTTCGGGCGTGAGATCTGCCCTATTTTTTCTTCTTGAAATCATGGACTCAGGACTGAGGGACAGAGGCCCTCATCTTGCCTGGGGCTCCTCATCCAGACCAGTGAGACCAGGAAGCCACCGTGCCCTGCGGACAGACCCTCCTGACCTGTCAGCCCCCAGCCGAGTGTCCGGAGCCCGGGGCAGAAACGGGCCACCTCGTATGCGATACCCCCACCCTCACCTGGATGGCCCGGCCTTGGCAGGCAGGAAGTTGTCAAGAGAAACGGTCCACAGACCTCAGCCCACTCCTCTCACTGTGACCCCAGCCTCTGCTGAACGAAGTCCGGCCCCGGGGCCTCCGTGAGCCCTGCAGCCCCTGAGCTCCTGACGTCCGCCGCCCCCGCGAGTGAAAGGCACCCAGGCACATGGGAGAAGCTGAGCAGAGGAAACGTTCTCACGTGATTTCACCTTCTTTTCATTGCGCTTCAAACAGAGAAGCACCAGAGGGTGTTTCCGCTCCCAAAGCGCCCCAGGCCGGCGCAGGCGGAGGTGGGCTGCGGCTCAGCCTCGAGCGCACCTGGGGACGCCACCTCGGCTGTGCGCGCCCGATCCAGGGACTCATCCATTTCGCCTTTCTTCCATCAGAGCAGGTCTGCTGTCAACAAAGCCTGTCCGAGAGAGGAGGTGGCTCGTTCCCCTGAAACAGCCATGAGCCGTCCCTGCTGGGGAACCCACCCTCCGGGAACCCACCGCGCGTTCCTGGGCGCCGACCCTGAGACACTCGCGCCCGCGCCACTATCGCGCTCCCGCAAGAACCACCTGTGGACAGACGGGCTTCCCTTCAGAGCCCTTATCTGCTGTTACAGTATATAATCTCCGGAATGCCCTAATTTCTCCCATTCGCTAAGCCTGTCATCACGGCTGAGACAGGCTTATCCCTCTGAACAGATGAGATTAGTCGATCATGTTCAAGTCAAAAGGGGGATTATAATGCTTGTAATACACTGGCTCAAATTAAACACGCTTTGTTTGCACATCAGAAGATTGTGTTGGAGGCCAGAGTCTCCTCCACTGGGTATAATAAATTGCCAATAAAGCATAAGTGCGCAGGAAAAAACCCTCAAGCAGGGAAGAAGAACAAAGTAAAGATGGGCTTTTTTTCTTGTCCGTTCAGCCTAGTAAATGGATTCTTAATTCCTCTGCTGGCTGAGCTGGTGAATGTGTGGTGGGGCCCGCGCCGGGAGCCCTCTGTTCTGACGGGCAGCCCAGCTTCCTGCGGACGCTGCCTCTGAGGCGGCACTGTCTGTACGCGGGACCCGTCTGCACGTGGGACTCGTCTGCCAGCGAGACCCCTGTGAATGTGGGACCTGGCTGTACATGGGACCCATCTGTACATGGGACCCGTCTGTACAAGGGACCTGTCTGTACAAGGGACCTGTCTGTACGTGGGACCCGTCTGTACATGGGACCCGGCTGTACATGGGACCTGTCTGTACATGGGACCCGGCTGTACATGGGACCTGGCTGTACATGGGACCCGTCTGTACATGGGACCTGTCTGTACATGGGACCCGTCTGTACATGGGACCCATCTGTATAGGGGACTTGTCTGTGTAGGGGACCCGTCTATAAATGAGACCCACGTGAATATGGGACCCGGCTGTATAACGTATGGGATTCATCTGTCTGTGGGACCTGTCTGTTTAGGGGACCTCTTCGTACACAGGACCCATCATCATTCATACTTTCACGGGGTCCTGAAAACACAGTCTTCCCAGGACGGCTCTCCCACTCCTGTGCTCTCTTGGTGGTGTGTCCGTTCCAAGCATCACCTGTCCCGGGACCTGGAGAAGAGAAGATTAGTGCCCACCAGTGACAATTCTATCAAGATCTTCAGGAGTCAGCAAGCCCAGGACAGATCAGCAGACGCAGAAACCCGGCCTGTCCTTGGGGCACCCCGTGGCCTGTCAATCCAGACGCCTCTCGGCCCTGGGAGGAGCAGGCTGCTCGGACAGGCCCGGTCCGCCTCCTCTGACCCCTCCACAGACAGGCCTGGTGGCTCATGGTCACTTGTGTCACCATCCCTGGGGTGTGAAGACCCTTCTAAAAATAACATGCCAGCTCCTGGACCACCGGGCGAAGCGGAGACAGTCACCCGTTGGCTGCGGGGAGGGCGACCTTCCTCCATGGAAGATGGTGCTGTGTGTACCTGGTGGCAGAATTTTCCATCTCACCCCTGAAACTCTGAAAGGAGGTGGTGATCCTGGGGAAACTATGGGAAAGGGGTGACTCCATGAAGACTCCTGGCTCGGTTTGGATGGTGGGGTTCTGGAGAGAGCTCTGCCCCACCTCGTAGCCCGGAACGGAGGTGGCAGTAGGCGGGCTCAGCCTCCGTCCTGGGTCCAGGAGAGAGCCGATGCCACAGGAAAGAGGGGAGAGTCACTTCTTCAACAAGAACAGTGAGCTGGGTTTAACACTCCAAGAGGAATCACTGTAACGGAACGCATTTAAAAGAACAGCAATATGGTCCTCTCTGGAGGAGCGGAAGTGCTCTATTATTTGACAGAATCCAGCGTGAATTCATGTGGGGTCAGTAAACAGGAATAAAAGAGGGGAACTCGCTCAGCCTGACAGCTGGCACTGAGGGAAGGACCTACAGCCGAGGCCAGACTCCGCGATGGCAGGCAGGTGTGTGTGAGGGCTGCGGAGGCCCCCACCCCCCTCCCAGGGCCTGCATGGGTGACCGCAGCGGCTTCCTCGCCCTGCGGCGGGCACGCTGGGCAGCGCAGATCCACAGCCCGCCTTGCTGACCAGTGGTCAGGCATCCGTGTAGCAGGCCTGGTCCGCTTGGTCTTCCTGGTTTATTTTTTTGTAACTGGTTCCATCAGGGCCATTTGCGCATCAACACTGTTTAAAGAAGACGCATTTTGCCTTTAGACTGGGAGGGTAAACATATGCTTGCTGTATCCCTGCCAGACCGAGGGAGGAACGTCTTGATCTGCTCAGAGCGGACAGACCATCAGCCACATAAACAACTTAAAAGGCCTCTTGCAGGTGGGCTTCGTGTGAGGTGACAGGTGACGGCTCCCTCTCAGTCAGCATGCTCGTTTTTAAAGTGGATCTAAACAAAAAATGCCCACCAGGGTTCGCAGGACGGATGTGGATTTCTCAGCAAGTAAGGCCTAGCAGCTCCCCAGGACACTGTTGGTCAGCGACCCTGCATGTGTTATGCAGAGAAACCCCGTGGAAGGACACCTAAATACGTGAGTTTACATGTAAAAACTCATACACAGGCGGTGATTGCTTATACTTCAAAAATGACTCCTGTAAGTGGTTTTGATTTGGAGCCTTGTCACAACGGAATCCCAGGGCCACAAGTCAATCACAGCAAAAGCATTCACGTTTTTTTGTAGGACTTTGAAATTCGTGTATCTCATCATCATCAGTGAGGAGACTCGTTTAACAGGCCCAGGGATGACTGCAATTTGCATAAAATGAGTCCCAAGGGGAGCCATGGAGGGTGCTGTTCTCATTGCAAACCCAGCCGAAACGGCAGCACCAGCTGGGAACTCTCAGCCCGTCACCTGGGTCAGGGCCTGCCCAGGTCCTGATGCCCAGCGGCTCCGTGGCTGCCGCTTCATGAGGGACCGAGCATGCTGCGCGCCGCTCCTCCGGGACACGCTGGGTGTTTTACCAACTGCAAAGGGGGGTTGCGCTTCAGGTCCCCCCTTCAGCCCAGGCTCCACTGAACTCATTCAGACCGCAATGCACTCAGTGTGGTGTTCTCAGTCGACGTGAGGCATTTCTAGTGTGTGTTGTGTTAAATTGTAAGAGACTTCTAATTTTAATTTTTATAAATACAGTCTTTATTCCAGACATACACTAGTTTAATTTATGTCATACAACTGACCCTGAAAACGGTTTATTTGTTGACTACGAGAGCCTTTCATTGAAATGGAATATTATGTGGCCATGCAAAAGAAAGACCCTGCCCGGATGACTAGCATGATCCAGTGCAGGCTAAGTGTATGTGCATGTGTGTGCATGTGTGTGCCTGTGTGTGCATACGTGTGTGTGCCTGTGCTTGGGGCAGCGAGATGTCAAATGAGGAGTCTTATGAGGACCGGGGCCTTGCAAACGCTTTCCACGTGCTTTGCCTTGTTCGGTGGCGTTTGAAAGGAGTTGGTGAGACAAAGTCTGACTTCACAGATAGAAAGACAGGAGGCAGAAGTCCCTACGTGCACGCAGAAATTGAGACGCAGGCCGGCTGCTGTCTCTCCCGCCCACGCGGTGGCACAGTTCGGGGTGTGAAGGGTGTGTCCCCACAGCCTCGTCAACACTGGCCGCTGGAGAAATGCCCCGTCTGCTCCAACGGGACACAGGACACGTGCACATGAGCTGGCCCAGCACCTGCAGCGGGTCACGGTCGTGCTGGGACACGGGAGCCCACGGCACAGCCGCCCCAGCTTGCTGACCACAGACCCATCCCGTTGCCGTTGCCATAAGGGGCTGCCCTCCAGGGAGCCTATTTGTACAGGAGCCCCACCCCCACACCTGCGCAGCTTCACAGCAATGGCCCTGGGCTTCCCCGGATGGGCCGCCCGGGCTCGCAGCCACACACTGAGCAACTTGTCCGGGAGACGCAGACCGGCGACGGGGAGGCCGTCATGAGCTGGCAGCTGCCCCACCCGGGTGTCTGGATGAAGGCCGGATGGTGGGACACAGCGTCTGGAGGGGATGCCAGGACGCGTCTTCCAAACACCCTTCCCTGAGCACCCACATAAAGTCAAAAACAGAGAAAAAACGACAGTTTAAATGTGTTCGCTTGTTACATTTTTTTATTTCTTTCTGACTTGTAACCAAGGCATGAAATTTTCCTTTGGGAAATGGGGTCTCCAGCGATGAACGCAGCCCAGTTACGGGGCTCCTCGCCCACCAGGAAGAAGCAGAGAAATCACAGGCTTCTAGTCACCCGCCTGGGGGGTGACACAGTCCGCCCAGTCCAGCCCCATTCCAGCCGTGACCTCAGAACACGTGTCCCAAGGGAAGGCCACCTGCATCCCAAACAAGCCGCCCCAGCCGTGCCTGGAGTCAGGGGGACGCCGCCCACAGGCAGCCTGGCTTGAAGTCACCCCAGGTGCATGCTGGGACCCCTGCACCCACCCACTCGCCTGGCCGTGCTGAGCGTGTACTGTGCTCCACGCTAGGCCAGGCCTGGGGTACACAGATGCCCCCCTCTGCTGCGCCCACCACAGCTGGTGTTTCTGCACGGGAGCAAACGGAGGGGTCAGTCCGCAAGGCCCCAAGCACAGTCGCTCCCGGGCTGCGGGGCTGGGGACTGTGTGTCTTGGAGCCCAGGACCAGCTGCGTGTCAAGGGCACAGGGGCCACCCCAGCCTGGGGCCCCTCCTCTGCCCCGTTGTGTGCTCCTGTGAGCTCACAAAGCCCCTTCTGCTCAAGTCCTGCCCCGCTGAGAAGCACGCGCTGCCGGCTGCTGGAGGAACGGCCGCTGCTGGGGGCAGAGGAAGTTCTCCTCGCAGGACAGAACCGGGGCTGCCGCAGGGACGGGGTGCGCAGGGTCCGCCCTAGCGGCTCCTCCAGCAGAGCCTCCCTCCCAGCGGCGGGGTCTCCGTGTGCACAGCCCTGCACGGTGTGGCCACACCCAGCCCAGGGTCACCCTGTATGTTCCGTGGGAGCACACGCGCCGCTTGTTCTGTACCTTCACGTGTGACACACACTTTGCAGTGAATTACGTGCAGAGAAGCACAGGCCGCAGGTAAAACACCACAGGAGACAGACTGCGCCTCTGCGTTTCCAGCACCGGGACTGTCTGTCCACAGCTCCCAGCTCTGTGCTCAGAGCGGGGCCGGTGCAGGCCCGTGGGGTCAAGCCCGGACACCAGCTCTTCCCAGGTCGCAACCCCCCGCGCCGCCTCCACTCCCCAGGCTGCAGGCGGCCGGCGGCTCATCCAAGAGCACTGACCACGCGTGTGTAAAACGCTCTCGCCCTCAGCAGGGCGACCGCCCAGGCCTGTGCGACACGGCAGTCTCCCCATTTGCTGTTGGCTGACAAGTCCTGCTTTAAGATGAAGCAGGAGCAGCAGCGTCCCGGGAACTTGACACCTGCCGGCCATCACAGGCCGGAGCCGCCATGTGGAATTCATCACGCCGGTGACAAACAATCTTCAGAAATATTTCAGCTACAATCACCCACCCCACCCCGTTTCAATATTTAAAGTCTGTCCTGGAATGCGTCTTCCCCTCCAGCCCTGCCCGCCGCCCCCCCCCCCAAACTGCATCGCAGAACAGTTTCTCAGAATAAGGTCACGCCACAGTCGGGCCGACGGGAGCAAGCTTTCCCTTTTGAACAGCTAGAAAGGCAGCTGTGTCTTCTTTGTGCAATAAGGTGCTTTCTTCCACAACCCTTTCCCTCTCTTAATGCGAATAATAACTGCTCTCTCGCTACAGAAAACATCCTGGTGGCCTCTCTCTTGGGTGCAGTTCCGTGGAGTTGCTCCTGGCAGGGCGCGCCCACCCCACCACCCCGGAGGGCTGGACGCCCACGTTTCTGCTCTGAATCCCAAGGCCGCTTCCGTGAGCAGACACATTTGTGCAGAGATTAACTCCAGGGATGCATGCTGCTCCAAGCAGCTGAAACACGGGCTGTTTTGACCATTTTGAGGTAGAAATCTAGGAAAAGAGTCATCAAAACCTGGGACAGAGGTCTGGAATTGCTGGCAGGGCCTGCACGGGGCAATAAAGACACGGAGAACCGTAAAAGCAGGTGATTTACGGGAGGCAAGTGCTCCGGCACAGCTGGTATTTTAAAATCCGACATTATTTCCAGTATTTATTTTAGATCTCAATGCTTAAATTGATTTAAGAAGGTCAAAGACTGCTCTTTCTCCCCTTCATGCAGACAGGATCAGGATGGCCCTAAAACAAAGAGAGGGGGCATTTGTCTTTGGTTGACTTTAAAAGGGGAACATAGCACCCACAGAGCAGCTCACGCCGCCGCTTCTGAATGGTCAGGAATGAAAAGGGGACAGGAAAACACAGGACGGTGCCGTTCCCTTCTCCCCTGCGGTGCTGCGCCCGCGACTTCCGGGACCCGCGTCCTCGGGCCCCTGCGTCCTGCAGGCTTTGCGCAGCGGGGCTGCAAGGGCAGGTCACGGCCGGCTGTGTGCACACAGAGGGGTGCCCTCACCGCTTGTCACAGCCCCCCGCCATCCTGTTTTCCTTGAATGAAGTACAGTTCTGTCCCCCAGATGCTGCGGGAATAGGATGTCATCCTCGGTTTCGGTCCCGGTGGGCCCGTGCTGATGCGCCCAGGCAGCGGGAAAATTGCCTGATTGAAACGTATTGCTGGCAGGGGCCACGGGCCACGTCGTCGCGTCGCACACAGGACATCGCAGGACATATTCAGGGACCTGTGAGTAAGACTATGAATATCAAGTGACGGGGACGATTATGCGTCTCGGGCTTCTGCGCGGCGCGTTGGAGGTGGCGGTTCTGGGTGAGTGTGCTTTCAATATAATTATGGCATAAACCATGTCACAGGGCAGCCCGCTCCACGGCGTTTTCCACTTGCCTGCCTCGCACGCCCCCTCCCCCGGACCATGTGCCGTGGCCTGGCGTGGCTGACGAGGCTGTGAGGCCGTGTCTGGTCCCCCTCACGGAGGCAGGCATCCTTGCTTCCGCGTGCAAGCAGCTGAGCATCCCAGGGGCCCCCGCTTCTGTGCGTCCTGAAAATGGGGGACAGTTCTTTCATCACCCTACCAGCTGAGGTGCACACACACACACGCATACGCATGCATGCAGGACGTGCAGACGTGCGAATGCTGAGGCTGCCAACCCCCCCGCGGAGGCCACGGTGGTCAGTGGGAGCTGCGTGTGTCCCCAGCTGCGCTCAGCTGTGTGCAGACCGCGTGGCAGCTGTGACTGCACCACACAGATCACAGGGGCTGGCTGGTGTCCCCACCCCCGGGAAAGCAGAGTACTGCCAGGAACTCCTGTGGGTGCTAGGCCCAGGGAACATCTTACGGAGGGTGAGGGGGCCCTGGGCACCCCACACGGGGGGACTCACCACATTCACCCCCCTCTGCCCTCTGCCGACCACAGGTGCCCGCTACCGGGGTTCTACTCTGCTTCTAAGTGGAGGTGGACCCACATGTAAACATGACTTCGGAGTAAATAGTCTTTCTCCCACCGGAGAGAACAGGTGGGTGACTGATCCTTGCCTTGAGACACAAGTCACTTTCCCTGTGAAGGGGACCTGTCCCGGCTGCACGACAGAAGCCCGCTGAGCCGTGCGGCCGGATCCATCCCTGAACGGACACAATACGAGCACGCGGAACACAGACAGGAAGCAGGTTTCCACAGGCCGTCCTCACAAGACCCTCAGCCACGTTCTTGCCGGCTGTCCTCGGAGGAGGTGGGGACAGACCCCCTCCGATGGGCTGGGAGGAGCCTTGGGGGCAGGCCGGGGGGGCCCTGTGAAGGAGAAGGTCACTGACGTGCTCTGTGGTCTCCGTCTTCCACGCACCTGCGTCCGGCTCACTTCTGTCGTGGTTTTCATTACTTTGGGGCACGAGGACCTGAGCCACCTCCTGCTCCTTCATCGCCTTGGTGACAAGAGGCCGGCCCTGCGCTGGGAAGGCGGCAAAGGAGTGGCAGAGCGCACAGCGTGTGGACTCACAGCAGGAAGAGAACCAGACATGCGTGTTACTTCCCTGTTCTATCACACGCCGGGCTCTCTTTATTCCGTCCTCCTAACTACTAACACAGACAGCTTTCCACACGGAAGTGTCCCTAAGGAACCTTCTAGAACATGCTCTGACCACTTCCTGCGCATCCATGAGAACAGCATCTTCCCTCTGACAATGTGTGATACAGACCTTTCCGGAACTTATGCACAATGACCTGCTTTTGTTGCTTTTGCCTGAGGAGCTGTGCTCCCGGGGGACCTGCGCGCCCCCAGGGAAGGGGATGTCCCCCCTGCAAGGCTCGCCCAGCACTGGGACCCATCCTCAAGGACCCCCGTGCTCAGCACAGGCTCCTCTGGATCCCGGGTGGAAGCCGAGGGGAGGGAGGGGCTGGAGGGACGACTCTGCTCGCCCACGGCAGCATCCGGTGTCACTGCCATGACGGGCGGACTCCCCTCCCTTCGCTCTGGTGCAACCGCGGGCATCGCAGCGCGTGAACTGGATTCCATTCTGTGCGTTGTTGCGTTCCACTCACTTCACAGAAGGGGCTGCCCCCGCCCTGCTTCCGGTTTCTCAGGGATCCGTGCGTTCATTCCACGTGATTTTATGGCAGCAGTGTCTACAGAGGTAAATCATGCCGCACGCCCGCTGCCTGGAGGAGGCGCCATAGGTCCTGGCGGGAACAGACGGCGCTGTGTCGCCCTTTGGTAAACAGCGGAGCATGTCCAGCGTCTGTGGACACCACGCCGAACTGGGCGCAGGGTGGACCCTGGGCACCTGCCCCCCTACCCACTCTCCGTGGGCTTCACAGGCCTCCTCTTCCTCACGGTCCACGGATTTCACTGCAAACCCGGCAGCAACCATGTCCCTGGTCAGAGAAACGGGTCACCTCGGCCAGTGCCCACTGCGTCACCTGCTGTGGGGCCCAGCGCTCTGTCCTGCCTCCACCTCGTCCTCCATCAGGGTCACAGAGACACTCGGCCCCCACGCCCCTGCCTTCAGCTCCCCAGGGAGGGCAGCTTTGGAGCCGGTGAACCTACAAAACTAGGAGGCCTGTGTGCACAGCTCCCCTCCCCAGCAGGAAGGGCGGCCTGGTGCACCCAGAGGTGCTGCGGGCCCCGCAGGGCACAGAGGCGCGTGCTGCTCAGGATGAGCTGGGGCCTCCTGCATGCCGGTGCCGGTGGGGCGCCAAAGGAAGGGGGTCCCTCCCATTGGACGGGAGGGGCCCAGAGGGCTGTGGGTGGGGGCGTGAATCTTGTGATAATGATGGTCCATCCCAGGCCTGGGGTTGGCACACAGAAGAGCCAGGCCTCAGGGCAGCAAGTACGAGCGGGGAGGGGGGAGAGAAGGGCGGGTGCAGGCTCCCGGCACCCCTCTCCTCGGAGCCCCGCCCGCGCTGCGGGGGCCTCCTCCCGCGTTCCGGGAAGTTCAAGCACCCGGGCCTTCGCAGTGGGAGCCTGGTCACATGGGCGGCGTCAGGAAATTTTACTGCAAAATATCTTCTTTTTTCTTATTTGAAAAGACAAATTATTAGCATTTTTAAACAATTTCAATATGTTTAATGGCTGAAAGTTGAGCTCAAACTGTTCCGCTTACTGAGTCAAGCGCGAGGTCTGTAAACAGGAGTCTTAAGTTACCCCAAGAGTGCACTCATTTTAAATTTTACTTGAAAGCGGGATGTACGTTTATTACAATTTCAAACAAAATGCTAACGCCATTAAACAAATGAGGTTTGGGCAAATTAACTGGATTTTAATATTCTGAAAGCCGATGATATAGGACATCGCGTTACGAGACATTGGCTAGAAGTATCAGTTGCGAGGGAGGTTTTCATTGCTGCGAATCTCAGGAGAATATTTGTAATTAGTATCATTTGCCTAATACTTCAGGTTAATTAGAATATTTAATTGAATAGCTGTAATCTTCAGAGATGACTATATTATGATCAAATTAGCAGCATCGCGAGGCGCGCGGCGCCCGGGACGGCAGCCTGCCCCACTCCTGCGAGCTGTTTGGTCCTCTGGAGCGTTCAGAACATAAGAAAAAATCTGTTTCTTACACTTTTGAATTTTAATGATCCATTTGAACTCTGCCATCAACATTTAATTATTCCAGGAAAAAAAAAGTCCCAGCCACGACTCCCATATGGCATGTTGGCACACACGCTAGCCCACAGCGGCGCCGGCCCCTCTCCCGGCAGCCCCACGGAGAGCGCAAACGCAGACTTTCCTCCCTCTGAATACAAGGCTTTTTTTTTTATCGTGTTTGCAAATACAGACCAGATGAGGCGTCGCAGAAGAGGCTTCTAGGATCCTAGTGAAACACTGTTGGGAACAGAGGCATCGGGTTTCAAGACGTTACCATGGGCCCAGCCCTGCAAGGTCGCCGCTGGCTGTTCCTTACCGTGCGCCGGGTCTGGGGAGCCGGGGCCTGCGCAGCTGCCCCGTGTTAGCCAGGCGGCCCGCCTGTGCAGACGTGGGGGCAGGGCTGGGGGCGTTTGTACAAAAATCTGCACACGGACTTGAGATACTCTAAGAGGAAGGAATTTACTCACGTAGGGACATTTGTACGTGTCCACACAAATAGCATGCGTGCTGTTGAGGCTTCCGACACGGTAAGGATGACGTGAGGATTTAGGAATTAAGTCATCCTTGCAGAGTAATTCAGGGGGCACAGAAACGTTCCCAAGGAGAAGGCTACTGTGGTTTGTCAAAACACGGTTCCCCGGCGCAGCGGTCCCTCCCGGAGCCCGGGACACACGGTGGGGCCTCTGCAGCCATGCACAGGGACAGGGCATGGCTGAGCCGCAGACACTGCAGAACCGGACAGCCTGTCGTCCTGGAGGGCCAGAGTGCCTGAGGCCGGGGCACAGCATGAGCCAAAAGGAAGTTCAGAGGGACAGTGATTTACGCGCTGCGGCTTCCCCGGATGTAAATCATGAGCAGGTCTCCGCTCCCCGCAGGCGGCTCTGTCCCAAGCACCAAGCCTATTAACTGGGGACAAGGTCGGGGACACTGGAACCAGCAGCAACCGCCCTTGAACCAAATGCCTCATTAGTGAGCATGGTTCTTTCTAGAGCATCTTTGTTATTCTTTTTTCAAGGAGAATCCCAGAGCAACGCCAAAAAGAAAAAAGAGAAAAAGCAAAGAACCTGAAGGTGAGCTTTTAAAACAGATGTTGCTTTGACAGTGGCAGGTGAGCTGAAATTAGACTGTGGACTTCAGCTGGGCAGGTAGATTACAGTGAGGGGGGAGGGCAGCTGATTAGGGGCAAATACCCACCATAGCAGAGATTTGATTTTGATTTGTTAGCAAGGGTCACAATGGCCTGTTCGTAATTCCTGGGAGTGGCAAACACAGAGCGCAGGGCCACAGAGCGGGTATTCGCGATTGCGTTCCTAAGACCACACGGTGGACTCAGCAAAATTCTCCAGGATGCGCTTGGTGATCACTGATGCTGTGAAGATCAAGTGTAACAGCCGTCAAGCCTGGACCGCGTTTAGGGACAGGGAGAGAGCAGGACACCGTGATACAGAGGAAGCACCGTGGGACGCAAACTGTCTCAGCAGCCACGGAGCGGCCCAGGCCGGCAGGCGGGAGAGGCGCGTGGGCTCTGCCGGTCGGTCGCTGCCCAGGCCGCCTGCCGCCACCCACCACGAAGAGTGCCCTCCCCCAAAGACACGCCACGGCCACCCGCCGTATTTCTAAATCCCTTCCAACAACAATGTAAAATCCATTCCTCGGCAGCCCTTTAAAGGCACCTCGAGAATTCTTGGTCACAGCCGGGTCCTGCGTCTCAGAAGTTTTCTCGGACGAAACCTGGGAACGTGGCTGGTTCCAGGGCTGGTTACGAGCGTGCTGCTCCTCTCTGTGAATCTGGGCTGAAACCTGCTGTGTGCCAACGTCGCTCTACCTGGCGTGAGCTCGGGCTCTGTATACACACGTAGATCAACACACTTGCAGGGACCTTTTCAAAACGGTCTGCGCTCCTGAGCTCTGGTGAGCAGCTGCGGGGCACGCTCTCGGCTCCCCGGTGGCGGCTGCGGGGCCCTCGGTGGAGGTGCTGCACACGCGGATCTCTCCCAGAGTGAAAAAATCTGCGGCACTAATTGCGGAACAAATTTTCAACCACCCTCTTCGAGGATCCAGCTCTAAGTATCCTCCCATCGATTAAACAGATGGCAGATAAGATTGTAAACATATTTGCTTCATAGTGAATAGATAGTTTCTGGCATAATACTAATTAACAAATTAAATGACTGACTCTGTGCATCACATTAGAGTTAAAACCACTTTGTAAGTTTGTCTTGGGTAGTTATTTACTCTGACAATAGCATGCAGTGAAAAACTGTTCAATGTTCTCCCGGCAACATTATGCATGGAGTAGTTTTCTTTTTTAAACTCCATATTTTATTATAATTCATTTGACTTTCATTACAGTCACTCATTACAAAATGTATGTGCAGTTAATCCGCTTCGGAGGCGCATCTCCCTGCAGCCCGCGCGCCTCCAGCGTGATTCTGCCTCCGTCTCTGCAGCTCGCACTCAACGAGGTATCGCCGGGCCTGCGCCTCTTGTTTTAGGGGGGGCTGCTCGGGAAGGGGGGCCCCGCACGCACTGGGGGCTGAGGCAGCCACGCTGCTGGGGACGGCCTCGGGGCCCTGCCTGCTCCTTCTGCAGGGGCCCCTTCTGCTCTGGGCCCCGAGCTCTTCCGTGAAGTGGGAACAAAAGGGCCCTCCTCCTGCCACGGGGCTGTCGAGATTGTCCCAGGGAAACACGGGCGCGTGACTGGAAGTTCCTTACCACCCTCACGCATTCCCCGCAGAACTGTGCGGGCGAGGGGGTGCTCACCCTGTTGGGGTGAAGAAATGGGGAAATTACCTGCAGTCATCTGGGTGCTCAGAGCCCATATATTTTGCAGGAAATAAATTCTTGCCTGAATGACAAGCATTTTTTGCTTCAATTTATATACTTAGGCAGAAAGAGTATTTCTCCTCTCCACTGCCTCCTTATTTTGTATCGTTTATAACAAAATATATATATTTTTTTTTATAAAATATACTTTGAAAAGGCCACATCCTAGAAGGTGCTGCCTGAGGATGAACGTGGGACGTTAACATTCAAGCCACCCCGCCGTGTGTGAAGGGGCCGCGCCAGGCCCGCCGCCGCGGGTCACTCGGGAGGGCTCAGCGAAGACTGCGGACCGGCCGGTGCCGTCGCCGCCAGTCCCTCAGCAGCAGCCTCTCTCCTCGTTGGGCAAAAACAAGCTGTTATAAGACGGACAAAGGAGGCCTCGGGTTCTACCCAGAGAAGCGGTTGTAACAACAGCTTTGGCCAAGGCGGGTCAGACGCGGTCCCTCTGGGGTGAGGAGCGTCACTCAGGCCACCTTGTCAGCAGTCTGTGGGCTCCTGGGGCCACTCCTGAATGGCCACGTGGCTCATAGGAAAGCAACCTCCAAATGATGTCCCCGGCTGAACCGGCCTCCGGTTCCTACCCTGAGCACAACGGTCCCACCTTCGGGCAGCGTGAGTCTGTGGCCACGAGCACCTACCTGCAGCCGCGGCCCTAATGCATGACATGCTCATGGCTGGACCTGCTGTCCCAGGCCTGGTTCTGTGAGCAGATCGTGCTAGACGTGGGAACAGCCTCCGCCCAAGGCCATTGTCCTGCCTGCCTCACGTGTCCCTACGCTGGGATGCGATGGAGCCGACTTGCTGTGGACGGAACCTCTGCAGACAGGGCAGAATGTGCCAATGACCGGCCCGGCCACATCACCGCACTTCACAGCCGTGTACGTGAAACAGCAGAAACACACCTTCCAACGGGAATGGCAGCTGGATGGTTCGCATGGCATTATTCCGTTCTCCTTCTTTTCTTTTTCTTTTTAAGGATATTTTAGTGATTATGCTGTTACAGTTGTCCCAATTTTCTCCCCTTTGTTCCCCTCTGCCCAGTACCCCCTTCCCTCCAGCAGTCCCATTCCCCTTAGTTCCTGTCCATGGGTCGTGCATATAAGTTCTTCGGCTTCACCCTTTCCTATATTATTCTTAACTCCCCCCTGTCTATTTTGTACCAACCGATTATGCTTCTTAGTCCCTGCACCATTTCCCCATTTCTCCCCCTCCCCCTCCCAGCTGATAACCCTCCAAATGATCCCCACACCTATGATTCTGTTCCTGTTTTGGTTTGCTTAGTTGGATTTTGTTTTTATGTTTTAGGTTCAGTTGTTGATAGTTGTGAGTTTATGGTCATTTTAATATTCATAATTTTGATCTTCTCTTTTTTAAGTAAGTCCCTTTGACATTTCATATAATAATGGCTTGGTGATGATGAACTCCTTTAGCTTTACCTTGTCTGGGAAGCACTGCATCTGCCCTTCCGTTCTAAATGATAGCTTTGCTGGATAGAGCAATCTTGGCTGTAGGGCCTTGCTTTTCATCACCTTAAATACTTCTTGCCAGTCCCTTCCTGCCTGCGAAGTTTCTTTTGAGAAATCAATTGACAGTTTTACAGGCACCCCTTTGTAGGTAACTCTCTGCTTTTCTCTGCTTTTCTCCTGCTGCTCTTAAGATTCTCTCTTTATCTTGAATCTTTGGCATTTTAACTATGATGCATCTTGGTGTAGTCTTCTTTGGGTCTAACTTGTTTAGGACTCTCTGTGCTTCCTAGACTTGTATATCTATTTCCTTTGCCAAATTTGGGGAGTTTTCCTTCATTACTTTCTCACATAAGTTTTCAATTTCTTGCTGTTCCTCTTCTCCCTCTGGCTCACCTATGGTTCAGATGTTGGCACGTTTAAAGCTGTCCCAGAGGTTCCTAAGTCTCTCCTCATATTTTTCAGTTCTTGCTCCCTCATTCTGTACTGGTTGACTTTTTTTTTCTTCCTTACATTCCAAATCATTGATCTGAACCCTGATTTCCTTCCCTTCACCATTGGTTTTATGTGGATTTTCCTTCATTTCACTTAGAATAGCCTTCACTTCTTCCCTTATGCGTTTGCTGTACTTAAACATATCTGTCAAGCCTGTGAGCATCTTTATCACCAGTGTTTTGAATTCTGCATTTGTTAGGTTGGCTCTCTCCTCATCTGTGAGGTTGGCTATCTCCTCGTCGCTTAGTTCTCCCACTGGAACCTTGATCCATTTCCCCTTTTGGGCCATACTTCTCTGTCTCCTCATTCTGAAAGGCTCCTGTGTTTGTCTGCCTCTGTATCTTAGGCAGAGCTGTTGCACCTGTTACATTGTAAGGGGTGGAGCCTTAGGTATTGTCAGTACAGGCTGACCTGTTTCACCACGTTGTGGTGCTGTGTGTGGGGAGGGGTCTGAGGGGGAACAATGCCACTTGCTCAGCACTCACCCCTTTTCCAGGCACTTCTCCCACTTCTGTATGGGACTGGAGCCTCTCTAGATGTCACCCTGGGCACTGTCCCCAGAGTGGGTGGGTCTGCGGGTGTTCTAGGATCATGGGGGCCCTTTAAACAAGTGGACTCAGCTGAGAGACCGGCAGTTTCTGCCTCCGCCCCAACCCCCACGGGTCTGCACAGTCAGAAGCAATGAGGCTTGATTTTCCCCAGCGCTGGGACCGTGAGCTGCGTCGTCTGGTGAGGAGCTGGGAGCGCACCCCAGGTGTCCCTCCTGACTTTTTAAAACATGTGACTGCGCTTCCCACTGGCCTGACACTGCCGCCGCTGCTGCTGCCACCACCACACCACATCCTCTCCGCCCCAGCTCCGCCCCTCCTGCCTGTCTGACTGAGTATTTCTTCTTTATGTCTTTGTTTGTTGAACTTCCACGCAGCTCGATGTTCTGGAACTTCTGGTTGTCCCTAGTTCTGAGGTAGCTATGTTCCTTCTTAGTTGTGGAGGGAGACGCGGTGTGTCTGTCTAGGCCTCCATCTTGGCCAGGAGTCCCCGTCTTCTTTTCAATGCCACATGCTTTTAGGAAACTCGCTGTGTGTGTGGTAATTGCTTGAAACAACAGTCAGTGCACAAACTGAGATGAAGTTGTCCTCTCTCTCTCCTTCAAATTTCTGGAAAATCTCTAGAAATTGGGACACACTGCCGTGATGAGACCACAGAGGGAGTTGTAGGGAAAGTCACGCAGCAGAAAAGGGACAGTGGCGACTGCAGGACCCCACCCTGTGGGGACAGAGGGGCAGTGAGCAGGCAGGGAGTCCAGCCCAGCCTGTGGCCGGCACACCGCGCCCGGCATGGTGCCCGCTAGCTCTTCCTGTGACACAGCCCAGCAGGCGGATGTCATTCTTGACTTGACTGGGTGGACGTTGGGAACCCCCCTGATAAACCTGCCCCTGGTATTCACAGACCAGATGGAGAAGACAGTGAGCTCTCTGCAGGGTCAGCCACAGCCTTGGAGGAATTTTCGGTCGGACAGGCTGCCTGTGTTTTCCAAGTATGTCAGTTATGCGAGCTCTGATAAAATGTAGCTTCTGACTTGCATTCAAAGGTGGATTTGCAGAAGGAAAAGTGCACCAGCCTCAGGGTCAGGCAGCTTCTTCATGTCCACATTGGTGATAATGTCCAAGACCCTCTGAGAGATTCGAGTCTCCCCCAGCCCACGGCGAGTGTTGGTGTTGAACACACCGTGACCGTGTGACCTGGGATGGTTCAGTTTCTTCTCAGCATGTGGGTTTCACAGGCAGGACAGACATGTTGGCGGAAGTGAGTTTAGCCCCGGCTCTGTCCCAACGAGCTGTGTTGTGTCCAGTGAGTTCTTCTGTCTTCCTGGAAGACCAACATTTTACCAAATAAGGGGCCTAAGCCTGCTGACCTAAAGTCCATCCTGCACATCCCCCTCCCCAGACTGGAGCTGCCGGCACCGCCCTGAGTCCCAGAGACGTGTTCACAGCACGGGACGCTCTGCCCAAGCATCTCCCCGCCTCATGGGCGCGTGGGACTCCGTCCCTTGAGCAGGCCCAGCAGGGGTGTCCTAAGAAGCCCTCCACAGCCTAAGGGTGAGGAGCACATGTTTATTTCAGGTGATACAAGAACAATGTCATTTCCACAAGTGCGTAAGCCCCTTTTCCCATTCAGCTGTTCTCCCTAGAAGCCACAGGGAAGCTCTCCACCCTGGTACAATCAGGAAAAAAGGGCAGGAGGTTACATTCTGCAAGTGAAGGGTGATGTCCGTAAAAACGCATAATGAACATGAGTTGTTTTGGCAAACGAACCCCCTTGATCAAGTTCAATACCCATCCTCTGTCTCCTCGTCCACCGCCTGTGTCTGGGGGGGTCCAGACAACCATGGCTGCATTTACTTGTAAAATAAGTACTCCAGTTTCACTTCAGCAGAACGTAGGACTCCAGCACAGGTCTGTTCATTGCTTGGCTTTGAGTTTACAAAATGCCTTCAGACGTGGACTCTTGCAGGTCCCTGGTATGCAGTTACTGAGGAAGAAGTCAGAAAGCAAGGGAGATAGTCAGTAATGGGATTCCCGATCCTCAATATTTTCAAATAATGTACTGATTTTTAAGTAAAATGATAAATAAAAACTCATTAATTAGTACAGAATCTAGAATGGTCCTTCAAATAATATCTACTTTCAAAGACAAGGTTGTTGTTTTTTTAAATAAAACAATTTCCCCGAGATAGTGTAGTGTGCTTACAAACCTACTCAATTCTGGTACGTAATAAGGGGGCAGATCATGTCACCTTTGGGAAAACCGTGGACAGCGGATGAAAACTTGGAGAGAAACACAAGCACAGCCTGTCAGCAGGAGGAGGTTCCCGTCTCTCCACCAGGCTCCCGGCTCTTCCAAGAGGCATCGGCGTGGAATATCAGATGCCGGGTTTGAGCAGATTATTGAAGACGATACTTGTGAGTCCCGGGGGTATGACAATGATAAGTGATGCTCCTGACTTTGCGGCATCTCTCTGAGCCATCGGGCAAGTTCCCTGATGGGAGTCCAATGGGAAGGGAAGGGAGCGATGATTTTTTCTGTACAGGGACAAGTAGGAAGAGATGTAATAATTATAAATATTCATCATTTTAAAGATGGTGCTTGATTCTGGACAAAAAAGAAAAGCAGTAAAATAATGATTTCTGTTAATTCCACCATAGAATTTTAAGTTAGACTAAAATAAAAAAAAATTATGATAAAAATTTAAATTAAAAAGAAACCTTTACTATTATAGAGAGGCATAAATATAGATGATCTGATTACTTTGTTGGATTACGGTCTTTGTTTGTTTAGATTTGAAGTGGCCGTCCTCCTGAGCAGGTCCTGCCCAGTAAACCAGATTGAGTTCACTTGGTGGAAAACTTAGACAAGATGGTTTCAAAGTCTCGTTAAACTTCATTTCATCGAGTGGAGAAATTAATACCCCTTCTCTTTTTTCTAGAGTGAAGATGTCAAAACACAGGAATATTAGAACTTCTTCCAAATCACCAAGAAATGGTATTATGCCCATCTCTGGGGGATAAATATTTTGAAATTTTCAGAAGAAAATTTCGAGAGGCAACCAACCACACGTGGACGTTTCCCTCCCTCTTCCTTCCTCCCTTCCCTTTGTTTTAAAAATAAATAAATGTTTTTAATAAAAATGTTAACATTTAATGTAGAATTATTTGCATAGGTGGGGATAACAAAAACGCACATTTTGGTGGAACAGCATCATGATAAAATAATATTTTTATTAAATTATGAAACATCTGAGGCATCGATATGTCTAAAACCAGCTGTTGTTCATGCTTAGTTTACAATTGCTCCCAGAATTCTACCAATGGAAACAGAAGTCATGCTTCAACAATTTAATAATATTCTGTCTTACAGAGAATGACTGAACTACAAATTTTTTGAAAAGCTAATACTGGGTATGAAAGAATATTTCAGCCAAATAGTCCTTTCCATCCTCACTGCCCGTCCTCAGCCGGGCGCGATCGTTGGAGTGTTACAGGCTCGTTGGGGGGTCCACCTAGGTATGCTGCGATGAGATCAAACATTTCCTGTATAACTCTGCTACACCTTTATTGTATTTTGTTTTAAAATAGTCAGAGGTATTTAACCAAGGCCTTTAATGAAACATTGCCCCAAACACTGCGGCGTTTGAAGGGACAGTGCTGACCAGCGCCACCAGCTAACTAACCCCTTTCAGAGTGAGTCACCTGCTGAGAGGAGACAGAAAAATGTCCCCATCAGGCAAGACAGCCACTGAACAGATTAAATGCCAAAACTCAAAGAGTATCCAATATTTAATTTTTAAATTAAAGGTTGTGTTTGGAACATCTCAATTCATAATAAGTATCTTCTAATGGACTTTCTATTACTTAGTAGAGCTATTTATATTCTGAATGCAGAAGGAATAAAATTGAGAAAGTCTATAATTTTATATCATCTTATTCTGGAAAAACTTACTAAAAAAATCATTAAAAGAATACCTTCATTTCAGAGCTTTTATTATATTTTGTTATATTTATGAGGGCTATTTTGCCCCTCAGTGAAAAACATATACATAGTAATTGAGAAAATATAGAGGTTGAAACTGTAAATATCTCAATATAAAAAATAGAACTGAGAATATCTTCCATGGAGCAGAATATTTTAGCTTACCAATATCTCAGTATTTATAGACTCTTTCAAAGTAATAAGAGATTGTTTTAAATCTTCAGAATAATATGTGAGGCAGATGTGCCTTATAAACTGCATCATGGACGTGTCCCAAGAATATATAGAACGCTTATACGGATTAAATGTATCAATAATTAACAGGAAGAGGAATTTTAAACAGTTTCCCTTAGTGCACACAGACGTGTCCTCTACATGCTTCAGAAATAATTTTAGTTTTAAGAAAAGTTCGAAATGAACTGTTCTACGAATCTATCAATAAAATTAAATCACATCGTCAATAGGCGCCCGGTCTGTGACGCCGTGTTGGGCTTTTGTCATTTCCTTGACCCTGAAGAACGACCCTGTTGGGGGTACGTCTCACGGACGCGCCCCTTTCACAGCAGACCCTGCGCTGGCAGCAGCGCCGGACCCCCGCTCCCCGGTGGGGTGCAGAGAGGCCAGAGAGCCCACGGCCCCTGGGACCCGGGAGTGGCCTGGCCGCGCCACACTGCCGCCATTCCCAGCGTCTGTCCCGGAGCCACGGAGGCGTGGGACACCGCTGGACCCGACTCTGGGAGTCAGTCCGTCCTTTCTGAGCAAGAAAATCGCGCTTTCCGTGGAGCAGTGACAGGAACACCCCCCCCCCCACGCCACATTGACAGGGCAAGGGGACCATGGGACCTTCCAGAACTTCTATGGGCCAGGAGTCCACAGCACGGAAGTCCCCAGTCCTGTGTGACCCTCGCTTTGCTGCTTCCCAAAGGCTGGGCACGTGGCAGCGAGGAGTCACCAACGTGCGGGGAGACCTCCCATCAACCCCAAACCTGGCAGCTGCTCCGCAGGGCAGAGAAACGGGCCGTGCGGACCCGACAGACGCACCTGCACTGAAAATCCCCTGCAGGACGTAAATGTCCCCTCTGCGACGTCCGGAGCCGGGGTCAGTCAGATCTACCTGCAGCTGCCACACGGAAAATGGCCGAGTTCAAGCACAGGGCAGGCGGACAGAGTGCCCACACGGCTGGCCACATGGGAACTGGCGTCCCAGGTTAGACGCCACTGATGCCCGGGCAGGGCCCATCAATGGCTGTCACATGCCACCCACGTTAGAGGAAGGAGGAAGCCAGGCGACGCTCCGCTGCAGAGGAGAAGAAACGGTCAACAGGAGAAGACAGAGAAGTGCGGCCCGAGCGTCGTAAGGTCGGGTCTTGAGAGTGACCGATACCGTGGCCACGCTGTGAGAGATGAGGACGTCGGCCGGCAGATTAAAACCGCTTCACAAAATGGTAAATTAGAAGCCAGAGCAAAGACAAAGGAGAGGCATCGTCCTCCGCGTAAACTGGCAAAAGCGGTGGGAGCGGTAACAGGACTCAGAGTCTGGGGCTTGCGGGGCAGCGTCATTTCCCACAGATACAGCTGGGGGCCCGGAAGGAGAGGCCGGTGACTAAGGCAGGAGACATGCTGGAAAAAATAAGGGTGACCGTTTTTTAAAGTATTGATGAAAGACGTTTAAGCCCTGATCCAGAAAAATTAGTGAAACCCAATCAAATACAAAAATATAAAACATTTAAATTAAAAAAATTTACATAAAGACATATAATATTCAAACTGCTGCAAAACAAAGAGAAAATAATAATATGAAAACCAAAGTAAAAAATAGCACAAAAGGAAGCTGGGCTCCCATTAGACAAAGTGAGAGCGAGAAAATAGATTAATGAGTTTAAGTGCTGAAAGACTGAAAAACAAGGAAACTCAATGTGAGAATCGTACACCCAGCAGAAGTGTCCTTCAATGAGTGATTTTTCTTCAGGGAAAAGAAAATTAAAAGATCTTACGACCGGCAGACCTGCCTTATCAGAAATAACAGGAGTCCTTCAGGTCAAAGGGGAATGGCACCAGCTCTATAGGAGGCACACAGAATGGTAAATAAAAAACTATTTTTCCTGTATTCTTTTAATTTCTTTAAAAGTCACAAGACCCTTTACAACGAAAATTCGCATTTTGTATGCAGTGGTGCGCCTGTCAGCAGGGCCTGCTTCCTCCCAAAGGCAGGAGAGCAGAGACGTCTGCTCCCACCTCTTCCGTCGGAAAAGAAAAAGACAGATTGAAAAGAGAGAAAAGTAGAAGCCTTGTAATTTGCAAATGACACGAAGTCTCATAAATTAAAACAAGGGGCAATTGGCACCCTCAGAGAGACACCAGGGACGCGTGCACCACAGAGGAGGACCAGGTGGGGACCCCGCGAGGAGGCGGCCGTCTGTGAGCCAGAGAGGGAGCCCTCCAGAGAAACCCCATGTGCTGACACCTTGACCTTGGACTCCGGGCCTCAGACCTGGGAAAAACATACATGTCGGCGGTGTGAGCCCCCTCCTCTGCGGTACTTGGTTGGGGCAGCCCTAGCAGATGCATACAAGAGGGACGGGGGGAACCCTGTGCCTGCCTCTGGGGGGGTGACGTGGCACAGCCACGTGGGACACGGTGAGCAGGCCCTGCTACGGAGGGAATCCAGCCTGTGTCCCAGCAGTTCCACGCCCAGGAAATGGCCCTGCTCAGGCAGGCGCCCCCGTGCGCAGACAGAGCCGGGCGGGGGGAAGCCGTGAGTGCCGGGTGGTGGGCAGCTGCCCGGGAGGCTGGGCAGCGAGTGGCCCAGACACGGAGGGGAGAGGGGGAAGCTGACCTCGGGCGCGGCTCCGCGCAGAGGGGCACGCAGACACGCACGTGAGCACAGGCCATGTCCGGCTGAGGCCCTGCCTCGTCCTTCCACTCAAGCCGTCGGAATCGCAGAGGCGGGACACGCTCAGCCTGGTGGGAACTGGGAAGCACTGTCTGCTTTTCAAGAAACACTAGTAGTCACGCCAGCGACGCAGGGAGTGGGCAGAACCTCGGTGCTCGCTGCGGAGGCCGCGCCTGGCACACTGCTCAGCAGATGCACACGCTTCCGTCTGTGGGAACCCGGGCGGTCGACCCCCTGCCAACGGCGGCCCCCAAGGACCCCGCTTCCCATGGGCTCTGCTCTGAGACCCTGGACGGGCCACTTCACCTCTCCGGGGCTCCAAGATCGTCCCCAGGAGGAGATTCCCTGAGACGTCAGGGCCCTGCAGCCAAGCCTGAGAGGGCCCGTCCCTCCTCTTCAGGAGAAAGACGTTTCAAACTGACCTGAATGACGGGTGTGCACCCCCTACCCTGGGTGGTCACTGTCAGGACTGAATGTAAAACTGCCAGGAAGCCCGGAGTTCCTTAAAGTGCTCCCCAATGACCTCGCACGGTGCATCACGGGTGCGTGTACCCCCCGATTTACTTGCGAATCTCTGGGCTGGGCAGAAGTAATAAAGGGGGACAAACACTTCCTTCCAGAACCCCTGCCTCCTCTCCCCCCAACCTCAGCGGAGGCAACGTGGCTTTTTAACTGGTGCCCTGAAGATGCTACAGACACTCCCCTGCCTCCCCCCATGTGGCTCAGAGCAGCTGCTCGCCCCTGCCTTTATTCCGCCATATTGATCCCCGCCGGTCTCCCTGGACACCAGGTGGCCCCTGGCCGTGCTCAGGGCAGAGCAGCGGGAGCCGGGGCGCGGGCCTGAGAGCGCGTGCAGTCGGGGCATCTCCCCCCTGCACTGCAGCGAAGATCGATGCCACAGCGGGGCCTTTGTTTCATCTGCACGGCCTTCCAGCAGGAGGAACAGCCAGGGCCGCGGGGGGAGGAAGGACGCCTTCCAGAGCTGCAGGGAGAAGGGCTGCCCCCAGGCCCAGGGCGGCGGCTGCTGACCGGGCGCTGCGCCCCCTCCCACCCCCTCCTCCGCCCTCACCCCCTGGCCCTGGTGCTGCTCGCTGAGCCAAGGAGACGCTTGCCCCGAGCCAAGGCAGCATTTTTCCTGCGAACAGAGCAGGAGAGGGCGCTGGCTTCGCTCAGGACCTCGTCCGCCGCCCCTCTGCGCAAAGGCGCGGCCTGCCCCGGGCGAGAGCGCGGCGCCTCGGAGGGGGTGCGCGCGCGTGTGTGCGCACGCGGGGCCCGCTTCCGCACATCTGTCTTCACACAGTTGGACTCCTTCGCAAAAGTCACCCTAACTACCTTAACATATGTAGAGCCAAATTAAAATTACTTTATCAATCTTGCATCTTCAGCTTCCCCATCTTTGGGGTTATTTTCCATCCGTGTGTTTCATTATTTCAGCGAGTCGTCTGGGCTCCCAGAGTGAGAGAAATAAGCCCACGGAAGCCCCGTTACACGGCGGCGCGGGGCGGGGGCGGCTGGGGGGGGGGCAGCTGCAGCCTTAGGAGCAGTTCTGCCTTTGTCCACGGGCGACCCTGAAGGCTTCGCCATGATTTTAATAGTCAAGCATTGTTCTTTCTCTCCTGTCACACAATAGGTTTTCCCTGAATTGTTTTCAACCAATTTCTTAGGAAATGAAGTGGGAATGTTTTTGGATAAAGAAGAACATTCCGCTTCACAGACACCCATCATCCTTTCAAACCAGTCACGATGCAGGGGGCAAGGGCAAGTCTTGGGCCTGTAAAGCACAGATAACTCTACGGTTAAAACAAATGTCCGGAGAGACAAGGATACACACTGGCTCGTTTTCGCAGGACTTACTTTATGATTCCTTAAGCAGCTCATCACCTGTGCCCTGTAAATTCCCCATTATCTTTTCTTGAAGTCACTTTGTTCAGATTGGATGGAAGCATAGTTCCCTTCCATCGTATGAAAACCTACATGGATGACAATTAAAACAGAAATAAACCAGATTCCGAAGTTTGTCAATATGTGGGCCTGGGAGCGTCATGACCAACATCCTGCCAAGTATGTTTTCTTCATTTGACATTTGCGCTTCCTTATCTCCCAGCGTGTCTGTAAGAGGCTCAAAAAACGTGCTAACTAGCTGGGCATAATTAACCCCTTCCAGGGGCAGAATAGTCACATCAACAGGAAATAAAAAGGAAAAAGGGAAAACATTTTTCTTTTGGAGAAATGCATTTTAAATTGGCAGGAAATGACTTTCCAAACAGGTTCCGTGAAGTTGACCCAGCAGCGTCAGAGAAAGGTGGCTTCACTTCTGGTCTCTTTTATTCTAAGAGAGTCACGCATCTCGGGGCAGGTCCCATAATCCAGATGCGGGGACACAGGTTGGTACACGCAGAGGGCGTCCCTTGTCACAGCTGGGTTATGTTCCCTATAAGAAAGGGCCCCGGTTTCTTCATCTACTGTCCTGTGGGTCCACGTTGACGTTTTCCTGGTTTGTTACAACTCAGGCGATGCGACGCAGGTTGCTGTTCCTGAAGGCTTGGGACCCGCGCGAGGGTTTGCCTGGGATCCGTGGCCGGAGTGGAGCCGCAGGACCATCCCATTGGCCACCTGACACCAAAATTGTCGACGAAGTGGTCGTTCCAGGCGACGGTCTTCCTCGGAGAGCGAAAGGGTTTCCAAGGATCCATCCTCACCAACAAGTAGTATCGTCAGACTTTTTAACTTTTGCCAATCTGGTGGGTGCAAATGGTATCTCATTATTGTTTTAATTTGCATTTCTTGGATTACTAATGAGGTTAAGCATCTGTTCATGTATTTATTTGCCATATTTTTTCCTCTGCTGTGAACCTATTAGGTTGTTTGCCTCTTTATTACTGATTTGGAGAAGGGTTTTTATTTTTTAATATATGAATTTCGATGTTTAATTTTTTGTTAGTTAAGTGCATTGCAAATCTGTATTGTCGGTTTACAGACTGCCTCCACCATTTCCTTGTGTATTTTGAGACGCAGAAGTTCATCATTTAACGTGGCTGAGTTTCTTGTTTTGTTTTCTGTTTTCATTCCTTTGAGGTTAGGGTTTCCTGTGTCTAGGTTAACCCAGTCTCCCCGCCTCCCGCTTGTACAGCTACTGTACTGATTTTTCATGTGAGCGCTTAAAGTTCGCTGATTCCTACTGACGTTCTCCATACACGAGAACCGACCAGAGCCTGTGGACGGGGCGGGCTGCGGTAAAACCCACCCTCTCCCACGGGTCACCAGCCCTGCAACGCGAGTTGTTAAACAGCCCGTGTCTACGCCCTCCCCTGTGAGGCCAGCTCTCTCGGGCCAAAGTGCGCTTTTCGAAGAGTGGGAGGCTCTTTGTATAGATGTGCGCAGCGGGCGCTTGTCACAGACGTGTGAATCCGGAGCGAGGGAACCGGCAAGGCGCAGAGCTGTGCGGGGGCAGCCGTGAGGACCGATGCGTCACCGGTCAGCTGGCAGGCAGCCTCGTGGGAGACGGTGACGTTGGACACAGCGCGGCCACCGCCCCGCGGGGTCCCCTCCTCACGGGGGCAGGGATCGCGGCGTCTCTCCCAGACAACACCGTCTGCGCGGTGCCAGTTTTCTACGAGCACACGCGTCTCACTTGATAGGGTCTGAGTCCTCATCAGTAAGAAAGGGGGTTACATGGTGACCAAAGGGGTCCAGACTTGGGGTGGGGAGCGCACACTACAACATGCTGATGACGTCTTGCAGAGCTGCAGCCCTGGGACCGGTATCTTTATTAACCAATGTCTCCCCAATGAACTCAATAAAACGTATAAAAAATAAGGAGCAGAAGTAAGACAGCATCTTAATCCCCCACGAGGTCCCTGAGGCTCACAGGTGACTCTGGGTCTCGCCTTCCCAACCTGAGTGAGGCTCAGAGCCACGTGGAGACAGATGTCTGGCCGGCACCCAGAGGTGCTGAATCTGGCGCGTGGCCTGAGAATCTGCATTTCAACACGTTCCCAAGAGAGGCTGGGCTGCCGGACCGGGGAGTGCATCTGGATGGCCCCTGGGCTAGGGCTGCTTTGAGAAATGGGTGGTCAACCTTTTGTCCAAAGTCCAACGTTTGGGTAACGTTTCTTAGTGCTGGTGTCAAACCTCTCCAAGTGCACAGATCTGTCTCTGCGTTCCTGGGCCCGGACGCAGTAGCTGCGGCTGTCACCGTGCGCTGCAGGGTTGCTCGGCTGCTTCCTGCTGTTTACAGTACCCCCGATACACAGCTGGGGAACCCCTCCCATCCCTTGCTGTTTGGTTGACGTAAGAGTCGCCTGGCTGCCCTTGACCCTTGCTCTCCTACAGAAATCAGCCTGTGAAAACCCTCATAGGTATTGAGAGAGGGGCAGCACTGACATTTTTGACAGCTTTGGACTGATTTATATATGTTTTCCTAACAAATGTTCTTATTTCTGAACCAGGCCTGTCTCTTCATTTATTTAGTTATTTGTTAATGCCTTTCAGCAAAACACTGTTATTTTCTCCATGAAGTTTTTCCTATATTTAGCTAGAATTTTATCTAGGTATTTTGTTTAGTTATTTTAAAGAGTATCTTTTTATATAAAAATTATAGTGAAATATTTATTTCTATTTATTGTCAGGACTAGAATATTTTAATTAGCCTCTAACTTCACTTTCAGCTTCTTACTTTTTTTTGCACATAATTTCCAAGTGTTGCTTTCTTAATTTCTTTTTTGTTGATTTGTTTAGTAATTTGGAAGTTATGCATTCTGCCTTTTCTTTCAGGAGGAATTCTAGAAAATTACCATCCATATTGAACATTCCGAAGCCTAAAGTTATTTTACTTTACTCTCTTTCCGAGTATAAAAATCTTATCATTTATTTGCTAAATTAAACTTTACTTCTATCAAGTTTTATAACTGTACAAATGAAACATTTTTATTATCATTTTATATCACCAAACTATATTAGACATGCATGTATAATTACCGTATTTTTAAACTTACTTCTCTGTATTTCAGACATGCCTTCCATCTTCTGAAGAATATCGTTAGACATTTCTTCTGTGAGGATTTGTTAATAGTAAACTCTCTTAAGTTTTTATTTAACTGCGAATGTCTTGATTTTTGTCATTTTTATAGAAAGATAGTTTTGTGGTTGATAGTCTTCTTTATTAGCACTTTGAAGATAACTGATTTCTCTGTCTTTGACATAATGTGTCTAGGTGTGGGTTTCCTTTTTTGTTTGTTTCTCCTTCTAGAGTTATATTGGACCTCCTGAATGTGAGGATTTTTGCTTTTATCAATTCTGAAAAATGACTATCACTTGGGATATATTTTGCTACATCCTACTAAAATATCGCTTAAAAATGACCATCTCCACATCCGCCCCATCAACTAACACCTTGTCCCCCACCTTTCCATCTCTGTGATCCGTCCTGGGGGGCTTCTTCAAGTCTCTGTCCCTCATCTTCCCTCTCATTAGAACTGATGGGCTGTTTAATTCACCCACTGAGTTTTTAATTCCAAATGTAGCATATAATTATTGTAGGTATCATGATGATGATGGTGATGATGATAATGGTGATGGTGATGATGGTAATGGTGGTGATGGTGATCGTGGTGATCATGGTGATGATGGTGGTGATGGTGATGATGGTGATGAGGACAGTTTTTTAGATTGATATCCAACTTTCCAGCACTATTTGTTGAAAAGATTATTATAACTCCATGAAGTTGGCTTTGTTTTCTGGTCAAACACCAATTGTCTGTATCTGTGTGGATCTACTTCTGGGTTCTCAGTTCTGTTCCATTTATCTATGTGTCTGTTATTTTAACAACACCATGCTGTTGTTATTACTGTAACCTCATAGTAAGTTTTGAATTAGAGTAGTTCTGCAACTTTGTTCTTCAGAATTATATTAGCTATTCTAGATCTTTTGCTTTAAAAAATACTTTTATTAAGATTAATTTTTAGAAAAATTTTAGAAATAGTAATTTTTAAAAAATTAATAGACTTTATTTTGTAGAGCAGTTTTAAGTTTACAGAAAAATTCAGCAGAAAGCACAGAGGACTTGGCATTTCGTGTGTCTCCCCGGGCGTTATCAGTTCTGTGCCTTGTCGAAAAACTACACTTTTTTCCACTGATTTTCTATATTATTGCCCATTTTCAATGTCATTGCTTTCTTCTCCTTTTTTTTCTTTGCTCTAAGCTTAAGTAATACTTTCTGGAATTGCCCAGCCTTCAGATGACGGCCTTGTCTTCCTGTTTTCTGATGTTGCATCAGAGGCCAGTGCGCTTCTGGAAGCGCTGCATTCGCTGCGGCTCATGTGCTTTGATGAGACACACTTTTATTTTAATTTGACTACATTTTTAAAATTTCTTTTGGGAAAATTTTCATTGACATACATTTTATAGACATATTTTGGTTTTTTTAAAAATATATTTGTAAATTTTTCAGCTACATTTCTGGTACTGATTTTTAGTTTCTGTTGTGGTCTGTGAACACAGTTTGTATGATTTCTATTCTTTTGTAAAAAATATTGTTACGTCTTCTGGCCCAGAGTTTGGTCTAACTTGGTTCCTGTCCCATGTTTACATGAGAAGAAAGTATATTCTGCTGTTGCTGGGTGGAGTATTCTATAAATTCCAGCTAGATCAAATTGATTGATAATGCCGTTCAAAAAAACTGCATACTCATTGATTTTCTGCCGGCTTAATATATCAATTCCTAAACGAGGGGCGTGGGAGCCTCCACCTGCAGCCAGAACGTCTGTCTCCCCTTCAGCTCCGTGGGACGGGGACTCGTGGGCTTGACGCTCCGTCGTCGGGCGCACACGTGTTTAAGACTGGTGCATCTTTTACAGCAGTTACCTCCTCGTTGCTATGCAATGGCTCTTGTCAGTCTTTTATTTTTTATCGTTGTTCTATCACAGTCGTCCCATTTTTCCCCTTTGCTCTCCCCTGCCCCGCCCCCCGCCCCCCTCTCCCACAGTCAGTCCCCACCCCATTGTCCACGTCCATGGGTCATTCATATTAGCTCCTTGCCTAGACCCTTCCCCTCTTCCCTCCCCTCCCCCTCCGCTCTCCCCTCTGGTCACCGCCAGTCTGTTCCCTGTTTCCGCGCCTCTGGTTCTACTTTGCTCATTTGTTTGTTTTGTTCATTAGTTTCCTGTATTGGGTCTCGATCATTTTTCCTGCTCTGAATGCCTTTGTCTGAAGTTACGATAAGTTCTCCAGCTTTTCTTCGGTAAGGTTTCAAACTCCTCCAGTCTCCTCGTCCCCCACCCCAACACCCCCACCGCTGACTCTGGGCTCCTCAGCTCCGCCTCTCGGGGTCTCCGCCCTGCAGGTCTCCGTGGGAACCTCTGCGTCACCCGGGGCCTGGTGGTGTGATCTGGGGTTCAGGAGTAAGGCCACCCCACTGTCTTAGGACCCTCACAGCATTTCCCGCCGCTCCCCTCCCAGTTGGGTGAGGCAGGAAGGCGGGGGGCAGGAGAGCGGGCCAGCCTGTCACCTGACCGTGAGCCAGTGTCTGGAGAGCACCCACCTGGTGTTCTCTTCCCCGGACCTACTGCAGGCGCAGGGACGTCTTCCTCAGGGGGCCAGTCCTGTGGGAACACCCACAAAAGTATGGGGTCCCCCTAACACTGTGGTCCCAGGTGTTCCTAAATTGCAGTGGATGGAGGTCTTAGAAATGGCTGGAAAGTGGAATTGAAGTAATGGTTTGAGGAATGAGTCTTGAAAAGGGGAAGACTCCTTCCTCATCAAAAAAGGAAGATTACTTTACTCAAACATTTGAGAGATTTCAGTTGGAATGGACTTGATGTTTTCAAAAGGGCAGAAGATTAGTAGTTTGAATGATAGTGATTTAGTGATTTGAGCCAAGTAGAAATTACTCATAACACAACCCTCTATAGCATAGAATCAATTAAAATTATTAATTTCCAAAATGCATCAAGGAGCGGGCAGAGGCCACCAGACGTGGGTGTCATCCTGGCTTTCCTGCTCACTCAGAGCTCGGGATCGGGGGTGGCGAGAGGGCCGGCTCTGAGGGCCGGCTGGGCTGTGACCCTGCCGGGGCAGAAATCACGTTCTCGCCGTCTGCAGTCCTGGGCGCCGGAGACCGAGGCGCTGCTCCAGAGGGGGCCCTGCGCGGGGCTGCCGGGGCTCCTCCCCCCTGTGCCATGTGGCCGTCCCCCCGTGGGTGCCCGCCTGGTGGCTAGTCCCCCTCCGCTCAGGACACCTGTCACGCACAGACGTCAGCCCCACCCCTGTCCTCATTCACCCTTAGTCACCTTCTCCCTGGCAGTTACCTGGTGGGTCTGGCTTCCCCGCATGAATGTTGAGGGAACATAATTCGGGCCATGACACTGGGCAAGACTAGGGGCCGAAGGTCAACGGCAGGAGGCAGGAGGAACTTATAGGGCAGCGGCGTCTCCAAATCTCTCTGAGCCTGGTAGACGTTCATCTGTGGCCCTGAGTGAGGACTTCCTGTGTTTTCAAGGACTTTCCTCCCATTCACAAAGGTCCATCCTTCATCTCTAAGACCTGCGGCGGTGATGTCGTTTTAAGTAACCAATCGGCAAAGATCACATACGCTAGACGCATGAAGAGAGCAAAGGAAGGAAAAGTGTGATGTCTCCTTTTCCATCCTTCTCAGTGCCGTGGGCCCCGGGGGCCAGGAGGAGGGGCCGGTGTGGCCAGGATGGCCAGAACGAACGTTCCAGGGAAGGCTGCCAGCAGCGCCCCTGGATGGCAGAGGTGGGCATCCTCTGGGGCACAGAGGGGGAGCCAAGGCCTCAGAGAGAGGCCGGGTGCCGACGCCTGCCCTGTGCCCGCGCCCACGGCTTCGAGGCTCTCGCCAGGCACGAGGGGCCCTCACAGTGTGGCGAGCTGCGGGGGCTCCATCGGGGGTCCCAGCCGTGGGGTTTCTGCTGCCGTCTTATAGGGCTGGGCTGCATTCACCCAAACCCTCGCCTGGGCTGGCTGCTGCCCACGGTGGCTGGCTGGTGGCTGGCCACCCGGGCCGGTCATAGCTGGGGCTCAGGTGGGGGTCTCTCCGTGTAGCACCTGCACACCCCTCCAGGTGTTTCTCACGGCCCCGCCCAGAAACATCCACATCGCCCTCGGGTGCTGAGCTGTGAACATGGTGCACAAACACCCGTCCCAGGACTTGCTTAATTCTTTGGGTGTCGACCCGGTAGTGGAATTACTGGGTCACGTGGAAACCCATGGTTTTGTGTTCCCAGCAGCAACGTGTGAGGGTCCAATTTCTCCACCTTCTCCCAGCACTTGTAATCGTTTTTTGTTTTTTTTTTAATAGGAGCCATTATTCTGATCTGCGTTTCTCTAATGATCAGTAATGTTTTGCATCTTTTCATGTATTGGTCAGCCGTTTATACGTCTTTTGTTTGTTGTTGCATTGTAGGGGTACCTTATATATTCTAGACATTCCTCTGGATCAAGTATGTGGTTTATGAATATCTCCCACATGTCGTGAGTTGCCTTTCCTCTCTCTTGCCAGTGCCCTTGCGTTCTGTCTTTCTTTTCATGCCTGTGCTTGGGTGTTGTATCTGGAAAATCATTGCCAAGTTCAAGATCGTGCAGCTTTTGCCTTGTTTTCTTCCAAGAGCTTTACAGCTTCAGCACCTACGCTCAGGTGTCTGACCGGGGTTCTCCCCGGCAGTGAGGCCGCATTGTTCCCAGCAGCCCGGCAGTGACACTGTCTTACCCAAGCAGCCCAAGTGCCAGAGAAACAGCTGACAGCCTCAGACTACCCAGCCTTGCTGGCGGTACCGATGCTGGGACTGCCAGCCCAGAGGAAGTCGGACCTTCCTCGTCTGTGTGCAGAGCAAAGAACAATGCTTGTCACGTTACACCTTTTTGTTCCTCCGGGCAAATGCTGAAATGCAGAACGACGGCTCTTCTGAAGCTCATCAGCAGACCCCGTCCGCCGCCGACGAGGTGTGCAGTGCCGGGGTCCCCCCCACCGGCCCCCTCTCTGGAACACACTGGGCACCCCAAAGGCGTTTTCAGCATGTCAGGGAAAGACCTATTGGGACCTCAAGTTATTTCCTAGTGACAGGAGATGTCACAGATGTGTTCCCTGCAGGTGTTATTTGTCTTAAATATCCTTAAACATCTGTGTCCGAACCCCATGCATGGAGGGCTTGAGCTGACTTTTTCTCAAGAAAGAGCAACAAAAATAATGGCCTCCCTTGCACGCAGGCTTAACTGGGGAAAACTGTTATGAACCCAGCGATCAGCAGTGCACAGGCTGCCTGGTTTTGAGCCGTGAGCTGCCCGTCCGAAGGCGGCACGAGGCTGAGGTATCGGCAAGAACGTCCCAACGAGGCGAACACTGGAACGCCGCCTTCAGACCAGAGACGCTTGTTTGTGTCAGGGGCTGTGTTTCCCTCACACGGAGACCAACGGACCTCCTCCCAGGTCAGACCAGACCTCGCCACCCAGCGGGCTCCTCTGTGCTTAGGGTTCATCTCAGCGCAAGAGTGGGGGGACGTTCTGATTTCCGAGGCGTCCTGCTGCCTGCTCCTTCCTGCGCGCTTCACGTTTCTGTCACACTCGGGCTGCGTGTCTCATATCTTACATAGATGTCGTCTCTACCTTACACAGACCCACAGCGCAAACCGCCCCATCAGCTAAGCTCCAAGGGGACGAAAAGCAGAAACTGTAAAAATTAGCTGTGGGGTGGAAGAGAGAAGACCCGGCTCCCGCCGGAACACCGCCTGTCACAGTAAACGGCGCACGGAGTTAGGGCCGCTTCTCCGGGTAATAAGACACCTGAGCCTCTTTGTGAAGAAGCATGAGAAGGAAGAATGAGAAACGCATTGACGGAGGAAGGGGGCCACAGGTCTGGGGGTAATCGTCTCCTGGGTTTGGCTTCCTTTGGTCCAGAACTGACTGAAGTCCTGCCGCTGAGCCCTCCGTGCCTGACGCCCTCCCGCCTGGGGCTGGCGTGAATGCAGCGTCCCAGGCGGGGCCCCAGAGCCACACTCATGACTTTCATCGGGATCCAGCCCAGAGGGTCCCTGTCCCCAGCGCAGGTGGGGAAGCCCTGCCCCCTGAGGCCGGTAACACTGAGGCCATTTGCCTCCACTCCGGAGAGGAAGGAGTCTACCCTCTCTTCTGCCTAATTCAAAGCAGTGTGTGTGTCTTTCTTGCTCAAAAATATCGACAGTCTTGCAAAATGCCGTTAAAAAAAACAGCAGCAGCAGTTGGGGAAGGCAGAGCAGAAGGTGACCGTGCAGGAGGAGGCGGGAAATCTGACCTCGCTGTCATCTTTAGAATCTGGCCAGCAGGCAGGAGGCTCCTCCAGCGCCGGCCCCCGCGGCGCGGACAAAGACGCAGGGCGCGCGCAGACCCGGGCCGCCCCCGCTGTGCGCGGCCGGGGCCGGGGCCGCGGGGCCGGCCCTCCCCTGATTAGCATGCGCCCCGCGCGCAGGGGCCCGAGCGCAGACCTGCCTCTCCGGAGCCGTCAGCGTCCTGCCCTTCGATAAATGATCCAGAGCCGCGGTTCGTCCGCGCCGGAGCTGCGTCGCAGGCACTAAAACCACCGCTTGCATGACATCATTGCGGAGCAGCCGACACTGTAATGTCAGGAATGTGATCATTAGCATTTAAACATGCATAAAATTTAATTAACCTACTTACCAGTTTGCTTAGAACTTTTGAAGGGCTACCTAGAGTCCTCTCTCAGCATTTTATGGCAGAGTTTTGGAAGGCGCACAGAAAGAGGGGACTTCACTGGGATCTTTCTCCCTGAAGCTGATGGGCCGTGACAGATGAGCAGATGACCCGAGTTAATTATTATTGAATCCGTTATTACAGCTCTGTTGTCACCCAGCTCAGCCGGGGTAAAATGATGACAGTAGGTACCTCATTAAAACAGCTGTTTCAATTATGTAGCGGCAAATATTTAAAAAGCGAGCCTTCCAAGTTTCCAGCCGTTAACAAAGTTTGTTTGTGGCGGTTGTGCCAAGATGATTTGGCAGGGAAAGGGGGGTGTAGGGGGGAGGGACACCCTGGTCCCCGCCATCGTTCCCGAGGTGAGCAGCCACCGGAACCCAGCCTGCTCTACCTCACAGGGTGGACGGCCAGGGGCCGGGGGTCCCCGCCGCCCCTCCCTCCCTCAGGCCCGGGTTAAGCCTGCTCGCCTTCCAACATAAAGAAAAAGAGCTGTTTGCATGGATTTCTTTCCAGCCACAAACCGATCGGTCAGTGCGCCTTATGATGTTGAACCGGTCCAGGTGAGACCCCTGTTTCTGCGCTCATAGGAATCAAGGAAAAAGCCATTTCTCGGTGCGGGAAGAGCGTATTGGGGACGACTTGGTGTGGATTGCATGTCACTCTCTCACACACACCAACCACAGGACACCCACTGCGGGGTGAGGGCCTGACGATCTATCAGCTCATCTGAGGTATTTTCGGTTGTCCAAACAGTGGGGCAAATAAGGTTGACAGTGGTACGTGAAACACCGAGTTTACATGTGTGTTATTTATGGGTTAAAGGTTGTTTGAGGTATTGTTAGTATTAACCTGCTTCTGCCCACCCCCGTGTGTGACTGACTCAGAATCATTTAAATTCAGCAACCCTGTCCCAGCGGGGATCCCGGCCCCCTAACTGGAATTCACCTCTCTGCTTTATGGCAAGCTGCCTAGTCTTTCAGGCTGGCGCGCAGGGCATCGCAGGCGGGAATCCAGCTCGGACACCCTCGCCACCTCCCCTGTCCCCGGCAGCCCTCGTTCTTGGTGCACCCGCCTGGGACGGTCAGGGAGCTCCTCGCCAGGCAGCTAACCCACGCCTCAGTGCGTGGCCTGCTGAGGGGGCAGGCCACGGACCCCAGACCCACCCGTGCGTTTGAGGGTGGGAGCGTTTTGGCCCACACACCGTCAGGAGAGGCGCGTCGCCCCAACCGAGTCCCTGCAGGGGCGTCAGTGTGAGGGGCGGGAAGCCGGCTCTGGAACACGTATCAGCAGCGGCCTCACTCCCTCTGCAGAGGACGCCGTCCTCGCTGGGCTACTGACCGTGGGGGCGGGGCAGGAGGGGCAGCGAGGAGACACGAAATCCTCAGGGGAGATTCCAGGGCATTTGGATTTACCCAAGAACACCCTGTCCATCCATGAGGACGATGTGCTCCCACGTCTTGTGCGTGCAGTCCCGGCCAACACCGCCCTGTGACGTCACTGTCGCCGACGAGGGTGACGTCCGTGACTGGTCTAAAACATGCACACCAGATAGGTCACGTCCTATTCTTCTACGCGTCAGTCAACCAGTACGAGCAGCTGAAAGATGGCACCTCCCCTCCTGAGGACACCTCACTGGAGGAACGGAATGGGTGTTTATGAAAGGAACCAACGCTCCTTTATTGAATCATCTGGTCAAAAGTGGTAAAAAGATGGAGCCTTAAAGTAAAAGTCCAATTTTAAGTCCAAAATTGAAATTCCCAAAGAGAACTTTAAACTCCAAAACAAACATTTTTAATGCGCAGTTTTGCTGCCTTTCACATAGATAAAATTCTACATTTACTCTACAGTACTTGAATTTTTTTAAGAAAAAGGCCTTTTCTTCCTCTCCCTCTCTCCTCCATTGTGGCTGAAGCTAGTTCTCTACCTGATCATCATCAGATAAAGGTTCCAATACGAGCCGAAGGGTGCAAAGGGACCCTTCGCACCGGGCCCACTGAACACGCGCGAGCGCCGTAGAACTGAGTTACTTTCAGACGCTAAGGGCTGTGGACCCAAGTTTAAGGCCGGTGGCGGCAAGTCAAGGCTTCCCGTGAGGGACCGTACCCTGAAGGAAGGAGAAGGGATTTGGGGGGCAGGGGTATCTTTTTCATCAGATCTTCGTGACCACAGGCCGCCGGAGCCGACGGGAGGGGTTTTGCGGACCCGGCCTGGGTCCAGCCATCGGCATCTCGCAATTGCAAATTCACAAGGTAAAGGAGAGCCAAGTGCTTGGAAAGAAGGCAAACCACTGCACGACTTCTGGAAGCGCCTCAATCCTGAAAACATTCTAATTTTAAATAAGAATGAAAATGGCAAGAAGATTGAAGGAAATGGCCAGGGTTTCACCTCCCGGGTTGTTTTCTGTGGATTTTACATTAGACGTACACGTATGTTGGAAATATAGACGCACAATCTTGGGACAGAAGATCTCAAACCGCCTCGCTGTTTCCACACTCATCCCCCAGACAACGCGTCTGGTGAGCCTGAGTCATCAGCACGCCTCACGGCAGGGCGCCCACCCACAGCGGGACCTGCAGGTCCTCACAGGGCGTGTCTGTGGCCCGCCACCCGGGGTGAGGCCCGGCACCCCCGGCCGCGGAACCGCCTCGCAGCGGAGGGACGAGGGAGGCTGTGCGTGGCTCCCGGTTCCTCTCTGAAGTGCCCCCAGGACAGTGCTCTCGGCTGGTCCCGTCCGAGGTGCCAGCAGGGCCCGCCCTCCTGGACTCCTGAGCTCCTGGTCTGAGTCCAGGGAGAAGGTGAAGGGCCAGGACGCCCCGCCAGGCCGGGGGGACCTCCCTCTGACCCCCGTCGTGTTCTCACTGCTGAGGAGCCCGGGGGTGCGCGTCTTGCCCAGGGGGCGTCCCTGACCCCCAGAAACCACCGCAGAGGGGTGTCGCGTGCCCACAAGTGCTGTCGTCGCGGCTGCGGAGGAGCTCGGGGAAGCCGGCCAGGTCTGCTGCCGCACTCTCTGCCCCCCGAGCTGGGGTCCCGGCTCGGCTTCCTCCAGGGCCCCGCGCCCCACTGTGCTGGGCACTCAGGGGCCTCCCCTGCCCCCCGCCCCCGAGACCGGCTCTGATCCTCCTGACACTCTCGTCTTCTTCATGCTGCTTTGGCAAAGGAGGCCGAACCAGGCCAGGGAACCGCACGGCAGGCAGGAGAGAGCCCCGGCCCCCGTTTCCTTCCGGGGCCTCGCTCAGCTGTCTTCCGCACAGCCCGGCCCCTGTCCCCGGGTCCCTGCGGGAGGGGGCGGACGCAGCAGGGGACAAAGTACGGCTGCATCGGGAGCCCCTTTAGACTGAAGAGAGTCCAGGTTATTAGGTTTTGGGGGGGCGTCCATCTGAGGCTCAGGGTGGGAGGAGAGACAGAGAGAAAAATGGAAAATGAGCACAAATATCCTCCAAAACAGCCAAGATTCGGGACTGTGTTCTGTTGGAGGCGTGTTTTATTTTTTGAGACCAAGGACGTGCGGGCATGAGAGGTGACATCACTGGGGGACGTGAGGCTCCAGGGGACCTGGACATCTTACGGGACGTTTTCATAGACTCGGCTGGGGAGGCGCTCTCCTCTCTCCCACGGTGACGCCATGAGAACGTGTCCCAGAGGAGACCAGGCCCCTGTCCTTGGCCTCCGCCCTCACCGTGACCACGGCAAACACGCGGAGCCCAGAGGATGTCTGAGGGCTGAGAGGCCACACAGGTGCACATCTTCCAGATGTCAGCTGGGCCCACGAGGTGACACTGACAAGTTCTCTGCAGCTTGAATTGTCACTGTCCCTGTCATCTGCTCCTCCTCATCCTCTGCCTGGTTACGAACAGCATGTTTTCCGGCCCCTGGGGCTCCTGAAGTCCCCTCTCCCCCCACGCGCTGTCCTAGCAGAGAGGAAGCCCTCACAGCGTCTGCGGGCGGCAGACGGCGCGCACAGTGGGACAGGAGGGAGGCCACCCACCCCTGCGGCTCCCAACCCCATGTGCTGATCGGAAGCTGGACTAGGTGATACCCCGATCGATCTGACACCGGGGGGCTGCCCCCGGAGGAGGGGGCTCCGCGCAGAACCCCACGCATCCCAGACAGCATGCGTGTGCCGAGCCCGGACGTCCTCAGCGCTCCAGGGTCACACAGCTGACGACGCTGACCCCCGGCTCCCAATCGGCCTCTCCTGAGCTTTGACATTAAACGTTTTTGTGTGTGACCATGACCAGGGGTGACGGGGTCTCACGGAGAGAAGTTGGTGTGTTTTTAAGGGTTTAGTTCCGAAGCCTAAGCACCCAGTCACTGTGCCGTGGGCAGACAAGCTGGGACACCCAGCCCACGCCCTGAGCATCGGTCCCCGCCTCCCTGTGTGCGGTCGGGACCCCCGGTTCTGCTGCCATGGGAGGGCCAGTGACCAGGCGCCACTGCTCCTCTCAGCAGGCATCCCCAGCAAGGGACCCAAAGTCCCCACTGAGTGGAACAGAGAAGCCAGTGTCCTGGGCCCAGGCCAGCTTGCCCTTCACGGCGGCCTGGAAGCTGGGGGTCAAATCTGGAAAACTGATCCTAGATTTGGTAATGAGTCTGTCACCAAGGACATCAGGGGACATCTGACTGCATCAGATTGACAAGCGGGTGTCTGGGGAGCCCTTCTAAGTCAGGTGAGCATTTTACCTAATTCTGCACATTTTTGTTTTCATGCCCACAGCAAACTTACAGTGCGTCTTCTGTTTTCTCCTTCAGAAACGCAGGCCTGAGAGCCATTTGGGGACGGTGTCCGGGGTCTGGGCGGGAGTGAGCAGCAGAACTAGAACCGATTCCAAAAGCTGATTTATTTTTACCCTTCTCTGAAAAACGCCACCTCTTCAGCATGGGCTGTGGAGCGCTTGTGAGCTGTACATTTGTCTGCGCCGAGGGATTAAAATCTGCGTGGTCTCACACGCCGCGTGAGAGAGGATCCCCCTAAAACCCGGGCCTGGTGCCCTGGGGTACCACGTTCTCCCCCTTCACTCAGGCTGCGCAGAGCAAGGCAGAAGCTCAATCGCTCTGATGTTCAAGTTCGCGTAATGAGCTCAAAGCCTCAGAAGAAAACCCCGAGCTCACAAGACTGCACTCAACACGCTATGGATGCAAAAGCAGCTCATTCCCGAATGCGTCCCGTCTACAATAAAACTGCTGCTAAAATATTTATTATGCGGCAATTCTTAGATTATTTTAATGGGAAAACCTCGGGGTGGTAAAATCAGTGTTTTAATTTCACAGAAAATAGCTTTAATTGCACAGATACGCTGCCAGGTTAGTGATGTGCATAGTGTCCCGTGAAAAACAGAATTGCCTTTTGCGTAGTTCGGTGGGCGTGGCCCTGGGTTAGTGGCTCAGCAGGGGCGCGGGGCCACCACTGACCTGCCCCGCGGCCTCTGTCGGGAGGCCCAGATGAGCGCACGCTGGGGGACCGAGGGGACACGGGGGCGAGTGGGCTGCTGGGTCTGACCCGCCGTAGTCGCCGGTGCCGGGTGCCGCTTCCGGGAGTACGAACCCCTAACCCGCCACGCGCGGCTGTTGGTGACTCCTCGCGTGGGGAGGGTTTACAAGCCACAGGCTCCAGAGCGTGTGTTTGTGGGGTCCTGCTGCTCGCCGGGGTCTCTGCCGAGGGGGAGCTCCCGATGGCAGGAGAAGCTCCAGCTAGCAGCCTCTCCCTCTGGGGACCGACTCTTCTGCAAGCCGGCGACAAGGCAGCCCCTCAAGGCTCCCCAGGCGCTTCCCGGAGGGAAGGCCAGAGCGGAGAAGCGACTCCTGGAGCTCAGATTTAACGCAGCGATTTCGGCTACGAAGGAGCAAACAAACTCGCGCTGATTTCTCAGCGTTGCCCCTGCGGCTGCGGCTGTGGCTGAGAGTTGATGTAACTCCCTCGTGTGTCTCAGCAGGAAGGAAAGGAGCGGAGATTTTAGAAGCGCATGACTTCACTTTCCCAGCTACTTTAAAATCTAGAGGGACTTAAACATTATCTGATGTTTGTATACTCTCCTTCGATGGGGTAGTTAGCAAAGTAATGATGATGATGATGATGATGATAATAATAATAATAATATTCTCCTGTAGCTGTATTCTGATCCAATTCCTAATGCTTCTGTGAGGCTTGTATTCCAGGAAAGGGTAATTCCTTGGAACCACGTTGGCGTTAGTGCGCAGCTGGTCTTCGTTGTTTTCTTCTATTATCAAATATTCCTTGATAAGAAGGCATTCACTGAAGAATGTGCTTTTTCTTTGTCTGTTTGTTTTCCAGCAGAAGGAGAAAAATAGAAGCCGCAAGGTTAGGGCAGATCGCCTGGGTCGGCCCACTGGTGGCGACAGCAGCGGGCACATCGGAGCTGACAGATGCACCTCTGAGGCCGGGAAGAGGGGGGACGGCAGCCCCATCTTCCTGGTGGGCCCCCATGGAATCCTGTGGGGCCCCAGGTGCGCTCTCCGAGCTGGGGGTGCCCCCCCTGCGGTTCTCTCTGCCCCTTCCCTGCCTGGCCCACCCCCTGCCTCGTCAGCTCTGTAATTACCATGTTAATTCTGCCCCCTTTTCCACAGGGAGACTGCAGCTCACTTTTCAGAAACTGCAAGCACTCCCCCGGGAGGCAGGGCGGGAACGGGAAGCGCCCCACCGAGTTTCGGGGGCGGGAAGTCAGAGCTAGGGGAGCACGCGAGGCGTGACTGGCTTTCCCGGGGACGAGGGCCTCCCGACGCGCAAACGCAGGGCCCCTCGGTGTCCTGCGGCCTCTGCTCCGCTCTCCACGGACCTCGTCGCGGGGCCCTTGGGGGCCCCAGGAAAACACACTCCCCGACATGCCGTTTCCCAGTCAGGGAGTGTGAATAAAAGACCTGATGATGTGAAGACATCAGGCTGGGTTCTTTGGAATCAAAACATGACTAAAGCTTTGCACTCTCGTTTGCAAGGAGTAGCTCTGGTGTCTGTGACGTTTGGAAGTGAAGAGCATCTGTGAGCCACTTCTGATTTGGTGAGCAGGTGACAAGGTCCCTGACAGCCGCCTGCATTCAGAGGGCCTGTCCCTGAGCACATGCGTGTCCGTCCTGCTGACGCTCCCTCTGCTCTGGGCACCTGGGGCGGAGGCTGGACCACTGTCTTCTCCGCAGGGTGGGCTCAGCGTCCCCTCCTGGGCCTTGCCTGTCTGTGTTCTGTCCCCTCTAGAACCTGGGCCTAAGCCACAGTCACACAGACGCTCTCTGCTTAATGACAGTCGATGTGTCCCCGGTCACCTGGTCACCCACGGGGAAGAGCCAGGCTCCACGCTGCTGAGCGTGAACAGTCACCATGCTGTGTAAGGAGTGATGGCCTCTGTCCCACACTCTGAACCTGACACGCAGCCTCCGGGGTCAGGCCATGTCCTCACCAGGGATGCCACACACACACACACAAAACCTTGGCACGGAACGGACACACAGAATGTAACTCCACGCCCCGACTTCAGATCGCCTGTTTTAGCTGAGACTCTCCACTCACCAGAGGAGAGGAAGGAAGCAGACTAGTGAGCCGGCCATGAGTCACCCACGGGTGCCAAGCTCCACTGTGGGGACAGAGGACTCCTGTGCTTCACATTGAGAGGCAATCAGCAGAGGGCAAGCTCAGATCACAGCATGTTCCCCGAACCCAGGACAGCCCAGGCCCAGGGACACGTGGGACCGAGATTCCGGGATGAGCAATGTCCCCATGAAGGAGAAAAGGGACATTTATATTTGTAAAGATGCGCCCCGAGCCATGTCAGATAACGGGACACATCAGTGTCGGCTGTGATGGTCCCGGACCCGAGATCCTGGAGGAGGGACATGGCCATCCCTGGCAGACCGAGCTCGGACCCCGCCCTGTGCGGCGGGATGAGGCCTCCTCTGGCCAGCGCTGCATGTCGGGAGATGCTAGCTGTGACGGGGAGGCCACCTTGGAGACACAGTGACCCCCACAAGGCCGCGGCCAGGGCTCCGCTTCTCACACAGCTGCAGCAGCACTCTGGGGCCCGGGGCCGCTGGGCTGGGCTCTGGGCACAGACTCCATGGGCTTCTGCCTCCCCTGACCGCCCTCTGGGCCTGTGCAGCACCCCGTCCACTGTGTCTCTTCCTGGGGTGCGGGTGGTGCCTGTGGGCACCTGGGCCTCTCTCCTGAACTCCCCCGTGATGAGGGGCACGAGACCCCTGTGTCTGCGTGTGAAATGAGTTAGAGACGCGTCCACGTGCAGGTAAAGCCCTGGCCCCAGAGAGGGGGCCGCGCTGGAGGCCTCCCCGGCTCTCGGAGGGCCCCGGTTGAGTGTCACTTGGTGAAAGAGGGCAGCGGCCATCCTTGCAGAGCCGTTCCGCAGTTTGTAATTACCTCCGCATCCTCCCAGAAGCCCCCGCAGCACAAGGCGGGAGGCGGTGGGGGCTTCCACCCCTGAAGAGCTTAGAACCGCCGGGTCGAGCATTACAGGATCCTATTAATAATTAAACTGTCTGTCACATACCAACAACATACATTCCAAATTAAATTTAAGCAAAAGGGAAAAGCGATCAGTTGGGACTGAATGACTGGGCTGCAGAGAGAAATAAATAATAATCACACATCTGTGTTCCAAATAGGATGAGCTTTAGCAGACAAACAACTGTTACCGGCTCGTCCTGGAGAGCGGCTGGGGCACCCGCGGGACCCGGAGTGCAGAGTCTCGTGCGGGGGGGACGGGGGGGCAAGTTCATGAAGCCCGAAAGTGACGGGCACTTGCCGCCTGCGTTCTCCACGTCTTTGCTGGTGAAGGAGACAGACGGCGGACGGTCGGGCGTCCTGGCAGATGCCAGCGGCCCCGTCCTGAGAGGCGAAGCATTAGAAGGTCACGCCAACCACGTGACTGCTGCCTTGCCTGGGAGCCTGTTGGTCGTGAAGGTTACGGAAGACAATTTATTTTTGCCGGGAAGGCAGGGAGAAAAGACGCAGCAATAATAAACAAATGGGTACAGAGGGGGGGTTACTATTCCCCCGCCTCTGCGGAGACCCGGCGGAGGACGCCACTTGGAAACAGCATCTGAGGGAGAAATGACCGAAACAAAACGGCAACACAGAACCACTCTGTAGGCTAATTAACCTGGGGTGATACTTCATAAAAGGGAGCATTTGGGGCTGTCTTATCCCAGTGACATTTAGCTCTCGGTCGCTCATAAATCTAGCTGCCAGGAGGTCGTCGGAGTAAATAAAGCGATTAGCTCCTCTGCTCATACGCTTCTTGCCACCTTCACTCCCGCCCCAGGCTGCCTCAGTGCTTCCGTCTGTCTGTCTGCCAGGCCTCCGTGCAGGGGACTCAGTGGCACTGGAAACTAGGTGCCAACTCAGGCACGTGGCCCTTGGGAGGTGGGGACGGTCCTGGCAGAGCCTGGCCTGTGCCCAGCGCTTGCGGACCGCCCTGTGCCGGGCCAGGCGGGCAGGACGCCCGGCAGCTGGGCACTCAGATCCCTTCGGAGCGGGGGACCGTCTGCGTATCGCCTCCCTAGGTAACTGTGTTAAAAGAGCCTATTCCAGCTGTAACACTTGTTTTACAAGAGCCCGGTTTGCCTGACACAATATGGAACAGCATTTGTCATCCGTTATCAGGGGTGATATATTTGTCCGCCCGCAGAGAACCATCTGCTGCGCGTTTGTCTCCAGCGTGCAGGCCAATAGTCGCCGGCTGCAGCGGCGGGCGCCCCGGCGCGCACGGAGCTGTCCGGCCTGACGCGGAGGCGCGCTGGCGGGGTTGCGTACCATCTCCCTCTTACATATTTATCGACGTCAGATAGCTCTGCCGACCCACACATCACCTCTCCGTCGGCGCGCTGTTGTTTGCGGAGACAAGCCATCGACGCCCAGATGAGGAATTTACAGCCATATTACGCATGGACATCTGAATGATTATCAAATCTATAGACGCCAGGCCTGGCCGATCACCCCTAAATAATGGATGAGAAGTAGATGGGACTCCATTTGTTCCATGAGAGGCCCCGGCGCCCCGGCCGTGCACTTCATCACGGGCGCTGCCACTGTGTGCCCCTGTCCCCTGCACCGGCCACACCCAACGACGTCTGCACGGGGTGAAGAGCGTGAGCTCGGTGAGGAGGGACTGTGGAGAGGTCGTTCCCTCGCTCACAGGGAGGGGCCGCAGGCACCTGTAACCTTGCGTGCCCCTCGACACGTCCAGACAGCCGGGGCTTCCGTGGTCTGTGCAAAGGCTGCTGGGAGCCTGGGAGCACCGCGCCCGGGGGAGGGGCCAGACGGGCACCGTAGCCGAGCATCCGAGTCTCTGCCTCGTTAGCTGGATATAAAAATATCGGTAGCTACTGTCGGGCTGTGTGCGTGTACCCAGAGTGGCGGGCACGTGACACGGCCAAGTCGCACAGAGTGGAATGACATGAAACTGATGCATTTGGTCACAGTGGTAGCTTTGCAGTTGTGGTCAGCAAATGATGCCGAGCATATTCAATGGAAGTTGTAACATTTTAATCTCTGACTTAAATGATCCTTAGTAGCAATGCAGCTTCGGCTTAGATCCTAGAAAACATGTTCCTTCCACTGCATCCTAACCCCCACTCCTGCCGCCACGTGTAACTGGTGGCTTATTTCACATGCTCAACAGGCAGGCACTTGGGGCGCACACGTGCAGGGGAGCAAGCCTTCACTGACGAGTACAGGTGTATGCGTGGCGGAGGGACAGGCCACTACCTGGGCCCTAGACCTTAAATGGGGACGGGACACGTGAGTCAGTCAGTGGGGAGCATGATTCTGCGACCGGACTTGAGGCGTGTAGAGGGTGGGACTGGGCTTTTTAACGCGGTGGCGGGAGTGAACGCTGAGTAAAACGGAGCAGGGACGTTCCTGCATCACAGAGTAAGGCATCATCATTGCACATGGGAGCCCAGCGGGAGTCACGGAAGGTCCCTGAGCCGTGCGTGTGAGTGCCATGGTTTTAAACGTTAACTTATATGCAGGATGCGTTCAAGAGATTGATGCTGAAAACATGAGAGGAGGAGAAAGGATTGGCCATCTCCCAGAAATCAGCAACTACAGAGCACGTGCTCCCACTCCTGCAACTCAGCATCACAGAGTCAGGGGTTCACGACCGCGTGCCCGGGCCGCCTCCCAGTGCCGGGGCTCCGCAGCCCAGCAGGGGCCTCGCCCGCCGAGGTCCAGGTGTCTGTGGGCCAGTCCTGCCAGAGGCTCCACAGGGACCCGTTCCCCGTTTTCCAGCTTCTGGAGGCCCCGCATTCCTTGGCATGGGGCCCCCTGCTCCGTCCCCAAAGCCAACAACGGCAGGTGGTGTTATCCTTCCTCTCAAACCTCTGACAATGGCTGAGCTTCCTTCCTCCCCACGATGAAGGACTTTTTCTGTCACATACAGCCGCCCAGGTGATCTAGGATAACCTCTGCACTTTAAGGTCAGGTAAGGAACAGCCTAATTTAGTCCCCACCTGCGCGCCCCTCGCCATGGGACGCAACGGTGCCGGCGGAGGACGCAGGTGTCTTTTTAGCCCACAGTCTGCCCACCGCAGGCCGACAGAGCAGGAGAGTAACGTAACTCAGCACGGGACACAATGGAAAAGCTGTGTTGTCCTTGAGAGGAACAACTCATCAGGGCCGTGACGGAAACAAAGAGTCCAATTCCACGTAACAGTGTAACAACCGAGAGACACAGAGCGCCCCAGAGCCTAGAGCGGTGGGTGGTGTTTTCACGCAAGAGTGACGCCAACAGCACACTTACCGCCGTCTAAGTGAGGTACGGCACCTCTTAGTTTCACGTCACCCTACAGCCCCATTTCACAGACTTAAAAAAGCAAACGGAGGCTCAGACATGTTACACGGGTCTACGTGCTCGGGAATAAGCAGGCAACACGCTTCTCCTGTGTGTTCTTCTGCTCTTCCACATCCTGCACGGGCGCCACGTCTACTTGAATGCAGAAAGTCACTTGGGTCCTCGAGGTTCTGTCCTTGTCACAGGAGAAGCACCCAACACACTGGTGGGATGGGACCCTTCTGGAAGGCGTGGGGGACATTACCATCCCTGACAGCTGACTTGTCTTCAACCTGCTCCCTCGTGGGGTGTCTTTGCTGCCTGCTTCCCCGCACGGACTCCTGACGGTCCTTGTGGGAGGCAGCAGAAGCCCTCGCGGCAGCAGGAACGGTTTCGATGAGAATGAAGACGACCGTGGCTGAGGCCAACTGAACTATTGGCCTTTCTCAGTTTTCTCTGAAAACGTCCCTTTGAAACCTTCGCCTAGAGAGAAACGCTGACACTTTTGCCATCACTCTAAATGCCTGTGTTATCGCTGGAGACCACGGGTGTTTTCAAAAGTCGGAGCAGGTTCTGGGCAGGACGAGCGGCCTGAGCAGCGAGACGGGGCAGCCGGGCCTGACTGCGTCGCCGACAGCGTCCGGTTCTCCTCCGTGCAGGACGCCCTCCGTGCCCTAGAGCACGGGTCCCGCCCTCTCATCCCACGGCTCACAGAGCCTAATGACGAAGCTTCCGTGGCACGCTAAAACATACACTTTTTGCCAATCCGACAAAAAAAATAGGTACAATTTGAAATTCATTGGAATGGCTTTTGCTATGTTGGCTGTTGTATTTTTTTTTTTATTTTATTTGACAGTCTAAGCGAAAAGAACCCAGTGCGCCTGATGGAATAGTCACGTATCTCATGTTTGTCCAGCGCTCCTGGCCCCGTCCTCGTTCCCCCCGTGCTGTTGGGGGCCTCGCAGCCCTGAGCCGATGGGGGCTGGTGTGGGGTGAGGACCCCGGGCCACCTGCAGATTGGGGGGAGGCTGGCCATTCCGCCCCAGGGCTGCAGGGTCAAAGGGCTCAGAGCAGGGCCCCCCAGGAAGAGAAACCAGCTTTGTTGCAGGTTGGAATCAATCCTGGCGATTCAAGCCTTTCTAATGAAGACTATAACAGCCCCCCAACCACAGCGCTCACCCCAACCCCACGCCAGGGTCGGAGGCATCACCAGACTGGAGCCCAGCACAGCCACCGATGGGACGTTTCCACCAGAGAGGGAAACCGGCACAGACTTCACTGAGGTTAAAACTGTCCGCCAGGAAGGGCCACTTTGGCTTTTCCTTCGTCCCAGGAAGCGAGGGTACCGGTCCTGTTTCCTCCTGACGTTGTTTGCAGGCTGGGACAATGGGCGCAGACGTCCCTTCTGCCCTTCCCTGCCGGGGCGGAGACCCGGGCGCGGCCCCGCAGAGCCATCTCCCGAGGGGAGGGGCGTCCGCCTTGTCAGCACAGGGACACTGGACGCAGTGACCCCTGTGCCTCCAGTTACTACTTTGAAGGAAGCAACAGGCAGTAAAGGAGCTGGGAGCGAGCTTCCCGCTGGTGGAAGTTTGCCTGATAGAAGCGTCGCGGGGAGGCTGCAGCCCGCTGGGCGGAGGCCTCGGCTCCGCTGCATTTGGAGCCCCTGCCTATAGGCTGTTAAAGATCCAATTTTTTTAATGAACATTTAATTAATATTAATGCTATGCTAACAGAACACATTGATTGAATAACTCCTGTAATTCATTAAGTGTCTTGCTAGAAAGTGGCTCAGCATACACACTATGAACATCCTCCGAAGCTTTGGGTTTCTCTCATAATCACAAGTTCAGGAGACACGTTACACCCCGCAGCTCCGTGCGGCAGTTTTCGTCCGTGGGCTCTGATGACGCACGTCAGACTCCTGCGCACTCAGAAAGACCAGGTTTAGCGTCAGCCGAAATGTCACCTCTGTCAGGTTTTTTCTTTTTTTCCATTTAATAGGCACCGTATCCTGCGCCGTGTGTATCAGGCAGTTCTGTGAACTAATGTATTCCGGGTAATACTGTTAGCCGGCCGAGTATCTTAAACCCCAGCGACAATGGGGCAAATACACGCTCCAAGGCATGAGCCACTTACGCAGAGTTCTTGCTTCTGTTTCCTGTAAATGTCTGTCCCGACGTCTCTGCAAGAGTTACGGAGCCGTGGCTGAATGCATGGGCAATTGTTTCCAAAGAGCGGGGATGTTGCAAGGCTGGAGTTTCGGCTCCACGAGGTGTTTCTGAACACCCCCCCGAAGGGCGGGCAGCGGGCTGCCACCTCAGGACCACCCAGCACTGCCCCCGTGCCCAGAGTCAGCACGGGGCAGGTCTGTCCCCTCAACCACAAGCTCTTGGGGTCCCCATGGGAGTGCCCAGATTTGGGAAATTATTCGCCTTTGTTGCATTCATTTTTGTTTATAAAATACTAATTACCTCTTTTATCGTTTGGAGGGATTAAAAGTTAATAGGAGAAACTAAATAAACAGAACGCCATTCTGCACAAACTATATAAGCTGGTAATTAATTTCTGGCCTCCTCTGAGCTAATTAAGTCATATAAAGAAATGAAGTTAATGAACCATAATTCTAGTCATACAAGTGTAGATACAAGCAGTTTGACTTAATGAATTAATAAGATATTTCCTTTCTTAGAGGTTTCTCGATTGTGTTCCTAATCTGAAGGCCTCTCTCGTGTTCCTTCCTGGTTACAACGTGTAATAAATGGCAGGGCGGCCTGGCACGTGGCTTTGTCACGCAGGAGCCTGTGGGTCTGGGGCGGTTCTGTCCCTCGCTGTGGCCGGGGTTCAGGCTTCAGACGCAGAGAGGTGCTTGTGTCGTGGTGCCTGCCCAGCTGCCTCTGGCGCATGGAGGTAAACTGAGGCTGTGTCCCCCGGGCAGCCTAAGGCCTCACCTGCTCATGACTCTGAGGCGGTTCCTCCCTCGGTTAGTGTTTTTTATTTTCTGCATCTGCCCCGTGTGAGGGTGCCCCCCCGGAAGCCCGGAGTCAGAGAGCTCGCACCTGTTGAAAACCGTCTTTCTCTTTGCCTTGGGTGTTGGGAGCCTCCTCGTGCAGCTTTGGAAGAGGCAAAAGGAAGGCTTCTTCGATATTTCAGGCATAAAAGTGGGAACCAGAGTGGTGCTCTTAAAGGGTTGAATTGTTTTCCAAACGGAGGCACCTGTGGAAAGGTGTGTTTTTGTTTAAAATGATGCCTAAAGAAAATGCTCCATCTTAAACTCTACGTTTTCCCTCACTTGCTCCTCAGAACTGAGGGCGTTCCGGGGTAAGTATCTGGGCATCGCTCACTGCAGGTAACTGGGGGGGTGAACTTAGACACAAGCCAAGGTCAGGGTGTGGTTGGACCCACACCAGGGAGGCCTCTGCCATCATGTCACCTCTGCGGGAAGCTGTAGGGTCAGCAGCCAGGTTCATGGCGACCGTGGGGAAAGAAAATCAGCAGGGCGGGAAGACCACACAGTGGTCTGGGTGCTGAGAGCCGCCATCGGGACTGGACTTCACGGTCCCATCGGTGATGTAAATGCCGCTCTGATCCTGCTCTTGTCCACATGAGACTCATGTTTCTAGAGGTGAAGTTGTCCAAGGTCGCCCAGCTGGTCAGGAGGATGAGAACAGGAGCATCATGTCTGCACCGGCGTGTGTGTGTGACCAGCATCCTCTCCTGCTGCCCCGTTGTCCCCTCTAGAACACGGGCCCTGCACCCAGGCTGGCATGCACACGTTCACACACACACGCTCGTGCTGACATGCACTCACAATCCACGCATGCATGAACACATACACACACTCCCATGTGTGCACACGTGCGCGCGGGACCTGTGCCATGTGCTCTGTGACTTCCTGAGCAGAGTGAGCTTGTCGACAGGAGGCAGAGTGACCACTGCTTCTGTTCGCCTGCCCCCTCAGGTCTAGGGAACAGCGATGACCATGCAAATGACCAGAACAAAAACCATCATGACACCAGCGAGGGCAGAGGCAGGCGGGGTCCACATTCACATCCCAGCTCCACATCTGCCCGGGGACACCCCACCGCCCCCCTGAGCCCTCTGTCTGCTCTCCAGCTGGGCTTTCTGGGAGCTGCTGGGGGGACACGCAGGCTCCCTGCGACACCTGTCCCGCTCCCCCGGACTCCGGCTCTCACCACCCCGCGTGCGGGCCTGACTGCCTGGGGTTCTGCCTGAGCAGAGCTTCTGGGGCAGGAGCTTCAGCAGCTTCTCTCCACGGCGACAGCAGGGTCACGTCTGCTGAGCTGTGCCCTCCCCCGAGGGGTGGGAAGTGCCATTCCGGCCATCCCTGTCCCCTGCCGCCCAGGTGAGGCAGAAACAAATGGAAACCTGGGCAGAGCAGCATAAGCAGCAACGAAGACACCAGGCTCCCAACCTCCACTTCTTCCCCATGGGCAGCCCTGCGCCCCGGGTCCCCACTCTGAGGGGTGTGCACAAGAGCAGGGGTAACCAGCCTTTAGGGTGAGGGGCCCGGGCCCGTACAGATGACCCAGCAGCCAGCACGCAGGCAGCACAACATAGAATCTGGTTACTGGGGCTCCCCCGGCATTTCCCGAGGGGGTAACCACAGGCTAGTGATGGTGGGGTGTCAGCCCATCGTTGGAGAACCCCGAGCTTATGACAAGATCGGGGGAACCCTCTCCATGCTGCTCCCAGGCCTCCTTCCACTCTTCACTCTGTGACTTGTACCACTGCCTTCTTGTCCCCACTGAGCCACCGCAGCCCAGCACTGGCCACGCCCCTGCACCGGGGGTGACAAATGATCGCAATGGCCCAGTTCACATGTGGCTGCCCCATGCGGGACGTGAACTCTGTTTCCTCAGCACCCTGCAGAGGTCCCCACCAGGCAGGAACCGCGGGAGCAGCTGACTGGGCGCTGGTCTGCGGAGACACGGCTGCTCCCGCTGCCCGGGCGTGGCCGCTGCCTGTGTGCGCGGCTGCAGAGGCAGAGGGGTCAGACCTTCATCGGTTCCTGATTGATCAGGAAACAGCCGACTCTGAGCCGAAGGCCAGGTGTCACTGTCCCCGCGTCGCTCAGAACCCCGGTTTGTATGTGGAGGACGAATGCAGCTCATGGTGGCGATGACCGCTCTCCCTGGGGCTCTCCCGGCCACGGTGACATCGCCGTGTAGACCCATGTCATGGGGTCACACGTGCACCTGGGTCCCGCCTCCCCCACGTGCCCTCCAAGTCGGGCTCTGTCCACACGGCAGGTCCCGTCGCCGGCAGGGCCCCCAGAGCAGGTCCAGGCTGGCCCTCCGTGTCCTGTCTCTGGGGCCTGACTGGACACCGTGTGAGCCCCAGAGCCTCCCATGCCTCCCATCGGGGTCCCTCGCCAACATAACCAAACACCATGCGCACGTGCCCACACATAAAATATGGGCGCAACACAGGAGCGTCACACGGGGGGAGACCTTTTGTTGTAAGCCAAGCGTAGTTCATTTTGTGAGATTTCTTAGGGACTCTTAAGAAAACCCCGCGCTTCCATCCCCACTGGCGTTTAGCACAGTGCCAGGAGCCAGCAAGCTCGGGGGAGAGAACGTCCATCGAGGAGCAGGAAGCGTGAGCCACACGCAGAGAGAGCCTGCCTCGTCTGTCTGTCCCTCGCAAGCACACGTGACCTCACGTGGAGGCACCTCGACGGTGCCTCTGCCCCGGGACGCCACTGGTAGCCGGTTAATGGGTCCCCTCCCCTCCTCCGAGCGAGAGGCGGGCTGACGCGGGCCCAGAAATGGATTTCATCTTGATTTAGTAAATTTCATTTCTCTGTCTCCATTATTTACTCCGATGCAGAGAACACAGCTCTCCCCGGCCACTCGCTCCCAATTGACGGGGTGGCCATGCGTGCAGTTCCCGGGCCGCGGCGGCGGCCTGTCTCTGCGTCTGATCGACTGTCCGGGGAGCAGCCTCTGAAGACGTACGGCAGCCTCTTCGCTGGCCGTGCCGGCGCTTGTTATTCACGAGAAGCGTGGTTGTCAGGCACTGGAGAGCCATCTAATTAAACAGCAAGATTTCCATAAAATGAGTTTGAAATCAATCGGTCAATACGGAGGCCACTTAAGGAGATGTGAGTATGATAAAGTGCGAGTTAGCCGGGAAGGCCGTGGGCCCGGGGTTCCTCTCAAGCTCAGAGGCCTCTGTCCATCCTGGGCTCCCCCCAGAATGGTCATCAAAGGTCCCTTCTTTCTCCTCAGGACGCAGAGGACTCAGGCAGCTCTCGCAGGCAAAACGGCAGCCGCTGGCTTCCCTGCCCCGAGGACACTTTCTGACCCAGGTGCACGGGGGCAGGTGGACCCGGGCACAGCTCCAGGGTCCCAGCTGAGGAGCAGTCACCCTTAATGTCACCTGTTCGCTGGTGGCGCCAACCTGCTGAGACTCCCAGGTTGTCTCAACTAGACAACTGAGTCGTTTGAATGTCCTGTCTGTGCCCAATTCTTTGTGAATACGTACTCATATATACACACACTCACATGCGCACACACTCAAACATGCACTCACATGCACACACACACACACACACCCCTGGGACCCTTTCTCCCACCCATGCCATGAACAACGCGGTCCCCAAGCTTCACTCTGACCCATTGCTCTTGCTTCTCCTGCCATCCCCCCGGCGGCCCCGGGTCACCGTGCGCATCAGCCACTGCCCAGCAGCCTCCTGCCCTGTCCCTGCAGCCAAAGGCCCCGCAGCATCCCAGACCACGCTGCCGGAGGTGTTTCTCCGTCCCTGCTCCCCGGCCAGGCGCCCGCTCTGAGTGCTCCCAGGACTTCCTGGACTGGCCGTCGTGCTTCCAACCCAAGCCAGAGACCAGGCGGCTGTCCTCGGGGCCAGGAGCCTCTCAGGGCGTCAGCACCCCGTCCCCCGCCCTCCCTGCCAAGCGGGCAGCCGCGGGGGCCCCAACGGGGGAAGAGCGAGCGCGTGACATCGTGCGTTTGGGCCCTAACAAGCCGCAGTGAGGAGATGTGGGTTTTCCAACGTGAGGTTGAGGCCCTGGCCAGAGCCCGGCAGCAGCCCAGGGCGGCGCCAAGGGGTTCACTGTTGTGGGGACGCAGATCAGCACCAATTAGGGTGTCGCTTCCACCCGAGCAACCGCCAACCCGCTTCCAGCCACCCGGACCCCCGAATATCAGCAATCTCGAAGTCAGCTCTGCTAGAAGAGAACCTCGTCACCCGCTCGGCCCCTCGGGTTTCCCACCGAAGCACACACGTGAGCTGGTCCTGCGTGGCGGGTCACAGCCACGGCCGCCCCCCACTCCAGACAGGGTGGGCCCTGCTGTCGTGCTGGATGCTCATCGGGCACAGAGCAAAGGTGCCGCCGGGTGGCTATTGGGGGGACGGGCCCCTCTGCCCGCCCGGTGGCTGGTCTCTGCAGCCGGGCCAGGGCTCAGTGCACACACGCCGGAGGGACCCTTCTGACACTCAGGACGTCGGGCACGTGAGGACCAGCCCGTGACTCCTGTCACTTGAGTCTGAGTCACTCACCTCCGGCCACTCTAAACATAAGGGACTTTCCAGGACTGAGGATAACGCAGAGTTTGGGGGAATAAAGAGGAAGAGACTGATGTGCACACATCACACGTCAGGACAGAAACCGCAGTGCCCCAGCCATTTTGGTCGCCGCCTGCACACGGCGCCACGGGGACTCACCGACGCCCCTGTCGCGAAGGCGTCAGACACCAGCAATCCGTCTGTGAAGCCCTCAACCTCCCGTGTGCTGCCCGCAGGCACTTTGGAAACTTGGATTTGCGGTATTAACATATACACACACAGAAGTGTATGTTTTCTCTGAGGAAACACGGAACACGCAACCCAAACCTGAGAACAGTGAGTGGATTGGAGGAAGAAATAAATCCCTGAGCAGATAAGAGGAGCTTAACGCATCACGACTCAACCACGTGTCATGTACCAACATCACTCACGTCCGGCAAATCCGCGCAGGCGTGCAGACCCGGGACCCCACGCCACCAGCAAGTTCCTCCTCCCTGTGACAGCCCCTTCCCAAGCCTTCCGGGAGGAAAGAGGTAGATTTTATGAATATTAAAATTCCTTTAACAAAGGAACTTACCATCTCGCCTTAAGAAACTTTCTTCTGGCTTTCCTTACGGAGTCTGTCCATCTGACACTGGAGATAGCCGTCCATTTCTTGGTTCATTCCCTCACTTAGCAGACCTTTTCCTGCGCTTCCCCACCATCCAGCATTTGCTGATCTCACCAGAAGAACAGAAATCAGGCCAGGTTCTGCGGATGCCGGAGATTTTGTTTTATGTTTAGAGAAGAGCAGGCCTAAAGGGATCAAGGTTTATTTTACCTGTAAACTCACCTGAATGTCAGAGAACGCCTCTTTCCGCTCCCATGGTTGTTGCCAAATTAGAAAAGCATCTATACCGGGGATGGATGGAGCCCCCGCACGTCAGATGATGGCCACCTAATTATCAATAAAACGTGATGAACGCCATTAAAAATAGCATGCATTGTGGCCAAGCTGACCCTTTCGGGATATACTTAAACCACGTTCGTTGATCAAAAATAATCAAATGAGTTTCAAGTTCATCTGAAACTGTGAGGCATTAAAAAAAATCGAAGATCTGGTAGAATGCTTTCAGCACCTTAGTATGAGGTTGGCCAAAAAGTCTGTTTAGTTGGTTTCTGTCAAATAAAAGGCCTTGTCTCATTTTCGTCAGTAATTTTATTGATCTGGCTACTTTGAGTATGTCGACTCTCTCCTCCTGTTGGCTTCCAGTGGGCAGAGGCCAACGGGGCTGCTAGACACCTTCCAGTGCGTACCACAGCGAAGAGATATTTGACCAAAATGTCAACAGTCCCAAGAAATGTCACTAAAACCACTGTTTCCCTTCCTTGAAATAATAAAGCACAGTGTGCTGAAAATGTTGCATGTCCTCTTCCACCTGCCACGTTAAAATGGCTGCACAGAAATGCACCCGTTTTGCTACGTCCTTTTTTTACGTGCACCCGGCTAGGACAGCTGTCACCGCACAACCTAACAAACCTCTCAAACGAAGTGAAAGACGGCTCAGCACTACGAGGGCCGTCGCACAGGAAAAACTAAACAAGAGTTCTGGCCGACCCGAGAGGTTTCCGTTCTGAAGGACAAAAAAATGAAGAGAAAGGCAGCTATTTTGTGAGCATTAATATGTACCTCTGTGCTAATTTTCCTGGTAGGACCGGGGAGGTCGCTGACTACAGCTGCAGCTGACCGGGTAGCTGCCGCGTCACAACAATCCCTGAGCCCTTAGAGCTGATGCGTTAGAAAGGAGACATAACGGCTCCGGGCGACCTGGCGCTGTCCCTCTCTCCGCGTTATCAGTGTCGGATCACACGCGCACAGCCTAGACCAGCGAACGGGGGATGTGCCTTATTTTTCCCACCGTTCCTGACGCCCATGGCAACACCGTCCCTGGTCCAGGAATGTGGGTGTCTCCAGGTTGCCCCGCACTGAGGATGCGCCCTGGTCCCTCCGGCATCAATTGCTAAACGAAGTCACTTAGTATGCGTCACACTCTTCTCGTGGGCTGCCACCCCCGTGTTGTTTACTGATTGACGCTAATTCAAACAGTTTATAATATGTCAGAATTTTTCCAGGGGTTATGGGAGCGGCACGTCGGGGAGGCTTGCACAGACACTGATAATTAGTACATTAGCCCTTGGGTTGTTTGCTATTTTTGTTTCTGCAAAAGGAAAAAAAAGCCACCTGGGTTTGTTAAAAAAAAAAAAAAAAACTGGATATTTACACAGACGCAAGTGCAACAGAAACACCCGCACGCACACACACCTGCAGACTGACCCCACGCACAAGGCAGACCCACACCCGCGCACAAAACAGGCCGCTCCTCGTTCCCGCAGGAACTGACGTGATTTATGCAGTGCTGTGCCGTCTGAGAAAAACAATGATTGTCCATGAAACCGATCTCCACTTCAGACGTCTCACACGTGTGTAATAAATGGTCCGGTGTTGTGTTCGCAAGGCTCCTTCTGGGTCAGAGGGACAGTCTCTGCCGCCGGGCTCGGCTGTGGGGCACCACTGTGACATCACCCCCGGCTCAGTCGCCGGCACTGGTTTAGCACGTGTGTGCTCACACACGGTCCCTGCCGGGCCCGGGCCACGTGGTCAGGAAGGACCCAGTGTCACCCCCTGCTGCATTCCGGCACTGGGAAGGGGACAGGGTGGCCACGCCCTGGGAGAACATTGTAAACAAAGAGCCAGGTTACGGGACCCTGAAAACAGCCTTCCGTCTGTTAATTTGGGGTCTATAAGTGAGCTTTCTCTTGTGCAGGAAAAATAACCTCAATGCGGTGACAAGAAGGTGTTTTCTGAGACACAATTTCAGTTGGCGATTGCAGAATAGTATTTCCTGCCCCGGGGATATATCGATCGCTTTAATAGAAAGATGCAGTGAGCTCATCACGGGCCAGGTGAGCCCCGCGCTCGGGCCCTGGGCTGCCTGCCTTGCTCCGCACCTGCCAACGCCCGGGTCTGTCAGGCACTGTTATTCTCGCTAGTAGAAATGATGAGACTAAACATGAACACGGTTTTATAAATACGGCACCAAATCTTTTAGCTTGGTAAGGAACTCAGCCGTGGAAAAAACGTGCACAAAAGCAATACTGATTTCATAGGTTTTCAAAGTCCTTTAAAAGGACGGTGTTTGGGGCGATCCTTCACAGGCGGGTTCCAAACCAGGGTGGATGCAGCACTACTAAGGGCCCAGCTCTGGACTCCTCTGGCCCAGCAAGGTGACAGGCACGGCGTGAGTCTGCTGATGCTTTGTCACCTGTTGTCCCTTTGCCTGAAGACATTTAAAGATTTTTGAAATTTTATATAAAATTTTATGAAATTTCAAAACTCACAAATATGAATTGTAGCCCTGATATATATATATATATGTAATACCTTGTTTATAGCTAAGAATTTTAAAACAAGTACCCTATGTGCCTGCCGATACCCAGACCTTCTCACCCTGAACCACTGTCTCCTGAGCAAGGCACCAAGGCCCAGCTCCTGCTGGCAGAGCTCTCTCGGGTGCTTCCCACACACACAGGAAGAGGAGGAGGAGGAGGAGGAGGAGAAGGAGAAACAGCAAGCCCGGTGACGGGGGTGGAAGGGCATGAGACGGGCTGTGGATGAGTTTCCTTAACCCGCAGGCGGCGTCCGCCATTGGGAAGCGTCCGCAGGCACGAAGCGCAGAGACTGTGGGTTTGCCGGGACTGCGCCGCGCAGCCAGCGGGTCTTCAGTCAGGACACAGTTGCAGGTGAGTCTTTGCCACCAAGGGGCTGTCAGCTGCGTGTCCCCATGGAGCCGAGGGGGAAGAAAGCAGGAGAGGGAGGAGAGGGGGTGGAAGAAGGAAGGGGTGGGGGCAGCACATCTGTCTGAGTCCCCCGCACCCCGGCTCCCAGCTCCCTGTCACCGCAGATAACAGGACTCATGGCACACAGCAGCCCGGCGCTTATCCCTGCCTTTGCACGCCATCGGCTCCTTCACTAATAATCAGGATTTATTGCCAGGCCCATCTGCTACCTCTGTGAGGTCAGAGGTAACCCACGGGCCTGGCCGATGTCACCGTGAAGGTGGCTGGCAGCAAATGGAGCCTGACAGGTGCGCTTTTAAAAGAATATTGTAGCAAGAGCACCCTGGACATGGAAGTCAAGCTGATAAAGAAAATAAAACCGAAAATACTAAAAAGATGTCAAGTTTTCACCCATTAATCCCAGTGATGGAGGCCAGCTGTCAGTCAGTGTCATCCCGAGCAGCAGCCAGAGGGAAGGATGGGTCCCCACGCGCCAGGGACAGCCCCCCGTTCTGTGCCTGGGTGTCTGCACGCCGGACACTGCGCTCCCGGGACCCCCACGCCCCCGGGACGGACATCTGCACACGTGAACACCGGGGGGGAGGCTGCAGCCACGTCCCCCAACTTCTCCAAGGCCTATCAGACTCGAGCCCCACGGGCTCCCCGCTCTGCTATCGGCTGCGAGACTGGCTTCCTGCGGGGCGTTCCGGACACTGCCCAGGGGCTCTGGGTTTCGTCAAGGCTGACGAGACGGGGACGTGTGACAGTGAGTTTTGTCCACAGGTCGACAATGTCAAAGGCGTGCAGTGAAACTTGAAGTTTCCAGAGGTCCCTGCTTGTGTGTTTCCTATCAGTTTCCAGCCGGAAACTCCTGTTCCCTTTGCATCCCCAGCTGAGGACGAAGAGTCGGCCCGGGAGGCCGACGTGGCAGCGGCTGCCTCTGCTCGGCGGCGATGGAAACCCTCCCGGTCCGAGAGCACGTGAGAAGTCGGCAGAGTCGCCTGCCCTGCACCAGCCAGCGCGCTAAGCGGGCCGCGTGCCCCCACAGCTCCCCCAGATGAGCTGCCGGCAGCTAACCACGGTCGTGAGTGCCCATCACGCCCTCCCTCTCTGGGTCGCTCATTGCGGGCAGCATCTCATTCCGTCTTTCCCTCGCCCATACCGAGAACTCAGCAGGCAAGGCTTGGAGCCCAGGTATGAAGACTGAGTCCCACGGGTCCCCTAAAATAGGTTGCGGGCCCCACCCCCGGAGGCTCACCTCGGGCGCCTCCTTGACCTCCAGGTTGGGCTTCTACCCAGAGGCACCGCCTGCCTGCGAGATAGTATTAAAACTGGGCACCCCTGTTAGCCCGAGAACATTGCCGTGCGTTGCAGGGTGGCAGCCCTGGGTGCACTTCTCCTGAGGAGAAGGACAGTGAGTGGCCCACAGCAGCTGGCACCACGGCTTCACCAACATGGGGCCATTGCGAGGGATCAGCAAGGTGGCGTGTGGAGCAGGCTTCGCCCGGCGCCTGGCACGCAGCACGCCTGCACCCGATGGCAGGGGTGCGTGTCAGGACCCGCCCGCCCGGCCGGGTGGCCTGCTTTCCTCATTCTGATTGATGTCCGCACCCCACCGAGGCCCTGACCCGTGTCCTGCCTCACAGCCTCAGTGAACGTGGGTTTGGTTTTCCACATTCTCACGCGTGATTCTGCTCTCTCTTCTCACCCTTCCACCTGGACTTGTATCAGGGAAGATTTACCCAGGACTTGATTTGGGGAATTACTGCAGAGACGAGCAGGAGGTGGTTTTAGCCACCCCCACCCCCTTGGTCAGTGGCCGCATCCTGACCTCCCTCGTCACGCAGCGTCCCCCACCCTCCGCCACCTGCAAACCCATGGGTTTTTCTAGGGGACTTGCCACAGCATTCAGGCCGAGGACCAGGTGGTTCCAGGTAAAGAGACATGTGCCCTGTCCCCAGCGGCTTTCTCCCCCCACGGCGGGGCATGGCAGCGCTAACGACTAACAACCGCAGGGACTGAAGGCCGTTTAGAAATACCGGAACCTCCATGTTTTATCTCTTACCAGCTCTTCCTCACACGACCTCCTTGTTCTTTATTCCAAAATGCGGGCACGTGGATGTGAGGCCGCACAATGCATGAGGTTTCCCGGAGCGCGGACGGGTCTCAGATCCCGGCAGTGTCTGGGAGAGAAGCCACACTGTTCTCAAAGACACGTCATCGCCTATATGTTTCAGAAGTTGGGTGATAGTCATGTAATTGGTGCGTAAATGCTGTTGCAATTACTAAGCCGCAATGTGACCTGAAGGTATCGCTGGGTGTCATTTACCATCAGTTGACTCTGTCGTGGGAAAGTACTGTCCCGTGCAGAGTCTAGAAATGTTTGGTGTAAAATCCAAAAGGTTAAGCAGTGTCACCAAAAGAAAACAAACATATCAGAAAAAGGAAGTCCTGTGGAAACTCACTGTCTGTAACCCCCAGGGGACGTTGAGCAGAGATGAGGGTGAAGTGTCTGTGTTGGGACCTGGAGGAAATCCTGTGACGGGGCGGCTTCCAGAAATTCGTGCATAATCAGCCTGGGACGAAGGAGAGAGAACCAAGTGGACCACAGATCCCGGCTTCAATAACGCTCTTTACACTGAAGCACAGAGAGGCCACATGCATCTGTTCGAAATCCAGAATTTCACTCCCCGCTGCAGCGGTTCAGGGACACAGAAGATCCACGGCGGGTGTTGTGGGCCCGTGTGGGCGGGACCCCGTCCTGGCCGCGAGGAAGAAGGTGCCCTCACAGCCCAGAAGGCCCGGGGACTCCCCCCGCACAGCCCAGAGCGAGCTCACAGCGGCTCCCTGGGGTGTCCTCCAAGACACAGAGGGAAGGCACCAGGGGACAGGGCCCCAGGGACAAGGGCACGGGTCAGCCAGGGCCCAGCCCAGACATCGGCGCGCAGCCCAGAGACCCGCAGGGGCCACGCCACCCTCTCCTGTCACTGCTCTGCCCAGTCCCGCTGGCTCACCTGCGCAGGGAGGGGGGCGCACATGTGACGAGGACCCGGACGCGGAGCCTGTGATTCGGAGGCCCCTGGGTTCCCGCGTCCCGTGTCTTTGTTCTTCTGTTGTGTGTACTTGGCAGAGTTTGGACTCTTTCCCCCAGGCTGAGGGATGTTCCCTGCGCTCCTTCCGGAGGCCCGATGTTGCTCTCTCTCCAACGTGGCGAATACCAGTTCAGCTAACGAGGCACAGGTGCCGTTGTAGGCTCTCCTCCAGGGATTCTCCGGCCATGACTCTGCCTCGGCTTAGGCAGCGCGGCTCTGCGGCTGCGGTTCTGGGGGAAACTCGGGGCTGCGGGAGCCCCGGCGCTCAGACGGGCACCTGCGTGTGCGGGCACAGGCCTGTGCTGGCCCGTGGCGCTGCGGTGAACGGGACACGCGCCTCCCGGGCTGCGGGGCTCTCGCACGGCGCACCCCCGAGGCTCGTGGGCCGCACTTCCCCGTCTGTTCTGTACCAGCCGATCATGCGTCTTAGTCCCTGCATTTCCCCATTTCTCCCCTCCCCCTCCCAGCTGATAACCCTCCAAGTGATCCCCACACCTAGGATTCTGTCCCTGTTCTGGTTTGCTTAGTTGGATTTTGTTTTTATTTTTTAGATTCATTTGTTGATAGTTGTGAGTTTGTTGTCATTTTAATGTTCATAGTTTTGATCTTCTTTTACTTAAGTAAGTCCCTTTGACGTTTCATATAATAATGGCTTGGTGATGATGAACTCCTTTAGCTTTACCTTGTCTGGGAAGCACTTCATCTGCCCTTCCATTCTAAATGAGAGCTTTGCTGGATAGAGCAATCTTGTTTGTAGGTCCTTGCTTTTCATCACCTTGAATACTGCTTGCCAGCCCCTTCTTGCTGGCAGTTTCTTCTGAGAAATCAGCTGACAGTCTTATAGGCACCCCTTTGTAGGCAACTCTCTGCTTCGCTCTTGCTTTTAGGGTTCTCTCTTTATCTTTCACCTTTGACATTTTAATGACTATATGACTTGGTGTGGTCCCCTCTGGATCCAGCTCACCCGGGTCTCTCTGTGCTTCCTGGACTTGTATGTCTATTTCCTTCACAAAATTTGGGAAGTTTTCCTCCATTATTTTTTCATGTAAGTTTTCAATTTCTTACTCTTCCTCTTCTTCTGGCACCTCCATGATTCAGATGTTGGCACGTTTAAAGTTGTCTCAGAGGTTCCTAAGCCTCTCATTTTTTTCAATTCTTGTTTCCTCATTCTGCACTGGTTGACTGTTTTTTTCTTCCTTATGTTCCAAATCATTGATCTGAATCCCGGTTTCCTTCCCTTCACCACTGGTTTTGTGTGGATTTTTCTTCATTTCATTTAGCATAGCCTTCACTTTTTCCCTTATGCGTTTGCCATACTCAAGCACATCTGTCAAGCCTGTGAGCATCTTTATCACCAGTGTTTTGAACTCTGCATCTGTGAGGTTGGCTATCTCCTTGTCGCTTAGTTCTCCCACTAGAACTTTGATCTGTTCTCCCTTTTGGGCCATACTTCTCTGTCTCCTCATCTTGACAGGCTCCTGTGTGTGTTTGCCTCTCTGTTTTGGGTAGACCTGTCACACCTGTTACGTTGTAAGGAGCGGAGCCTTAGGGATTTGTCACTACAGACGACCTGTTTCACCACGTTGTGGCGCTGTGTGGGGGGGAGGGGTCTTAGAGGGAACAATGCCGCCTGCCCAGAACTCGCCCCTTTTCCCGGCACTTCTCCCACTTCTGCACTGGACTGGCGCCCCTCTAGCTGCTGCCCTGGCCATCGTTCCCAGAGTGGGTGGGTCTGTGGACATTCTAGGACTGTGGGGGCCCTTTAAACAAGCAGACTCAGCTGAGAGACTGACAGTTTCTGCCTCCGCCCCAACCCCCACTGGTCTATACAGTCAGAAGCAATGAGGCTTGATTTTCCCCGGTGCTGGGACTGGGAGCTGCACGGTCTGGTGAGGAGCTGGGAACGCTCCCCAGGTGTCCCTCCCTAGTTTTTAAAATGTGTAACCACTCTTTCCACTGGCCTGCCATTGCCTCCACCGCTGCCACCACACCTTGTCCTCTCTGCCCCGGCTCTGCCCCTCCTACCTGTCTGGATGAGAATTTCTTCTTTATATCTTTGTTTGTTGGACTTCCTCGCAGCTCGGTTTTCTGGAACTTCTGGTTGTCTCTAGTTCTGAGGTAGTTGTGTTCCTTCTTAGTTGTGGAGGGAGACGCCGTGTATCTGCCTAGGCCTCCATCTTGGCCAGAAGTCCTCGTCCCCTCTGCTCCGATGTCTGTTATTTCTCCTCCTCCACTTGACTTGAGCCTCGTGGTTCCTCTTTGTCTGGGGAGCTTGTGGGATCTGTTTTAGATCTCTGCTCTTTTTAATACATTTATTCAATGCTGCATACGAACACACATTTGCAACTAGTCTAACTCTACCTTTAAAAAGCTACACTGCACGCCTTCCGTGCGGTGCCGGCCTGTCCCATCAGAGTAGCTGCCTTTGCTCCCTCACCTCCGGGGACACAGCTGTCATTACCGTTTGTCATAAGCACCCGACACACTGTCAACATTGTCGCTTTAAACAAACAAGTCGTTCTTAGATAACTGACAAGTAAGGAACAGAGAAGATTTCATTTTACCTCCATTTGGGACTTCTGACTTACATTATTTTCTTTCCACCCGAAGAACTTCTTGGACATTTCTGGCAGAGAACTTTTGTTGGTGATGAATTCCCAACTTTCTGTTTGTTGGACAGATTATTTTCCTTCCCCTTTGCAGAGTAGTTTTGCTGGATATAGAAGTCTAGGTTGCTAGCATTTTTCTTTCAACACTACCCCCTCTGTTTTCCTTCTCCTTGCAGAGTTTCTGTCAAGAAATGGGCCATAGTTCTCATTTTTGTTCATCTACAGGGTGGTTTTTGTTTTTTTCACTCTGACTTATTTTCAAGACATTCTTTGTTTCATGGTAGTTTTAATATGATATGTATTTGTTCTGATTGGTCTGTTCTAAACTACTCAGGTCTGTGAATTTGTTTACTTAAATTTATTCTGCTTTGTTCTCTACTCTAAGACTCCAATAATGTGTATTTCATGCTTTTTTAGTATTGCTGCATAATTCTCAAATGTTCTACTTTTTCTGTTGGTGTTTCTGCTTGGGGAGTTTCTACCTAACCTATATTCAAATTCATGGAATCTTTCCTCAAGTATGTGCCTCTTCTGAGGAGCCTGTCAAAAAACTTTTTTTTCTCTCACGGTATTATTTTGATTACTATCAGTTTTCTGATTACTTCTTAGAGTCTCAAAAACTTTCATCTTTGCAGCATTATTGTGTAGCGCTGACATGAATCTCAATATAATTTGAGTGATCAGAATAATTTGCATATCCATATTTCTACTCACATTCAATGTTGGCATTTTCTTTACCTATCTTTGCCTGTTTTCTTCTTTTTCCTGACTTCTCACAAATAAGGTCTACTAACTGCTATATGGCTTCGTCCCAATAGTTTTGAAACTTTATGTTTGATCATTTGAAATTCAGCAAAAGCCTTGTGTTAGTGTTTGAGAATATTTGGTACTGAGTCTTTGATTTATTTTCTCTAATTTATTTTTCATTGAATGGCTTCATGCGGTACTATATTCAAAACTGGTTGTGCCTTTGTTACGGGAGGCGGTGCACAGAGCGCACAAACAGCCGGCAGGAGCCAGGCGTGAAGCCAGGCTACCCTGTCCCCGGCCACATGTCTCTGGAGAATCTGCCATGGGCTTTGCTCAGGAGGCTGACCTTAAATGTACTGGTTATGACAGTGCCTGCCCCTCTGGATCAGTAAGAAGAATGCCTGCTGGTCCCCCTGGGCCTCAGGTCACAGAGAGTCAGGAGGGGCCCACATCCCGACGCGCCACCTCTGAAGCACTGGAGCTCTGCGACCCCCTGGCCGGCGGGCCTGCACCCACAAATGGGCCCCAGCTTCTGGCCCCACAATACTCCGGGACGGCCCTCCCAGGGCAGAGGTGCCATCACCGCCGAGGCTCCCAACTGTCACCACGCCGGTGACCACGCACGGACCGCAACAACACGTGTATTCCCGACCGCAGGCTCCCCCACGGTGGCCCAGAGATCATAGCGAAGGTAGAAAGCAACACTGCGGAGCATTTTTTAAAGTGTTTTGCCTACCACTGTGCTTCAAACAAGAGACTTGCACTTTTTCTTTTTTTTTGAGACGAGAACGATACATTAGGACGATATTTTGTTGCTCTTTGCTCAATATCAGCAACCAGCCCCGCCCACCGCCCTCCCCTCCTGCCCACTCCGCACGGGAGCTTCCCCTGAGCTCTCAGCCTTGGTCCTAGTTACCACCGTCATGTATGTTCTAAACATGCCAACGACTCTGCTCTGAAAATTACTCAATGGGCGGCTCCGGCAAATCCTTGAAGTCACAAGATGCATCGAGGCTCCCTTGTTCTTACAGGCGAGGTAGGGCGCGAGGAGGTGTGGCCGCCAGGGCAGCGCCCTCCAGCCCCGCCTGGGCCTCGGGATGGGGATGGGGATGGGGATGGGGAGCCGCTTGGCCTTCCCGGCGCCGAGTGTGTCCCCCCGCGCGGTCTGCGCTGCCCGCGGGCCGCCAGCGCTCATTATGTCCTGAGAACGCCCCCGCAGGTGACAGGAGAGGACAGGCCGTGGGGACAAATTGGCTATCTTTCAGCTGTGGAGAGAATGTTTAAGTCCTCCCCCAAAATTTATCTTCTGACTTATAATCTTTATCCCCATAACACGTTACTTACGCACAATTAATGAACAAATTCAAAGCACTGCTTGAATACTGGTTCTCTTTGTTTGAAATATTTTAATTACTTACATGCCTGGCCTGAAGTTTTTGTGGTTGCCTATTTTTTTTTTTTCTATTTCTTATTACTCCCAGAACAAGAAGAAGGAAGGTATCATCTGTTTCTCACATTTTTTTATTTGTTTTTTAGACATATGGGTTTATTGCGTTCACAGTAATAAGCCGTGTGAAGAAACCAAAAACATATTACTAATTACTGAAAGAGGGGAGTAAGTACAGTCCCAAGAAAATGTCATTTAAATATTGCATCTGTTTTCTATTTTTAAACCTTCATTACTTCCAATTCAGCCCCTCTCAACATGAGTCACACTGCATATTCATTGTGGAGCCAGATTTATTAGAAACTGTCTTTTATGTAAAATCGTCCCAAAAATGACCCAGAGAAGGCTTGTACACAGCTTGTCACGATGCAGCTGTCCTGCAGACACTTCAAGATGACACATACTGTTCACGTCCAATTCTCTTTCTCGCCCAAGGAGTGCACCCTTATCTCTTGAATGTCTGTTTCCAGGATAATAAGATGCAATGGGCTTCTGCGGATGTAAGACAATATTTGCGCTTATTCTGACAACAATCCAACGGGCTTGATGTCATATTTGAGGATAAGTGTGACGTGTCAAACCCTAAAAAATGATATTTTTAGGGTTGTTTGCCTTTTTGAAATTTTTCGCGTGTGACTCAGAAGGGAAATTATCCGTGAATCCACACTGGGAGGGGAAAACTTAGAAATCATCCGTGTAGATGGCAGTAGAACCCAGACTCGTGGGCTAACATATGTCAGAAGAGACAAAACATATAGAATACAGGAGGTTGCTGTTTAGCACCATTGGGTGCAGACCCCCTATCAGAAACCTGGAAATCTGCATTTATGGTCAAATATGCAAAATTTCGCAAATATTTTAGAAAGTGTACAGACTCTCTGAAACTTATCAACTGATTCATGAACCCTTGCTAAACATGCAGTTATAAAGCTATCTATATAAGAATATAAAAATTCCTTACATGTTGTATTTGAGAGTTCATTGCCTCTGCTGGAATATTTTCAGTGGAAATCCTAAAACACTCTGGTTCTGAAAGAAATCAAACTTCTGGGTTTCTCCAGATTCTGTTGTTATTATGAGATGGCCCAGAAGACTGACTCTAATAAGCAGGATTTTGGAGGATCAGGGTGTGACCCAGCTGAGAGGGCTGCGAGGGGGGAATTAGGAGCCACTCCCAGCTGCCCCGGCAGAGCATCTGAGCTGCGGGGGATTCACAGCCGGCCTGAGCCTGGGAGCCAGGGGGCCGGGGCAGAGCAAAGGCCCACACAGGGCAAGGGTGAGCAGGACCAGGCTGTCCCTGAGCCGCAGGGACAGCAGAGGAGGGAGCCGTGTTTACCGGGTTCTGGGAGGAGAGGGTGGGGTCTGGGGCCCCAACCCACAGTGTGGGTCAGTGAAGCCAGAGGGCTGCTGGAGGGCAGGTGGAAGCGGGCGTCAGTCGGGAACGGAAGACCAAGCCAATAGGTGAAACTGGAAATGCCCAGTATAAGGACCGAGGTTAACAGTGAGGCAAGTTACCTAAAGCATTAACACCAGCTGACTCAGGAAACGCGTGATTTCGGACCAAAATATGATTGTAACTGGTACATATGATACAATATAGTTAACATTATAATATAATATAGTCATTATAATATAACTAATGTAATTAATAACATAATATAATAATAATAATAATATAATATAAGGCATAACGTAATGTAACATAACCCCTGGAGTTAGAAGACAGGAGAAAGTTGAGTAGGAAGCTGTGTGTTTATAACTTTACCTCCCACAGCAGAGCGTGAAGGTGTCATTCTGTTTTCTGTTACTCTGCTTCGTAATTTGTTTTCTTAATATTTTGGAATCTTCTTTTATAATAAAGAAACATGTGTTTGAATTTCTAGTCTGCCCTTTAATTTGCTCCCATTGACTTAGATTGACATAAAGTTTTATCTTTCATTAAAATATCTGTATTATCTTACTTTCAGATAAGTCTTACCATTCATGTCTCTGCCCAAGCGTATCCGTGGGAAGACACTGGGAATAATATTCACTGATGTTTCTGCGGGTTATTTCTGATTACAATGTTATGCATTTCATTATAATGTCTCTGTGCCTTTAATGGGATTGTTTATAACTGCATGTATGTATAATTTCTACAAAAGCAATAGGATGGTTTTTCTTTAGAAAATGGGAGAAACGTGGAAGTAAGTATATAAGTATGTAAACAGTGGATAAATCTGGATGGTAGGGACTGGACAATTGCTATTTTCTTATTATTTTATAGTTTGTTGCATTAAATTTTCATAATTTTTAACTCAAAAAGATATAAGAAAGAATGCAGTGGCTATTCAGGCTAGTAGAGCCTACGTGTTACTCTGCGGCTGGCAGATACTATTTGAACCAGAAGCTCGATGGAGACCAGACAAGCCACACCTCTGGTGTGATGGATACATGTGACAGATTTGAAATGTCCGCATTCTGAGGCTCCTCCTGATCATGAAAGTCACATGCCAGGGGTGCTCCATCAGCACGGAGGCTCGCGGTTACACCCCCCTTCCTGCCCGGAGCAGACGGCCAGCCCCCCGTCTGCATCTCAGGTCTGGACGCCTCACTCTGGTCCCACGTGGTGCCGAAGGCTGGATGAATGAAACACGGCCTCTGGGCTCCTGGGTCTGCACAGGAGGCAGGTCCTGGGGACCCCGCTGTGGTCGGCAGCCCACCCCCACACTGGACGCTGCCCCTGACCAGACGCCCGCCGGGCTCCGGGCTGTCCCAGGCTGCTGAGTGCAGCAACGTAGCTTCTGCCTGACGTTTCTGCAGCTGGACTTGGCACTGCTCCTGGCCCCTGTTCTGGATTTAGATGGACCTGCCTCAGAGACAGTCTCAGAAATGTGAGACCGCTCTAAGTCGGCTCGGGAGAGAAGGGAGCCAACAAGGGGCTGCACTCCCCGGGCTCCGGAACCGTCCCGTTTCTGTCCTGTCTGATTTTAAATTGCGGGCCATTTGCACTGCTTCCAGCTCAGGTGTCCCGTCCCCGTCCCCAGGGAGCATGTGTTTTCGCAGTGGCAGGGCCTAAACCGGTGCCCCTCTGGTGGGGTTTGTGGAGGAGGCCTCAGCGTCGCCAGGAAGATTGAGAACCCAGACTCTCACTGCGACCCAGACCTACTGAGTCAGACACCCAGCGGGACGCCTCCGGGTGCCCCTTGGCGGCTGCTGTGTGACTGTGACTGACAAGCGTTGCTCCGGCCTCTGGGGCGGGCGGTGGCCGTCCAGCCCTTGGCTGTAGGGACTCTGACCTGCCTGCTCTCTCCCTCCAGCCCTGACAGGACCTGGCATTCAGTGGACCTGGGCACCTCACGTGTCCTGAAATGTTGTCTAACCTGCAGAGCATCAGTTGCTGCCATCATCATGGGTCTGCGCACATCCTGCCTGTGGCCCTGGGTTGAACACGGGCGTGAAAGTCTTGGGCGACTCTCAGCGGCACCTGCTACCTCCTCTGGCTGTCCGAGCAAAGAAGTCCGCCCCCGGGAGGTCACACAACAGCAGGGACAAGTCCTCTGTGTCTCCGCTCCTCGCAGACACACAGACCCCTGAACTGGGCCTCTCTAATCCAGGGCGATCTCGGATCAACTCAGCTGACGACTTCCGCAAAGGCTCCAGGTGCAAATGAGGTCGCGTTCTGAAGTCCTGGGACGTAGATTTTTGGGGCCGGGGTTGGGGGGCGCTGTGTCCACCCTTAGGCTCATCTACATACTGTGGCAGCCACAGTCCTCACCCTGTCGGGGAGCAGAAGACCTGGGAAGGCGAGGTCAAAGGCGCACAAATGCAAATACAGCGTCCAGGGCTCAACAGACGTGGCGTCTGTCACTGTGGCTCACCTGCCTCTAGGCCCCGGCCGTCAGTCGGGCTAACCCCTGGGCTGACTGGACTTTTCCATGACCCGTGACCGCATCCCTGTCTCTGCCCGGTGACAGGCATGGAACTCAGCCAACAGCTCCTGTGGAGCAAAACTTTCTGATGGCACTTCCCTCTTACGTCTCCCTCACGGGCAGCACTCACAGGGGCGGGCTTCGGCAGCCACTGTACAAACCCACCCAGGGAAGGGGGCCACATGTCACGCTACAGGGGTTGGCTTGCACGCTGGCCTCATCCTAGGCTTCAGTGATGTTTTTATTTTTTATTTTTTTGCAGGAGGACTCAGGTATTACAGGCGAGGCAAATGTACTTCACAGACATACACCCACTCAGGTGCATGAGAAATAAGATTTACACCCAGTTTCCTCTTTTGATCAGTTGTCCTTTTATATAAATATCTTGCGTTGTGCTAAACACCGATGCACACGGGGGTTCTGATTGAAACGCCGGGGCAACGAGAGTGTCTGCCTGTGCCGACCGGGTGCAGGCAGGCGGCCAGGGGTCCAGGGAAGAGCCCTGAGGGGGCTGGCACCGCGCGCCCACGCGCCAGCGGGCCGGAGAGTGGCGTCTGTGACAGAGTCGCACCCTATGAATGGAGTCAACCAAGTGGGGAGCGGAAATTTATTTTCTGACAGGGGTGTCAGCCGGATCATCAGGAACTGATGACGACAAATCCATAACTCAGTGAAAACCTGACGGGGCGGAACACCGGGGCGGGAGGCCATGGGGACGCGATTCCACTGCAGTGACAGCCCAGCTGGCTGTGGGGACGGTGGGCTCCCACCGGAAACCCAGCAAGTGCATGACAGTCAGGGGATATCCCTGGGCCCCAGAAATCACCGCTGCCTCCTCTGCAGAGCAGGGCACGGAGGTGAGACGGGCACCCCAGGCCCTGGGTGGCCCTGGGTGGCCCTGGCTGTCCGGACACTCCCCCACCCTCGCCTCCGAACCCCGCCTGGCTGCTGCCGCGCACTGGGTGTCCCGCCCTTTCTGCCCCGCACGCTCCCCGCGGGGCTGTACTTTGCTCCCTGCAGACGCGGGAGCGCAAACGCGCCGAGTCTGCAGCCAGAGGTCCGAGGGGAGGGAAGCCGCGGGAACGCCCCGCGCTGCGCCGCGCGCTAACGGCCCTCCGCGGACCCGGGGACGAGGGTCCCATTTCGCGCGCAGCATGGAGCTGCGATCCCCTCAGCTGTAAAATGAAGCCGTAAGAGCACAGCGTGAGAACGTATTAGCGACGGTGAGGCGCGGGGACCTCAGCAAGGCGCGCGCGCTCGCAATGGGTGAAATAATGTCTGTACAAATTGTTTTTGGTACATTAAGTACCTTTCACAGCCAAAATTAAAAAAAGAAGGAGGCGAACGGAGGGGCAGCGGCACCGGCGCAGAGGCGCAGAGCGAGGGCGCAGAGGCAGGCCCCGCCGGCTCCGCGGCGAAGCAATTTCATGCAGAAATTTTGTATTGAAATGGTTTCTCTCGCTGACAGATCTGGTGTACGATGACAAATGACAACGTGCCAGCAGCTTGTCAGCCTGTGCTGGGGGAAATCACACGCCAGCCCCTCCGTAATATTAATAAGTGTGCGCTTCGTCCCCGCAGAAGGTATTCAAGCTCGTGCGTGCCGGGCCGAGCAGTGGCGTGAAAGAGCGGGTGGGGGGGGGGGGGGCACGCGGGGCCGGGTCCGTGTGCGCGCGCCCACCTCGCGCCCTCGCCGGGCAGGGCGCGCGGGGAGGAAACGTGGGTTATGAAAAATGATCTGGCTGCTCGGCGGAGTCCTGACGCTCCGGGTCTGCGTGGCCGGGGGCGCGCGGGTCCCACCGTGATCACGACAGAAACTATGAACCCGGTAGCAAACCTCCGTGTGTGAGTGCCACCGGGGAGCCTGCAGAACAGATCGCTCAGGGACCGTCTCTTCTGAAAGCTGCCCAGGTCGGAGGGAAGATTGATTGCGGTCGGAGACCTTAAAAGGCATAAAAATAAGCAGCGCGGGCGTCCTGAACATAGCGGGCCCCCGGGACGATGCTATGGGTCCCTGGCCCCTACCACTGGCCTCAGCCACTGGGGTCACCGCGGAGTCTTTCTGCCTGCATGACAGTAGACACGGGTTTCCGGAGTTTTCTTCAGGGGCTGTGTAACCAAGTGTCGCCCGTGACACACAGTTAAGCAGAAATCGTCCGACGTGCACCCGCGGTGACAGAGTCTGCCTGGGAGACATTCCAGTTACGACTTTAAGTCAGAGCAGGTTTCCCCCAAACTCCAGGGTAAAACACACGGTCACACCTGTGCTGTGAGGACGAGGAGCTAGAGGGGGACAGGTTTAAGAGAAGCCTGGAGAGAACAGGCGTCCTGGGGCGTGGAGTCCTGCATTTCAGGGAGTGACAGTCAGCTGACATCGTTCCCAACTCCTGGGGCATGTGGAGTAATGTGGCACCTGCTCTTTGCCGTGACAGGATATGGTCACAGGACCCAGGCCTGGGGCCTCGGTTTCCTCAGCAGGAACACGAGCTGGATTCACACAGGTCTGGATCCGTCACCTCCGGGGCCGACGCTGGCTTTAGACTCAAGGCTCCAGTAGGGCCTCTCCTCTGCGAAGCGCACTGGAGGCGCACACGCCATTCCAGGACATCTCTTCTTTCTCATCCATTGTCCCGGGGGGTAGGACAGCTTCCTCTCTCACAGCAAGTGCGACCCGGGCCCTGAAGTCACTGCTGGGCTCCTCAGCAACTGGATTTAGACAGTGGAGCATCTTCACGGGTCTCACAGACGCCTGAGTCCAGCCTATACTCCGTGGCTCCCAGCGCCTGGGCAGCGGGGGACGTCACCAAACACTGCTGACTGCCTGGCTGGAGGAATGGGCGTGCAGCAGCTGTGGGCACTGATGAGCCTTGCACGGCAGGCCAGCAGAGGAGGTCCCCTAGGAAGACTCAGCCATCGGAAGTTCAGAGCATGTGATAACCCCTCACGTGGAGTCCGTGGGACCCCCCGAACTAGCCTGAGATGCTGCACAGGCTGGTGCGCACCTGCTCCCTCCCAATGGGAGACCCGCTCGATCGCCATCTGGCGCGTCCAGCCCTGCAAACCCGTCGGGCAGAATGGCGGGCCCACAATCCCTGAGCACCAGAGTTCACTAAAACCAGTAAAACGAACTCATTCCTGTCTGGCCCAGGGAAGTCCTGGCCTCTAAACGGTGCTTCCATAAACTCTAGACGGAACATGCAACAAAATCTTAATGTGAGGTGTTTGCACCTGCAAAGACGTCTTTTGGGTAAACAAGACACGCAGGTCCATCTGGGAAGACGGCAGGAAAAAACAACTGCTGGGAGAGAGACCGAGTGCCGGCTCCGGAGGCTCGGTCAGCACGGCCGCTTCCTCCCGCCTCGCTCCCCGGCTGCGTGTCTGTGCGTGATACTTACATTATGAGCTTCTCATTGTTCTCACGGCATTATTTTTAGCAGATAAACACGGGGCAGAGAGCACTGTTGTTTAATCTTTGGTACAAAGGAGCCCTGAAATTATCCACTTGGAAGAGTCTCTGCTACAGACTCTGACACTTTCCTGTGATTAGTTTTAACTGTAATTACTAATTTTCTGATCTAACCTTGAAAGGAATCTGAAAACAACAGAAAGGGGGCCTGATGGGAGCTGAAGCCCTCTGAAGAAAAGAGAGATTATTTTCTGAGGCTCCGCAGCCCCTTGTCAGTTGCTCAGAGATCACGTTCTTCTTCCCGGCACAGCTGCCATCGGCCGGGGGATGCCTCCAAGGCGGAACGTCCCGGACAGACGCCACAGAGGCTGCTTAGCCAGGGACTTCCGTGCAGGCATCACTCAGGCGGGTCCTCATGCGGAAGGCAGACGCGTCTTGTACCTTTTCTGTCTGTGTATTTCTCCCCAATAAACTAACTTGAGCAAGCATCTGAAAGTTTTTACTTTCATGTTAAGACAAAATGGGAAACAGACATTAACCCATGGAAAATCAGTAGGTTGGCAAGGGGCATCTTTCACTCCAAATAACGCTCAGTTCCCTCCAGGTCTGCCTCAGGAACCAAGATTGTTTATTTTTAGGAACCGTGATGAGCCACCGGTGAGCACGGGGCCTGTATTTGCCTTCCGGATTCTTATTTTCCATGTACATTTCATTACCAATGAGCAGACAGAATCTCAAATGCGTGTTTGCAAGAGGTGGATATAAAAGGAAATTTTTAGAAAAGGGAAAAGGAAAAAAAGTCACTGGAGCCATGATTTTTCTGATGAGAATTACCCTCGGCTATCAGACCCCCAGCGTGGCGTTCCGTGAACGCGGCGTGCCCTGTTCTAGTAAAACCACGGCCACTCCCCCTCCGGCAGAGGAATGGCAAGAACTGGCGCTTCCACCTCAGCCCCAGAGGGCACAGGGACGCCAGTGTGTGCGTGTGGTGGCGGTGACAGCCTCGGTCTGCGTGTGACAGCCTGCATGCAGACCAGCCTCCTTTAAAGAGGAGAATGGAAAACATCTCAATACCTTACGGAAATGTCAACAGAAATCAGTGTGCTCCTAAAAAGAAGAAATGTCATAAAGCATTGATACTTAAATGATTAGACTCCATATCTGTACATTTTAAATTTTATATTATATTATCTACTATAATATACTTATTATAATAAAATGCATTATTATTTTTGTCCGTTTGGGGGGATATGGAAGTATGATGTTTTGTCAAATTGCTCACTTTTAAAATGGGCTAAATCTGAGTTTTAAAATAGATACAATCATTTCAAATATTGTATTTGTATTTTTAATAGAAAAACAAAAAACAGTATCTACTGATGTTTTGAATAGCTATAAAGTCTTCTGTGTGTTTCCAACCAATCCGTGGATTCCATCCTTTCACAGAAGTGTGTTTTGTGCCTTAATTTTGTGTTTAGCTTTCATGCACCGGCCGCAGGACCTACGATACACAGCGGCCCCCTTCGTGGGACACGTATGGCGGAACCTCTCCCCCGCCCGTGCCTTCTGACACCAGAGCGGCTGCTCCTGGGCCCGCCAGCCGAGCCCCACAGCCCGTGCCCGGACGGCCTCAGGTCCCCATGACCATCAACATGGAGCTGTGATGTCCTGCAGAAACACTCTCCCTCCTTCCCAACGTGCTGCAGAGCTGACGCGTGGGTGAAATGGAGGCTCGAGAGACCTATTCATGGGAAGGCGGCTCATGGATTTTTGCTGGCGCTGAACCTGGCTTTCTAGGACACAGGAGCGGGTGGCGTCTTCCTCGCGTCTGTCCCAGGGCCCCTGCCCCTGCCCTGGGGGACCAGAGCTGGCACCACTGCCGGCAATGATGGAGCGATGAGGACAGCTATTGGGCTGGGAGGAATGGGTCCATTTCCCCTCTTTCAGCAGAAAGTTTTGACTGAAGTCAAGAAAAGCTGTAAGTGCAGATGCCTGAGTTTCTAGAAAATATATTGGTGCTGGAACAATAGTTCCTAAGAGACTTCCATTGCTCAGTTCCAAGGTCAGCCTCTTCCAGGTTCATTAGAAACTGTCCTGCCCTGGCCGGTGTGGCTCAGTGGATTGAGCACTGGCCTGTGAACCAAAGGGTCACTGGTTCGGTTCCCAGTCAGGACACAGGCCTGGGTTGTGGGCCAGGTCCCCGGTTGGGGGTGTGTGAGAGGCAACCACACATTGATGTTTCTCTCCCTCTCTTTCTCCCTTCCTTTCCCTCTCTCTAAAAATAAATAAGTAAAATCTACTTTTAAAAGGAAGGCTTGTTTTTTAAAACAAAACTGTCTAGTGTTTTCATTTAAAACTAAAATCCACCAACATGGAGCCCCTATTCTGCTTTTTGTGAACAAACCCCTGACCGCCTTGGGATCGGGCTGGGAAAGTCTCTGGTCCCTCTGTGACTCTGAGGCCAGCCCCTCGCGGTTCCCCGGGGATGCTGCCAGCAGGAAGTCCCCTGGGCCTGCCCCAGGTGCCCCCGGCAATGGGCCGGAGGCGGCCACAGCAGCCGGATGGGCCGTGTGGGGCTGGGGCCTCACAGTCACGTCATCGACTGTGGCGTGCTTACTGGAGCAGACGCACGTGATGATTTCTGTCAGTTTTCTGGGGTATACAAGTACTGCGAGGTTATGGCAGAAGCAAACCCTAGAAGTTGAAGATTAATAAAGTTGTTTTGTGAAAAGAAGCACAGAGACTCCCCCGCCTCAGCCGCGACAGCACATTTTCATTGCCATGATCCCTCTCGTTCACAGTTATGAATTTTTACTCCATTTCTAGCAGCAGAGGAGCGGAGGGGCGTGTGCTGCGGCTTACAGGGGCCGTCGCCACGGCACCCCCCAAGGAAGCACTCAACCTGCCAGAGGCTCAGGTCCCCATCTGCAGCTCTGGGGTGAAACGTGCGTGACCCAGAGTGCTAACTCACGTGGGAGTGCGCACTCGGAAAGTGCTGGCGTGACCGTTCCCAAGCTGCATGACCTGAAGTGCGTGTCTTAGCTGACGGTGAAGGAGGACAGGGGAGGACCTTCCAGGATGGGCCCATCATGCCCGCCCGCCAGGGGCCCGGCAGATGGAGATCAGTGAGCTGTCTACTGCGCAGGCCTCCGACATACTGACTGTCCCCCTGAGGTCTGTGACACAGTCTTTATCACCTTCCTGCTCCTTCCCCAGTGTCTTGCTTCCTCTCTGTGGTCACAGCTTCTAAATGCCCGTCCGTCTGGAGGAAGCACTGCGTCTCCCGAGTCCTCCCGTCTCCGGTCCAGTCCCACGCCCAGGCTCGGCGTCGGGGTCAGGGACAGCCCACGGCAGCGTCGTCCGCGCGGCTCCGTGTGCTGAAATAGCAGCGCCGGACACATTTAAAACTTGCTGTTTGTGCAGTCACTAAAAACTGCACCATTAGCCGGATTTTCAGATTGCATGAGTGCAGATCATTAAGTGTTATTACAGTATTAATTATTAGAAATGTCCCGTACTGCCCAAATTAAACCGGGGCAGTCAGTGACCTGCGCGTTCCCAATACCACGGGTTATTTACCCGCAGATCTGCCTCGCCGGGCAAGGGTCTGCACACGGTGCTCGCACTACTTCCCATTAAGTACCCTCTGCGGATCCCGGGAGAAAAGGAATAAATCAGATCTTAATATTTTCCGAGGGCAACCCTGCCACAGAAACTTCCAGAAACTAGGGAGACCGAAATGAGGCTGATGCTCTCATGACAACGGACACCTGAATGCAGAAAGTCACCCAGTGACAACTGGCGCTTTGATGGGGCAGACCCTCTGGTCACAGCCATGTTTCACGGAACCCCATGTCCCATGATACATGTCATGTGGATGAAAAAAAAAAATGATTTCTCAATATTATGGCCAATGCATTCAAAACCGCATGAGTATTTCTTAAACGCGTCCCACTAACTACTCCCCAGTGGCTTCCCAAATCACCCCGACACTGGGCCCCAAACCCAGCCCCTCTCTGCAGTCAGCCCGCAGGCCCCCTTGGCCGCCCTCCTCCCCGTCACCCCTCAGGGGCCAGAGCCCCCGCCCAGGCTGAGCTCACTGGTGACCACCCAGCCGCCCACATACGTCCGACACGGGACCCCACGCCCACCGGAGCTGGCCTTCGGCCACATGAACATGTTCTTCAGGGACGAGACCACCCGGGAACCATGGGTTCTGAGAGTTCTGCCTGGTGCTGTAAATGCAGAGCAGAGTGGCCGGTCAGCACTTACGGAGCTCGATGGACACAGCACCCCCGCCCCGCCCGGGAGCCGGGCCCGGGACACGGGCAGCCAGGCGCTGCGCCTGAACTCGCCCACGGCCGTGTGGTCGAGGAGCCACAGCAGACAGCCTGAGCCTGGCCAGCGGAGGCCCAGCCGCTGCTCCCCGCTAGTCCACGGGGGTGGTCCGAGGCTGTGGGCACAGTCATGGGCAAGTGGGGGGGCCAGAGGCATGTGGGGCCAGTCACAAAAGGCTGGTGGCCACTGCGCGCCCTGCCCGGCGAGCCCGGGACCCAGCGCATCTGGCGACTCTGCCTGGCGGACACCTGAGCGCCCCCCGTTCAGAAACATGCAGCTGGCCCCGCACCCAGCAAATGAGGCCACATGCCCCGTGTGGGGCACACGCATTCCCACACCACACCCAGTGAGCAGCTCCAAGCGCACGTGCGTCTTTGCTTCTCTGTCTCCCCCGCTTGCTCTCCTCTCCATCCGAACCCCCACCACGTCTCTGAGTCCTGGAGTGGGGGAGGGGAGGCTCTGTCCCGGAGCTCCAGGCAGCTGCTGTCCCCCAGGGTGGGTGGCGCCGGGCAGGGCAGCTGTAACCGCTGCCCCCTGAGGGGCCAAAGCTGGAGGGGCAGAGTCAGAACTGTACTGGGCACCCCCCCAGCCGTGTAGCGTCCAACAGCACAGGGCGCGGGTGTTGCTGTCCTGGGCGTCCCTGGCTGAGGCCCGCCGCGCACGGAGAGGACAGAGCAGCCTGTCCGTCAGTCCCCTGAGTCCGCGGGCCCCTCCTTAATCGGGTCATTGAAACTGGTTTCGGATGAGCTCAGAACCGCGCTCCTGCCCGGGTCTAATCCCACTCCCCCACCCCTGGAGCTCGGCAGTTCAACCAACTTTCCGCAGCGCCTACAAGCATTTCTTGTGGAGGAAACAATCCTGTTTTACTGTTTTCACTCCAATGTTTCACTCTCGTCCCTTCCTGTCAAATCCAAACTTTTATACATTTCTTGTCTCCGTGGTTTGCCAGTTTCCAGACAAGAGAACGACCTGCAGGAACCTCTCTGTCTGCACAAAAGCGTGTTCTCTCCCCTGTCTGCTCAGCTATTCAACTCAATGAGGTGGTAACTTCCCAGCCGCACCGTCTATTTAAATGCAAACGCGGGTAAGAGCTGTCTGTGTCTCTCTGTTATGTCAAAAAATGGAGAAGAAATTAAACACAAAAACTGGTTAAGGCAAAGTTAAGATTACAAATTTAAGCACCAAACAGTCGGTAAATGCAAATGCCAATGTTCTAATTGTGACATTAACTGCAGCACATCCCGCGTCCCGGCTGCATTGACTGCGCGCTTAAAAGGTCTAATTAGAAGCTTGCGCGATTACGGCCCGTGTGGAGGAACGCTTATTACGAGCGCATTTATTTCCCACAGCTTCACACCTTCCAGGAGGAAGCGCCTTGAAAGCAGGGGTTTGCCTTTGATTCACTGTGTGGTTAATACCCATGGCATGGCCTCCGTCCAACAGAAATAAAACAACTCCAGAAAAATGCGCGATTCCGCCGGGGTCCGCGCGGCGGCCGTCTGTATCACGGGAATGCGGTTTCCTGTCTCAGGCCGAGGTCCCACTCCACCGCACCCCCAGCTGGGCCCGTTCCCACGCTGCTCACTCCTGCCAAGCGCACACAGGGGACCTCGGCTGACCAGCAGGGCCTGCCTCCGTTGGCAGGAGCTGCCGCCGCCCAGGGCCCAGCCGGCAGCCACGCAGCCACCGGTGCCCCATTCCGGGCACACCTGCTGCTGCTCCTCAGGTGGCCGCCCTCCCAACCCTGGGTCAAACTGACCAGCACAGGAGCCAGGCCCAGTGTCCCCGTCCAGATTGAAGCCCACGAGCTGCCCTTGGTCACGTGCAATTCCAATATCACGTTATTTATGTGAGTCTTTTATAAACACATGTTGCATTAACGGAGTTCTTTACAGACAGTGGATACAAAGCAGGTGCCAGCAGAAAGCATCCTTACCGAGCCGTTTTCCCAAGGAGGAGGGTGGAGCTCCCCATGGGGGGGGGGGGGGCAACCTCACAGTTCCGCACAGACACGCTCCATGGTTGCTGATGGTTCTTGAACTGACAGAGCGACGAGCAGGTCACATGTGACAAAACTCCTGCCCTTTTCTCATATGTTCTCGGGAAACACCCCGTCTTCAGGCTGATGGGACTGCTTCTTTGTGTGGCTGTCCACGATCCCGTGTCCCCTCGCCCTCCGACACGCCCGCAGGGCCCCTCCCCATGCAGAGCCCTGTGCCCACCGTGTTGGACGCTGAGGTCCAGGGACAGGCACCGTGAACATGAAAGGCCAAGGGCCCCACGATGCCACCAGACCCCAGCACCACAGCCTCAGCACCCACGAGGTAGGGGCTCCAGGACAGACCTCACTGTCCGAGAGGAGAGAACCCAGGGGTAACTTCCCGGTGGTCTCAGAGAAGCCAGGAGAGTTCCCCGTGACGCTGAGAACGCCCCGGTGGGCTCCGTGCCCACAGCTCCGCTTCCCCGGTGCAGCCCTGCCCCTCGGGTCCTCCGTGTCTCCCTCTGTGGGGCAGGCAGCCACCCCAGGGGCCGCGGGGTGGACGGGTGAAGTCCCTCCCAGATGCGGGTCGGCCCCACACCACGGCGATCCACAGCCTGCCCCATCCAGGCCCCGAGACACTGCACTCATGACCCCGTGCTCTTTGTTTCTGTTTATTTCCCCCACGAAGAACAGAGTGGAACCTCTGAGAGCGTTCTTCTCACCTTCGAGGAGTCGTGTGTGTCCCGCTAGCCTTCAGGGAATGTATTTGTGCACATCCACTTCAGAAGCAGAGCGCTGCGTGTCACAGAGGTTCAGGTCGCTGGAGAGGAGGCGTCAGGGTACCGGTGTGAGGAGGCGAGGAACGCGGGCGCGCGAGGCAGGGCTGCTCAGCAGGGCGCCCGTGAGCCGCTGCGGGCGGCAGACAGACAGCAGACGCAGCAGAGGCCCGGCCGTGGGGACGCCCTCAGCGCCTGCTGCAGCCCTTCCCTGGGAGCAGCTGCGTCTGAAATCATCGCCCCTCCGTGGGGCCACACCGTTCGCCGTAACGCGGAGACAGCAGACACTGTGTGTGTACGTGTTTGCGTGACAACAGTGCGTGCACAACCATGAATGTAACACACGCACCGAGACATGACTGTCAGCACTCACACTGCCTCCATAACAGCCACGCATGGCTTAGTGTGCACATGTCCATCTGCCTGTGTGTTCAGTGCAGGTGTGTGTCTGTGTGTCTGTGCATCTGTGAGTGTGTCTGCAGTTTGTGTGTATGTGTGCCTGTGTGTGGTGCCCATGTGCACACCTGTGTGTGGTGCCTGGGGGAGGGGATGGCAGGGTGGCTCTGGGAGCCCCGGAATCTGCTGAGCGGTGCCCCCAGCCTGGGTGAGGTTGCCGCCATGGAAAATGGGCGAAAGGAGAGCACCAGCCAGGAAGGACCTGGGGTGCCTGGAGGAGAGGGGCCACGCGCGGTGTCAATGTGCAGTTCCTTCCGCTGGGAAGGAAGGCGCAGCCGCCGATACACACTGGGAGGGCTGTTTAATCCTCCGTCTGCCAGGCCCGACTCCGCGGCAGTGAAATATCATTACGGGAGGCCGCGCGGCCCACGGCATCACACAGGCGTCCACGTGGGGCAGGAGGGCCCGGTGAGCGGCAAGGTTGGGTTGTGGGGTCGGGTTTAGTCGCCAAGGCCGCACGTGACGGATCGATGAGCAGGAACCCATTAAGGCCTCGGCAACCTGGCGCCGGGACGGGGGTCCACTCTGGCGGTGGGATTCAGTTATCGGCGGCTTTTACTGTGGCTTCAATTCACACAGCTGCGGACGTCTGGCTGCATTTTGTCAGTAAAAACAATAAAAGATATGAAAAGCCCATCTTCACAGAACATTGGACATAGCAAACAACCTGCAGCGATGATCGGATATATCAAAACTGACACGGAAAACTTGGGCCGGTGATTGAGCCATATCTCACGGGGACAGCCCGCGCGTGCACCCGCCCCGATGGGCCACTTGTTCAGGAGGACCAGGGCTCCGAGCTTACGACCGTAATTGAATTGGCGGCGTTCGGGTGATGGGAAAAACTCGGTGGCTTTGCGAAGCTGGTCATTAGCTTCTCAGGCGCAGAGGTGCCCGTGACGCAGGGGCCTGGGGGCAGCGCGGACTCTGTCCCCCCCCCCCCACAGAGACCGAGGGGGAGCCTTTGTCAATGCTTTTGCTATTTGCCATCTCTTTTAAAAATGTGGTGCGTTGATACGCACATTGGTTCTAATGTCATCGAAGAGACAGTGTTTTTGTTGAAAACAGTAACCTCCTCCCTCGTGATTCCCTTGTCCCCACGTGGTATGAATTCTCTGTTTTACCATCATTTTGTGTCTTTCCAACACTGCACCGAGCACGGCATGTGCACACACATGTGTGCATGTGTGCAAATTGCAGCCGAATTAAAACGCTGTGGGGGACTGTCTGTCCTGTGCTGCTTGTCAGGAGGAGGAAACCAAAGGCGGGGACTGCGCAGGGTCAGACCCTCAGCCGCGCACGTGCAGAAAGGCCTGGCGGAGGGCGCAGGACGGACGGACACCCCAGGGTTCCCGCCACTCGCCCACCTGCTGAGGGGGCTCTTCCGTGTGCCACATGGCTGCTCATCTGCTTCCCGGGTTCTGAGAGACTGGATTAAAGGGTCAAGGGTTGGTGCTCACGGAATAATCCACATGTTCGTTGCACCTGGCTGGCAGGGATGAGGCACCATCGCCCGACAGTGATGCCCGCTCTTCCTGCCCCGTCATCTGAGCGATTCAGGAGGAGGGGCTGCGACCAGGCGGGCTGCCTTCAGATGCAGAGCTGGGGCGCACACGTGGAAAGGTGGCGCATGGAGAGGGGGCACGTGGGGACGGGGTGTGTGGAGACGGGACGTGGAGACGGGACCCAACGTCACAGGTGTGTGCATGTGAGCATGTCGCCCAAGGTCAGCTGAAGGGCTCTTCATCAACTAGCCGGGACGTAGCGTCCCTTTATTTCTTAAAAAATGTATGTCACTGCATTGATCAGAAGGTGACGTTTCCAACCAATTCTAAACGCTAAAAAGCTTTCCGTTTGGTGTATACGTGTAGACACACTTTAGATTCTTCTGTTAAAAATTCACGAGCCTGGTCCTGAAATGTGTTTCTACTTTTCTGAGCACAACACCGTCTACCTCCATCTCATTAGGGGAAAGTTTCTAAATGGATTAGGGATCATTTTAGGCTTTATTTTCTCTGGTTACGCAGAGACACTCCTCCTCACAGGATTAAAAAGTCTCAAAATAGAGCAGGAATGGAGGAGCGCGGCGCGGAGGCCAGCCTGGCCTTCTCCGCCCCGGTAGGGCGGCTTCGCTGTCGAGTGCGCAGAGCCCACGGGCGCGGTCCGCCCTCTAGCAGCATCGTCACGTGTCTCAGATACGACGGATTTCTTCTTGTCTTGATTTTACCCTCATGCACCATTTTCATTTTGTTTCAAACTGAGGGAAAACTTGAGAAGATATTCCCAGGTAGCTGTTCATCCAACACAAAACTGGGTTCCCTGCGTAAGTGTCTCTGAAAACCCCTGCAGGGCACGAACCGTCCGCGCTGCGAAGCAGCATGATTGTTTCCCCATGGAGCCCAGGTGCAGAATATTGGCACACGCAGAATCTGCTTCTTCCACGCTCCTACCGGGCGTCGGTCCGTTAGCTCCACCCGGCTGGCATGGAGGCACTTCTGCCACCTTCGTCTTCCCGGGGACAGTGGGGGAGAGGCAGGCCCTTCAGGAGCCACGGTGGCAGCAAGCGACTGATGGGCATCATTTCGGGGTTTTTGTTAGACGCCAGGCCACACCGTGCGGAGAGTGATGCAGAGGTGCTGGCCTCGCGGGCCGACTCGGCAGGCAGGTTGATGCCACGCTCTGGCCAGGGATGGAGACAGAGTGACCATTATCATTCGCAACACAGACCTTGTCAGCAGCAGAAAAGCATCCCGTGTCACTGATCATGGGAGCGGCTCGGGGCTGCCACGCAGACTGAGCGGCATGATGTCACGGGCTGGCTGCTGGGCCAAATTCTGCGTTTCTGAGAAAGGAAAGGGCGCCTGCAGATCTGGCCCACGGAGCCCCCGAGAAGGGCGCCCGCATCACGGAGGCCCTAGTGGGAAGTGCAGAGAACGTGCCACCATGACAGCGCCCCTGAGCGGCCGGCACATCTGCATCTGTCCCCGGCACAAGTGGACCCAGAGCCCGCGCGCAAGCCCTTGTGTGTTCCAGTTCTCTGACGTGTCTCTGGCGCACGAGAGACAGTGTGCTTGGATTAGTCATCTGGGGGCGGGGACAGGAATGACGGGGATTTTGGAACACATCTGTGATGATGGGCCGGGTTTACGGCATTCCCCCCTCACACAGATGCTTGCACACACAAGTCCCAACAAAGTAGCTAATGCAGTCCCCACGCTGCAGTGGGGAAACGGGGGCTCTCAGAAAAGCAAACCCCTGACCTGGGGACATGTGCTATCCCGGACGCCTGCTGGGTGGGGGGCGGTGATTCCCTCCGCCCGCATCCCCAGGTCCTGTCCGCACCCCACACTCACCACACCCCAGACCCCAGGCCTGTCTCCTACGGAGGAGGGGTGTCCTTGGACAGCGGCCTCCTTCTCGCCCGGCTGATGTCTCGGGAGAGGGGTCAGAGCGTGAGGTGCATCACAGCACGTGAAGGAGCTGTCGGCACGTGCTGACGTTTCTGTGTGAACCAGAGCGGCGCACCAGCCAATGTGCTTCCTCTGCTCCCAGCGAGGTCACACGGGGCAGGCCAGCCCTCCTGGGGGCCACATGGATAGCGTAGCATGAGGACCAGAGTTCACGCTGAGCCCAGCACACGGAAAGCCTGCAAGCGGCGGCCAGTGATCCATCCTGGCTGTGTCCACAGCGACTTCCCAGGGTCGAAACCGAGAGTGGGCTTCACCTCAGAAGCCACGTGCCAAAAGCATCCTCCCTCGGGGCGGCTTCAGCTTCCCCACCATCGGGTTCCAACGTCAAGAGCCAAGAGGCAGGTGATTAATATTCACAAAGAGCCAGTTTCAATAAATGAGGTGTGGAGGCCCCCCCCGCCCCACGTGGTCCACTCGGTTTCCTGGACCTGCGTGGGGAACCTCATGCGGGGACACAGGGAAGACAAGGGTCCCCTGGCCCCCCCACCCAGAGGGCACCGACCTTCGCCTGAGACCCCCAATCCATATGCTTTGATATGTTAAAAATATTTAATTAATTTTAATGCTCAAAACTTTTATATTTAAATGCAACAAACTTACACAGTGGGTCCACACTGATCTTTAAAACAAAAGCCAACATGCCATCTTAATCTCTTCTGTAAAATCTAAATCGTTGAAACAAATAGAAAAATGTGAAATTGCTCTCTTTCTCTTTTTGGGTAGCAGTAGAAATTGATTCCCATTCTCCCTCTCTCTCAACACCACACACACACACACACACACACACACACAATATGTATTTTTAATAAAAGGAAATCAGCAGGCATTAGCCACACGAACTCAGTGAGGACATGTGGAGCTGACAGCTCTTATTGTCACCCAAGGCAAAATGATGTTGCTCTCCATCCGCAGATCCGCTTAACTTAACATATCAGATATTAGTGTCAAGCGGAAGTGAGGCAGATGATTCTAGAGGGCTGTCAGTTCATGACATTCTGAATCACACGCTGGGTTCTGGAACACCCCAAGAAAGAGGGAAAGGGAAAATGAAGTGAATGAAAAGTTACCGCCTTACTGAAGACGGGAACCAGGCACTTCCCGTGAAAACAGCCTTTCAGAACGCGAACACTCACAGAAAATAATAATTTAAGCGTGAATTGCCCCAATGGGACCCTCTGCGTCTCCAGGCTACAAAGAGTCTCCCCCGCCGACTCAGAGGTCTGTATTTCAGCATCACCCAAGATTTACAAACAGGGGTTTCTGAAGTGCTCCCGTGGAGGCCGCCCAGAGGGCCGGGGCACTGCCGCCGGCCACAGGCAAGTCCACACGGAAGCGCCGGCGGAGCGCTCGCTCCCACGGTCCTTGTCACCATGCAGGGCGGGCCCGGGGGACGCGGTGTCCACTAACGCTGCTGTGACAGAAGCCAGCCTCCCGTCGGCTCCTTTTGTGACCCGGCCGGCGCTGTGCGCGGTGTGGGGCTTGGCACGCTGCTTCACTTGAAGACGAAACACCTGAGGTTAAGCCTCCGAGGGTTTATGTCCCTTCCCCGAAACATGCATCCGCGCGTGGTGCTCAGCATGGCCGGGGGCAGCGCTTTCCTGCCGGGCGCACCCATCCCACGCCCGCCGCGTGCCTGTCTTTCTACAACTCCCACTGTGGACTTTTCAGCGGCCCCTCAATCGGTTTCTCTGTCCATCCTGATCCTGACGTCAGCCTCCTGCTTCGGCAAAGAAGCCCTTCTCACCTCCAGCCCCGAATTTCCCGAGGCCGCCTCCTCGCCCCCGGAGCTGGCGGTGACTTCTCCCCGGTCCCGGGTCCACCCGCGTGCCGGCACGTCCCTCAGCAGATGGGCCCGCGGAGGCTGACCGTGGCCTGCTGGCGCCCACGGATGCTGGTGAGCAGGGACCTGCATTTGCCCTCCGGGTCCTGAGTCCCTGAAGGACCTGTTCTTCAGTGCTGGCTGCTGAAAGCCCCTTTGAGGAGCTGCCGGCCTCCAGACGTGTTCTGGGAACCGGCTGCCTTTACGAGTGTGCACATCCTCTCCCTGCAGGGAAAGCGGGACTTTGGCTTAAGAACTAAAAAGCCAGGGATCCGGACACACACACAAAACGTTAGAGTCAACATTGAAACCGTTCCCTGTCGTCAGACGTCAGCTTCCTAGAAGGCAGGACGCAAGCTTCTCAGATTCTAGAACAGATCAATCTAATCATCAAAATCCCCGGGGGGCTTAAAAACGGTTCCTATGCAAAAGTGTCCTGCTGCCCACGCCCCGTGAGGAAGAGCTCGGGACCTGTGACCCAGCGACAGGAAGCGGGCTTCCTCCTCCGATGACGAGGCCAGCACCGTGTGCTGTGCTTCCCGGAAGCAGGTCTGCCCGCAGCGCACGCCCCGGCCACGCCCGCTGAAGGTGTCGCCTGGTGGGAGGCGGGGCGGCCACCGCAGGCCGCAGGGGCAGTGTGACCGAGGCGGACAGAGGAGCATTCTCTCATGCGACAGGCCAGCTTTAGCATACAGGGAGCAGTCTCTAAATTACTTTAATTAATCAAGCCTCAGCAGAGGCAAACACGGTGGCATTTGTGGGCACAGCCATTTCAAAATGATCCTCCTGCCTGGATATGATGGTTGCAGGGAGATCTTACTCAGATTTTACCCCGCTGGTTTCTAAGGGGGTGCATCCCAGAATAAATTAGATGAGGGAAACCATTGTATTTTTAAATGACCTAAATTCAAAATAAAAACCTGACTGTTGTCTAGTGTATTGTTATCAGGTTTCTTTGTGGCTGTTGACTGGTTACTTTCTATGTCGTTAGCTGGTGATTGCTTGTGAGGGTGTTTGTGATATAAAATTTAAATTAGCATTTACGACATAAAGATAGACGCTTTGGGTTCGCTACAGCTCCCAGCCTCTCCTACTCATGTACAGCACGTGATTAGGAGGTGGCCGCACCCAACAGCAGCAAAACGCCGTGACTGGGAGCTTCGTTTGGTTAAGGATTTGCTAAACCATAAACACAGGACAACTGCACCCTCATCTTCAAAGGAAGGCACATTGAATTCTGTTCACAATCAGTCTCAGCCGTAGGCTCACCTCCTTTCTAAGTGGCAATTTGTGAACTTCCAGACCAGGAATGGGGTCCTGGGGGGAGACCGCAGAATTTCCAAAATCTGGGGAATAAATTATCTTTGAGATGAACGGTAGTGTTTTGGCTTGGTTGCTTCTTACTGTGTGTTTTGGAAGAAAGTTAAAATAGATACGACCCTGTGCTCTGTGTAGATTTGCTGGAGATCTCCGATGCTCTGCCTGGGGACCCCCACCCCCACCCCGTTCTGGCCACAATTTCCACGGTGCTGTCAGCCACCAGGGTGACAAAGGGGGGTACCTTGGCACGGAGGGCTCGCTGCTGGATTCCACACCTGGCGTCACCTTCCGCGGCGAGGTCAGCGGGCGGCACCAGGGAGGAGGAGAAGGCCGTTTGGACCGGGAGGGCCAGCCAGGGTCTCACTCAGATTCAGGAGCTCAGTCAGCTCCACCTCCGGCACCGGCACACGGAGAAGTCGGGGCGGCCCCGTGCGGTGTCAATGAGCTATGAGAAGCCCTTCCTCTCCGGCACGGTGTCAGCACAGCACCGTGAATGACATGGAATCAGCTCCGTGAGTGGGGAGAGAGTTCACGTACATGGAAATTGGTAATTGGCCTACTCAGGGGACGCAAGCGTTCTGCAGGGGAGCCAGATCCGTTTGAGCTTTCAAACGCTTCCTTTCAAGCTGCACGGTGGCAGAGCAGGGCTGCGAGGCCCCGCTTGCCTCTAATTCAGACGCCAGTGTTCCAGTCTGAAAAGACTCGGAGGAGAAAAGAAAGGAGAAGGGAAAAAACGACCCTCCGGTGAGGCTCGCGAGACGTCAGGATTCGCTGATCAAAATGGCCTCGTGACAGGCGTCACTGTATCATGGCAGGAACGGAACGAATGAATAGGTCCCCAATTTTGCTGGCAAAGTACCAGATGTGTGCCGTTTGTGGCAACTCCCCCAAAAGGCCCCTCTGCCTTCTGGGGTAGCACCGGGCTAACGTGGGGCTGGCTGGGGAGCCCTTGATTTTCAGCCTCCGTCCATGGGTGCTTAACTGCCGCTAATTTAGAACAGCGGCCTGGGGAACTATATCCGTGCGTCACACACACAGCGAACGGTTCCGTGGTGATTGGTTTTATTGCAGCCGGAGCCGGGGAGGCGAGGCCTTGGAGACGGGAGCGGCACACAGCGCGGGCCGCGTCGCGGTGCTGAGCAAGCCGGTTTCGGAATCTGTGCTGCGCGGGGGAGGCGGCCTCCATCACGCCGGCCGGCACCAGACCAGAGAAGCCAGAGCCTTTCGACGCTGACCTGGACACTGACCCAAAGGGCGACACTTACCGCCAGCCCCTGCTGCCCTGCCAACGGCAGGAAGCCCACAGATCCATGGAGCGCTGCCAGGGAGGTGGGAGCGCATCTCGGCTCTGGGCTAGCCTGCGTCACGTCATCCAAGCGTCCCAGTGTGACCTCGCAGCCTTACTCCTGCCCTTCAGAGCCCAACCTGGTGACCAAGAATGGTCTGGGCGCCGTGACACGCGGAATACAACCAAACCCAAGCTCCGTGCTTCCCCTCCCGTCTCCCGATCCTTACCTGCTTTGGTAAAAGTCTCCTCCGTCACCCAGTTAGGACCTCACGGGCCCTCCCTGACCCTGTCCCCCCACAAGCCCCTCCCTAAGTCCTGTCAGCCTGGGCTCAGAACTGACCCTGAAAATGTCCTTTCCTTCCCGTGCGCCACCTGTGATGCCCTCGGACTTCCTGGGTCTCACTCATACCCGTTCCCACTCCTGTCCCCTCCGAGCTGCACGTCAGGAAGGCCTTTGTCCCTCCCTGATGACAGCACCCGAGCCGCAGGCAGCCTCTGCCCTGTCCGCCGTGGCCTGGCCCCGCCCATGACCACGAAGACTCGCCCACCCGCGAGGCCCCTCCCAGGTCTGCCCCCACCCTGCCCGGCCTGCCTGCTCAGGGCAGCCCGTCTGGGAGCAGCTGCTGCTCTTCCTGGACTCCACGCGAACGTCCCCGTGGGGAGACCCGGTCCCCAGCCTCTCACAGAACGCAGAGGTCTCCACACGCGCTCCCTGTGGCCTTTCCTTACTCCCCCAGCGCACCCTCTGTGCAGAGCGCCGGCCGCGCGAGGGGCGCAGAACAGCGGCCACCTGGGGCGCAGAAGTGGCTACAGACGGTGAGGGGCCCAGTGAGTGGTTTACCACGGAACGGCGGTTGAGTCTGGGTCCTTTCAACGTGGAGCAAAGCCGTCTCGTCTCTGCTGGGGAGGCTCCTGCACGAGGGGAGAGTCTGGGTCGGGAGGGACGTCCCCTGAGAAGCTGAGCAGGTGGCCACAGGCGCCAGCCAGGGGCAGGGAAACCGAGGTATCGGGCTCAGGTCCTTTTCCAGGAGAGGGGGTGAGGGCCAGTTGTGCCGTGGGGCCAAAGCAAACTGAGCGGCGTGAAGGTTGGCTGTGAGCGGACGCGGGGTGAGGACGGCATGGCTGCTGGGGTGGCTGCTGGGGCAGCGGGAGGGACACACGGGCTCGGGGGGCCTGGAGTGGCCCCTGTGGTGGGGGTTAGAGCTGGAGACCTCAGGAAGGACTCATGTGTAGGTACCCGTGTGTTTATGTGCATGTGTGCGTGTGTGCGTGTGTGCGTGCATGTGTGCATGTGTGTGTGCGTGTGTGTGCGTGTGTGCATGTGTGTGTGTGCATGTGTGCATGAGTGCGTGTGCGTGTGTGTATGTGTGTGCGTGTGTGCGTGTGTGCGCGTGTGTGTACGTGTCTGCATGTGTGCATGTGTATGTGTGTGCGTGTGTGCGTGTGCGTGTGTGCCTGTGTGTGTGCATGTGTGCGTGTGTGTGCGTGTGTGCATGTGTATGTGTGCGTGCGTGTGTGTGCACGTGTGCATGAGTGCGTGTGCGTGTGTGTGTGCGTGTGTGCGCGCGTGTGTACATGTCTGCATGTGTGCATGTGTATGTGTGTGCGTGTGTGTGCGTGTGTGTGTGTGTGCGTGTGTGTGCGTGTGTGTGCGCGTGTGCACGTGTGTGTACGTGTCTGCATGTGTGCATGTGTATGTGTGTGCGTGTGTGTGCGTGTGTGTGTGGAGCACACACAGGGACACACCTGGATACCTACAGAAACAGCTATGGAGACGCACAGACGCGGGGCCTGGCAGGCCCACACATTCCCTTCTGGTGGCGGCCAAGAGGCTCTGAAGCCAGGGCTCACCTGCTGCCCGGGTCTGGCTCTGAGGCAGCCGGCCCGTAAGAGCGGCCAGCGACCTGGGAGGCAGCTCCTGCAGCTGGGGCGGGACCCGAGGACCCCGACAGTGTCCCCATGCTGGGCAGTAAGGACACGCGTGAAGAAACAGAACCCCACACCCACGGTGCCAGCAGCCCCAGGGGACCGGAGGCCAACCCAAAGGGCTCCCAAGGCCAAACCCGTGTGCACCTGAGCGAGAAAAGCAATAATGCTGGAATACAACCCAAGGACCAGACTTCATGAGGCCTCCTGACGGAAATAAATGACTGAATAAAGAAGTAAGTAGATGTTCATGAGTGTCACCTGAACGCCACCCTGAGATGGCAGGAAATGCAGGGCGACACCTCCGCCAGGCCGAAGTGGGCTTGCTCACAGTGACTCTCTGGGCGTCTTCAAGAAGACGGTCCTCAGAACTCTCGGGCCACGGGAAGTGCAGCAGCCGGTTCTGAAGGGCCGCGTGTCCTGGGCTGCCGGGCTGGCGCCCACGGGGAGGTCCCGCGTCGGCCCCCGGACTCTGAAGCAGCCAAGTGTCGGGGAGCGATCGGCTCGGTTGTCCCACAGCCGGGTGGGGCCAGAGCCAGCGCCTGCCCCTCCCCCACGGGCACAGCCCAGCCGCCCAGCCGCCCGGGCTTTCTTCACCCTGGTTCCCAAACGCCTTGCCATTTTAAGCAGAGTTTTACGATAACACCAAAGGTTCGGGGCACAAAGACATTGTCCCTCCTGCTGAAGGGAGCCACCCCCTCCGTGAATGTTTTGGGGACAAGGAGACGTCTGTGAAATCGGTTCCAAAGCACAAATTCGCCTTCATTTCCACCGCGGACAGCACCCCCGCCCGAGGACAGCAAGGAAACGGATGCGGCTTTTTGTTCAGAGATAGAAACTCTCCGAGGACACCTGCCAGCGTTCACAGGCGACGATGGAGCCGCTGCGTTGGGGGGTCTCTGAAATCTCTCTGAGGCCCTCCAGGTGCACGGCGCTCCTGCGCTCAAAGGGTCACTTCCCCCCTAAGTTTGGGAAGAGCCACCTGGGATCTGATGGCTGCATATAGAGACATTTGGGGGGAAATGGGCTTGGGTTTCAGTTTTATGGCCTAAATAATTTTTAGCTGAAGAAAATAATAGAAACGAACAACAGACATAAAACTTCCGCCCGTGTAAATGAAATGGACGCGCCGCATTAACTTCATAAAAGCCACCACCGTCCCGTAAACCACGGCGCGCCCGGCGACGCCGCTGATTTATGGGCTGTGGGATCGATGGGAAAAAATTAATGCTTGAGAAACATATTAGAGGCATTATTGAACAGATTTTAATTGAGATTTGATTTCAGTGCCCCTTATCCGCATGATTAATGGGCCCGCCCCCTCCGCGGCTGCAGCCAAAACGAGTCTTTCATGTGACAATTAAGTGTCTCTCTCCGGGTCCCACGCAGCCCCCACCGTGGCCACCTCACTGGTACCGTGTGGCTTTTCTGCAGATCAAATTGAGACTCAATTTTCTCTATTTTTCCAGCACTTACTGATGTTTTATGACAAGCACTAAATCAATTTTATGCTATTATTGATTTTTTCTTAAATGGACACAAACCACTTTGCCTTTTGCCCTTCCTCCCTGCTGTCCCCGTCCCTCCTCACTGTACGCTTGATAGATGGCCAGGGCAGGAAATTTCTAACGTTCCCGAGATTTCCACGGGTCGCGCCGGTCCCTCCGTTTTTACAGCATCAGACTCGACAAAGCTAACCTGGAATCCTATCGAATTGTGTACATGGCTGCAAGGGGACTGGGAGGGGTTCTTCCCTTTTCTCTCCGAAAGACACACACACACAAAAAAAAAGCCTCAAGGTTCGTTCCTTTCCCTTTCCCTTCTGGCAAGACTCCTGCTATACTATCGCCGAAATTTTGTGAGCAGGAGCCTCGGCTACAATCTCCCTGCCATCCTCGACGTCCGATTAGCGCCACGGCAGGGCACGCACGCGGTCCGTGGCTCGCAGGGAAGGGGTGTTATCTGGGAGGCGCAATAACTCCTCCGAGACACCCCACCACGGTTCTCACGGCAGCGCAATTAAGAAGCCCCAGATCTTTGGGGCTTTCTCCTCTGTGACCTATGGCAAAAATTAACTGCTGCCTTGGGCAAAAGAAGCAAAAATAGGTACGTAATTTGTAATCAGATAGCATTTCTTCTGAGTGAAGAATGATACGTGAAGAAAAACAGCCAGCGGCCCCGGCCGCTCTGAAGATCCACATTTATTTGGCGGGTCAGCGGCTTGTGTTTGGAAAAGGAACCATATCTGAATGCAAATGCCCACTTTCTTTATATGTGATTGTAAGACTTACACAAATAAATCCAATTATTGCCCTCCATTCCATAAATAACCCACGTCCTGTATTCCGTTTAAAAACATGACTAGCCCAGCCCCGTGGAAGCAAGAAGACAGCTCTCTTTACCTCTTAGACTTACAAAGATACGACGTGTCACCGGGGCTGGTAACGCTCCTGAAAACTATACAAGCTCCCAGTCCCCCCTATGCAGAAGGGAATGGCTGGCTTTGATATCTTTATGTGAATAGTGTAATATTCCTTTTCTTGGAGACTTCGGAGGAAGAAAGGAATCAGAATGCACAGCGCCCGGGAGATTAACTTTCTTCCGTCTGCACGGTCCTTCCTACTCTGTTCTAAAGCCACCCCAAGACTGCTGCTGGAATGTCCTGGAGCTGCCAGCACGTCAGGCCAGCGCACCCGGGCCACACCCGCTGGCAGAAGGGTCGGTCACCCCACCTCCCACCCCCTGAATGTGTCCGATGGGAGAGTGTCTACCCAGCCCACGTTTCGGTCACATCGAACGGCCCTGAATGTTTCGTTTTGGCAGCGTGTTCAGAAGCCGAGGGCCTTCGGGCCCCGAGACCAGCAGTGGCCACACCAGGCAGGCAGGAGGCCACCCCCTCGTCCCCCTTTGGTGGCCCCGATGTCAGCTCTCATGGTCACCCAGAGGCCTGCTGGGTTCCCCTCTCTCACACAGCCAGGATCACGGGAGAAGTACCCTGAGTCACTGTCCAGACCACACCCACGTTGACAAGACAGGTACCCACAGAGGGAAAATGGGCCATGGATCAGAAAAGGCAACTCACGGGAAAAACTTACAAAAATCGGAAATTATAAAAAATCCAGTAGACTTAAAGATCTGTTCCAGTTCTTTTAAAAGCAGCTGGGGTGACCCGATTTCTCCCAGGAGCTATCGCCCCCAATAACCAGGGCTGCCTGCCTTCCTCGGGGCTGCGGACATTCAGGGGCATCCTGCGCACAGCGGGGGTCAGCACCCTCCCTGACTGCCCCCACAACACTGGGTGCCAGAAGCCCCCTCGGGGACCTCAGTGGCAGAGGCTGTGTCAGAAAGGCCTCAGCGAACTCTCTGACCTTCAGCCACATGTGGGCAGCCGGGGTCCTGACCCTTGACCCGCCCAGGCAGAGGCGGAGCTCGGTGTGAATGGGTTGCCGTCAAGCCGCCCAGCAGCCCTGGGGGGTGAGAACCCCAGGCCCAAGCGGCAGCCCTGGGCACCCACACACGGGAGCCCAGCACCCACCCCATCCTCACAGCGTAAGCTACGGACAAACTCAGTCAAAACTAGAAATGTGCACTAGTTACCCTCACCCACTGGGTTTTAAAACTCTAGTGTATCTATTTTAACAGAACTACAGTCAGAACAATGGGGGGGGCGGTATTTAGCAACAGAGAGACTTTACACCAGATTTCTTTGTACAAACCAAAATGCAAAGATCATGTTAAGTAAAAAACAGGTGCTTATAGTTAAAGGTTAATTCATTCATTCTGCAAACAATTATTGGATGTTGGCGTTAAAAAAAAAAAAAAAAAACACAAAAATACCTGTCTTCATGCTGCTTAAAGTCTGGGAAAGGAGACAGGTGATAAAAGAAACAGAGACAGTATTTGCTGCCCCGGGTGGCAATGACATTGCTCAGGAACTGTGAGCAGGAGGCAGGACCCGCGGCTGTGTGTGAGGCTGTCACAATGCGGCCTTCATTAAGGACCTAAATGCTACCGCCCTCCAAGGAAATGCATCCCGTTAAAGAGATTCACAGGATTTAAAAACATGGCCCAAATAAGCGATCATTTGAAACAGCACAGAGCTACAAACGATGTGAAGAATTAAGCTGGTATTGCCACGTAATAGGTCTATCCTTCAATTAATAAAACCAAACACACCTTCAGCTGCGCATGAACAGGTCCGAGACCCCGTTTTCTCCCCACTCCCGTGAGTGAGCAGGTCCGGCGGCCGCTGTGCTAGTCCTGAGCGAGCTCAGTCTCTGCCACGCGGGAGGTGGAGCCAAGTGTAAATCTGGGTCAAACTAGGAAGAAAACCCACAGCAGTCCTGATGCCGAGTGACCAGCTGAAGGCACCCCTCCCACCGCCCACATCGCTGTCTTCAAAGATGGAATGGGGACGTCCCCTGCTGCCCTGCAGGCCCCGCTCCCGTCCTGCCCTGGGAAGCACGTGCCCATCCTTCCTGTGCCCACCCTGCCTGGCTTGCCCGTCCTGCCCTGGGACCTGGTCCTCACTCACGAACATGCCACCCTGCACCCAGCCCACGTTCCTCGGGTTGTGCCTGTCAGCGTCAAATCAGGGAGGCAGCCCCAGCCTGGCTGGCGACCAGGCACCAGAGGCGTGTTGCCTCTTCCCTCTGGGGACATCCTCTGCTGGGCCTTGGCTATGCGCCATTTGAAATCATTCTGTGGGTGCCAAGTGCCGGGGTCCCCTCGCAGGCCCATTGTGTTACGTGATTGTCATAATGCGGCATAGTGATCGCCAACCCTGCACGGGGAAGGACAGGTGTCCAGGACACCTGGGACTCCATGCAGGGGTCGTGACGGTCCCTGTCCCAGAAACAGGGCTTCCTGGGCCCACGAGGAGGCCAGCGTCCCCTTGGTGCCTGAAGCTGCCGCAGCCCAGAAAACACCTTAACTCAGCTCAGGAGAGGGGGGACCACCTTCCAAGCGCAGCTGCAGCCGGCGTGCCTGCCTCCGCCGTTAGAAATATGGGGAGAAATTACCTCCGTTCCCCGTAGAGGCAGCGAGCACGTGGCCCAGCCCAGCCTCCGTGCGGCGATAATACGCCCCTATCAGCTTTAATAGCCCCGCACTGGATTCAGGAGGTATTATGGATTGTACAGCAAGCATATTGTCATTAAATTAAATTTTCAGAACATTCCCCAGCTCATCACAAATACCACAGAGAGTCATCATAATCGGCGCTCAACACATGTGTAATTGCCTTCAGCTGGCGTTCCTTACACTTGACATTGCTCAGCAGTGATAAGGTGATTGGCGATTTGAATACACAGCTTGTTTCGTAGCCGCAGTAATTGAAATATGGTATGTGTGAGCGGAAGATTGCATTACGGCCCCGGATAATCACCTGACACGGGAGTAATTGAGTCTACAATCTGCCACTGGGTCTCTCGGGGCGGCTGGGACGAGAAGAAGCCATTAGGAGCGGCGCCGTGCTGCTGGCTCGGCCCCGCGTGCCAGGCTGGCGGCCGCGCTGTCGAGGGCGCCGTAAATGGCGAGGAGGGAAGGGAAGCAGACCGGCGAGAGCGCGGCGGAGGCGGCCTCGCAGGGCCGGCGAGGCAGGCCCAGGGCCGGCGCGCAGCCTGCGGAGTCTCCCCTCGGTCCCCGGCCTCGTCCCCATGCCTCGCGCACGAGCCCACCGCACAGAGGTCAGTGCCAGCTCACGCCGCCTCTCAGTGCCCGTTGCTCCCTCCCTCCCTGTCTCGCTCTCGCCCTCCACGTCTGCCTCCTTCCTCTGTCCTGGGGCTGCCGCTTCTTTCCATCTGCCCCTCAGGTCGCACACACGACTCCTGCTCAGGCTGGCGTGGCACGGAGTCACCTCCGGAAGGCGAAAGAAAGGACACAAAAGCCTTCTGCCTCTGGGCACACACACATGCACACGCGTGCACGTGACCACACACGCATGTGTGTGCACATGTGTGCAGTGCATCGCCACATGCAAAACAACGCTGTGTGTGCACAATAACGTGTGGGTGCACACTGGCATGCACGCACATACATATGAACATGTATGAATACTCCTGTGCACATGCGCACACACTCAGGACTGCTGCAGATGGGAGCTAAGCACCGCCGCTCGCCACGCCTGGGAGCTCAGCGGGCTGCGGCTGGACACGCTGCCCCTGCCCTCCCCGCCCCACTCCGAGCCGGGCTGTGGGCAGCTGCTGGCCGGGGCTCCCCCTGAACTGTAGCGAATTAAACACCTGACGGTATTTCAACCGACAGAGCTTACTCACTGCCACATGCTCAGTTTAGTGGTAATGTTCTTCTAAATGTTATAGACAAACAGGGGCCTGCAGAAACTCTAAGTAGCGGAGCTACCTTTTTGGGTTTTTTTAACTGAATATTTTGTTTTACAAAATCTTCTCCTAACCCTAGATGTAACTTTAAAATGGGAAATACTGTTTTGTTTAAAAAGCTGAGTTCACTGTTTGAAAACGCACTGCAACGTAGGCAGACTCGGAAGGAACATGGACGACGTGTTTGGGCAGAATATTGACCTTTTGTGGCAGCCAGGATGAGGAGCGCCAAGGACGCCAGCTCGGGGGCGGCCTCAGAGGCCCCGGTGCAGGCCGTGGGATGAAGTCACTTTCTGGGCAAGGGGTCTGGCCCGGCACGCACGCGAGCAGGAGGCGTGCTCCCTGCTCGGCCTCGCCCCCAGGCAGCACAGCGTGGAGACCCCACAGAGCCATCATGCCTCATGTGACATGTACTTAGTGGCTGATGTTTATTTTCTCTGCTCCCCCAACTCTGTTCCGCACACTGGGGCGCATCAACTTTCTGAAAATGCTGATTCTGCACGAATTTACAGAGAAACGAACGCTCACCAGGACAGACTCGCTCTAGCTCCTACGAAGGTGACATTCGTGGTGAAGGGCGCCTGGTCCACAGCCTGTCGGGTGGCTGGGAAGGACAGCACCAGGCAGCGACACTGAGCTCTGCTCCTGCACTGGGCTCTTCCAGATGCGCCCCCCGGCTGCCCACGGTCAGGACCGCCACCCTAGCAGGAGGTCGTCACCACGACCCTGAGCACAGAGGGTGTTCAGTAACAGAGCTGTCCTGCAGCTTCCAGGCAGGTCGGTGTGTGGGGGGGAAGGCCAGATGGAGCCCAGGGTCTGTGTCCCACACGCCAGTGATGCCGCCAGCGGCAGGAGGGCAGGAACCTCACCCTGCTTGTTTCCTGGCTCAGGGAACACCTCCCAGACACCGCCTCAGAGGTGCCCTGCGGGCTGCAGGTTAAGTGGAGGTTTGCTCCCAAGAGCACACGCCTCTGGGCCGCGTAGAGACCAGCCAGGTGCCTCGCTCACTGGCTGCAGTCCGAGGGCTCACTCTCTTCCTGGGGGAAGGTCACCTTTTTGGCAGAGCAGGAGCACCAGCTGGACTCAGGCTGGCTTCCCATCACAGCGACGCCTGTCAGTTACTACAGGACACCCAGCCCTGTCACCTCTGTGCGGCTATTTCTTCAACTGAGCGTTGGATGTGATCACCGCTTCTCCGACTTCTCCCCATGTTAGTAGTGAGGATATTTTTTAAACAAATGATAAATAGATAGATGATGGAGGGATGGGTGGGTGGGTGGATGGATGGATGGATGACAGACGGCAGAGTTACGTGAAATCCCAGTGAAACCAGTCCCTGCAGCGTGAATAGAAGACGCTGTTACCTGCCGCGGTCACGTGTCACGAACACGCCTCACAGTGCGGTGTGTGTTTACCTTAGAGCCCTGAACTGTGAAAAAGCCGTAACAGGCCCACAGTCATGTTTAATAACTTGTGTTATAAACCAGTGAAAGCTGAATCTGAGAGCCCCTCAGCCCATGGGACCCCGCTCGGGTCAGCAGGCGCTCTTGACCTTGGAGGGGAGCCCGGGGAGCCCCAGAGGCCTGGCAGACACCAGTGACCGGAGCGGTCCCAGAGGCCTCAAAAAGCCACCTGCTCCCGGACTCAGCAGAGTCAGCAGCACCTTCCGCAGCCTCTGTCTGGCCCGGGGCAGTGGCACCTCCGACTGCCCAGGCAGATGGAGAAAGGCATCGGCTCGGACCTCCCGCCACGGACACGGCGTGGGTGCCCGTGAGCCAGACCAGGGCCCGGGAGGCCTCAAGGACAAACTGCCAGTGGCCCTGGGTGTTCATTGCCCGTAAGGTGGCCTGTGACCCCGAACTAATTCTGCGTCTGGGAGGAAACATAAAAATAAAGGCTTGGCTTCCCCTCCTTCTCACGCGTTTTCTACTCTATATTACTCTCGCAAAGGCGTTCTTCCAAACCCGGGGCTTTCTCGGAGAAGCTGACGGCCACACTTTCGTCTGACCGTAAAGGAGCAAATTCTTACAACATTCAAAAATACAGTAGCACCGTGACACCGTCAATATCATTTATGGCACAATCCTGCGCTGAGGAAGAAGTGTCATGAAAGAGAAATGACCCGTCCACTGCCCTAAAATGACTTATGTCATAAACAAGTCAGATTTCTGAGAGAGAACCAATAAAGTCCCCGCAAATACCATTTTTCCCATTAAATAATCACCCTGACCTTTCCGGTAGCATCGACCTCCTTTTAAAACCGCCGTGGAAGTGCCGCTCCTGAAGAAACAGTAAAATCGGTCCATTCCAGGAGGTGAATCGAAGTCACTTTTTCAAAAGGGGAAACTTGGCGTCCAGGCGGATGGCGGTCACGTTGTTGGGACCAGGTGAGGGAGGGTGCGGGCGGGTCTTGTTATTTTCATCGTTCGGTCGCCACCAGCTCGTGGGCTTCGCTGCATGTGCCTCTGTTCTCCACAGAGGACTCACGGCCATGGGCCCCGGCCCCCCGCCAAGCCCCCATGTGTACTTGTCCTCAGTGACATACACAAGGCACACCTGCACATGTGTGCACACCTGACACACGAACCCGCACTCACACGCAGAAGGCACACGTGCAGCTGTCTGACCTCTTGTTTTATGCTCAGCTGTTGGGAGACTGAGTCATCACTAAGCCTGTTCCTTCTGCAAAAAGCTGAGGTCTGTCCCCAAAGTGCAATTCCACGTCCGTCCAGGCACACACTCTGCCCCAGGGGACCTGCCCTCGAAGGCCAGCCTGATCCACGTCAGGCCTGATGACGGAGGACTTTCAGGGCTGCCACGCAGGATGGCGCCCCACACGGAGGCCCCAGGAACACGTCACAGAGACACAGCACCACAGGACGCCGATGCCTGACCAGGAGAGAAACACTTCTCCCGCCTTTTCAGAGACAAAGAGCGTCACACAGGAGGTAGTGTGCTGAGCGTCACAATGTCTGTAAGAGAAAAGAGGGGCAAGGAGGCCCTGCTGCTGCCTGAGTGCCTGAGTTGGCTTTGTCCCCAGAAGATGGGCCACCTCCAGCCCGCGTCAGAGACAAGATGTCACCGCACCGTCACCGGGGACTCTGGCCAACTGCCATGCCTGCTGGCCTCAGCCACCGCCAGCACCTGCCCGCAGGTGTCTGCAGGCAGGAAGTCCCCCGGTGCCTCCTGCCTTTTGATCTGCAGCCAGGCCTCCTGGGAGCAGATCCGGACAGGAAGCCAGCGGGTGGGGACCGGGTGATGGCATCTGCTGACCCCACGAAGCACCGAGCAGCACCCCCCACCCTGGGGTGGGAACAGAGCGACACACAGCAGTCAGGCGAGGCCCTACTGGGGGGCTGAGGCTCTCACACCCTCAGTCCTCAAAGCAGTCCATGAATGGGGGGCTGGTGTCACCCCCATTTTCAAGACGGGAAGCAAAGTCACAGCAGAAGCCCTGCCCTCAGAGCTGACGCCCGCCACCAGCCCCTGCACCTCGGAGTCTCTCTCTGTCTCTTCGGTCGACACTGAATTCTTCACCTGGCACCGGGCTGTGGCTTCTCAGGTGTCCCTGGAGGGAAGGAGCCAGCGTCCCTCGGAGAAACAGCTGGTTGCAGGCCGGGGAGGGGGGGGGGTACGAGCCTGGAGCACCGTGTGGCGACCAGACCTACGGACAGAGGTGCCCGAGAAAAGCGGTGTTGCTGGGAAGGGGGCTGTCGGGGGGCCAGAGGAACAGCGCGAAAAAGCTGGAGCAATTTGAGCAAGAAAATAACCTTCGAAGTATTGGATTATAGCCCGGATGAACAGTAGGTGCTCAGGAGTCCCTTCTGATGTAAACGAGTGACTGGATGAGTGTGGGTAGCAGGGGACAGACGCGTCTCCTGTGCAGAAGTCCAAATAATCCACGGAGGCACCTGCCCTCCAGCGGGTGGAGAGCAATTCCACCGCCGCCTTCCAAAGCCGAGAGCATGGCGGGGGGACCAGAGTGGCTCCCCGGGGGGACACTGCTGTACACACCTGGGCAGCCTGTCGGGGTCAACACCGAGGTGCTGTGTCATGGCGCGCGCGTGCGTCCTGACGTGTCCTGATGGGGCAGGGGCTTGAGCTGCACAGGGAGGGCAGCCCCACGCCCTTCACACAAGATCAAGCCCAGGAGAGGGACGGGGTGGAAACTGCCTGTTCCTTCCTCAGGCCACCGACCCCGAGGAGAGGCTTGAGACAGTGATGCCAGTACCAGAGCTGTTGTAATGTGGGGACCTGCACACGAAACCAAAGTTGTAAGGACGAGGATGAGAGGCAAGGGGCAACGTACAGCTGTCCTTCCCACAAGCCCGCCTTCTGACAAGGAAACCTGGGGCCCTACCTGGGCTTGCGGCCATTTCTTCCCCTGCGAGTGGAAAGGCATCCGGGTCTGGTGCAGACAGGAGACACCCCTGTCCCCGCCCGCTCTGAGCTCTGACACACGGCCCAGACTGTGACGGTCTCATTACCCAATGTCATGTTGCGTGAATTATTCATCGCTACAGAACTGATGGGGCACAGGGCTCGGGTGGACGCCCCTGAAGTTGAGCGCTGTGTCTGGTGTGGGTGTTCAGCCCCAAGCCTCGCTCGCTCAGATCTGGTCAGCTCTGCCTGCCCGCCCCGTCGGGTGTCCCTGCTCTGCCCGCCGTGAGTGCTAACCTCGCTGTTAAATAAGATGAACTTACTCTTCCCAGACATTAGCTCCACCGCGTCCCCTAAATTAGAAGAGACTAAAGATCCCCAAATGCCCCAAAGTTATTCTCCAAAGACAATGTTGCTGATGACTCTTCCCTGATCAATCACCATTGAAGGTCGCCTGTCCTGCTTGGCGATATTTGCTCGGTAACTAATAAAGATCCGCCTCTAGTTATTTATATTAGGTTATCATCTCTCCAGGGTGAAGCTTAATCCATTTTGCAATGTTTTTCCCAACAAGACAACACGAGTTTCTCCGTCTGAAAATGAATTAAGTGCACGGTTTCTAAATATGGGATCTGACATTGTTCTTGTTACAAAAAGCAATTTATTCCCCAAAAGGCTTACACTTCAAAGGTTATATAAAAAGGTTCGAATATCAATGCTATCCATTTTTCAATTACTGGGCTTCCTAACACCACTAGCTTTGGGACAGATAAGCAGTGTATCAGTTTTCTTATTCAACATCTTATAGGTTTCCAATTCCACCGCACAGAGAAAGCAAATTTATTGTAATACATTTAGCTGCTTGGGAAACAGGAGTATCCAGTCTGCTTCCTGCAGGCCGAGGGAAGGTATCGAGTAGCATCTCACAGGGATATTTATGAAGCGCCCGGTCCGCGCGATGGCAGCTGCAGATACTGCGGCCAGTGTCTGCGCAGAGGCAGGCTCGCATATAACAATGCTGCGGGGCTGGGGAAACTATTTTCAACTTATGAAAATTAAGGAGCCATGAAAACAATCCGCGCACCTCCTAAGAGATAATCTGTTGACACTTGTGATTTCCTAAGAGGGAAGGAAACCACCCCCCAACCCCGTCTTCTGTTGCGCCGGCCCGTCAAAGAAAGTCACATCATTCATGTTTTCTTTCTGACAGCAACAAAGAAATCTTTGGATTGCGTGTAAAGGATTATATGGTAAAGAGAATTAATGGCCTGGTACTCAGAAAAATATACATGCTGCAGAGAACACGGGGGTGCCGCCCCAGATGAAGACAAAGTTACAATGTACGTATTTGTGCTAATCCTTCTAGAAACAAAATAAAACTTCAAAATCTAAAAGAAGTCCCTTCCTCCTACCAGGGGGTTAGACTGAAAAACGGCGCAGCCACCGGGGGGGACCCAGCGTTTAATTCTGCCAACGGGCCGCAGGCACGGGGTCCCGCCCTGGGGAAGCTCCTGGTGGGCACCAAGGGTGGCAGCCATGGCAAGTGAGGATGCCCAGAGCGGGAGGGAGAAGGAGCAAGCCCTGAGCCAGGGGGAGCCGCAGAGGAAGGCAGCCAGTGTAGGGGGGCCCAGGCTGGGAGGCAAGAAGGGGTGCCCTCCAGGCTCCCCGGGCAGGGGTGGCCAAGCAGAGCGGGGCTAGGATGCCCTGGAAGGAGGGAACTTGACAAACGTTCCAGTCTGGAGACAGAAATGGGCCGTTTGTTGGAAACTGTGGAGCATCCGTGGACGGTGATGGCCAGGAATTAAACCAGGGGGCTGGACTCGCACTCTGAACCCCAGCTCTGCACCCAGGAGAGCCGCCAGCCCCCAGCCCCCCTGCCCCCGCCAGCCCTCCTCGCCACCGTCTCTCCACGTCATCTTCTCTTCCACATGCTGAGCATCTTTTCATTTTCCCAAAACTTTCTTCCTGGGCCAACCTCACTTCTCAAACACATCACCCTGACCTACTGCTGTTCAGCTCTTCCTTTCCCAGAGACGGGTGCGTCGCTGGTTTGCTGTGATTTCAGCACCCCGTCCCAAATCTTAGCTCATGGCACTCAGGGGAAAAAAAACATTTGGGGGGTACTTTGCCTATGGCATGTGTCAGCCATTGAGTTCAGAGCTAATTGCCACGTTCCCGTCTGCTGAGTTGAATTGTGACCCCTAATAAAATGTGGTAAAGTCCTAGCGCCCACACACACTTAGAGGGGGACCTCACTGGGAAGTAGGGTCACTGCAGGCAGAACTGGTTGAGATGAGATCATAGTGGGGTAGCTGAGCCCCAATCCAACGTGACCGGCATCCTTATAGGGACACAGGGAGAAGCCCACCTGACGACCTAGGCAGAGGCTGGAGGCCGGGCACCCCAGGTGCTGGGCGAGGCGGGCAGGGTTCTCCCCGCAGGTCCCCGAGGGACGCCGTGGCCTCCCGACTGTGACAGGACACGCCGCTGTTGTTTGAAGCCACCCAGTTCATGATACTTTGCGATGGCCGTCCCAGGTCACAAACACACCATCACGTGAACAGCGGCTGAACTCACGCTTAGCAACAGCATTTGACGTGGCTAAACACCGGGGTGCCTGCACAGCCGAACACGTGAGGAGTGGGTTCTGCCCGAGAGGGGTGAGCTCCCCATGGGGGACGGACACCTGCTGATAAACGATCACAGGGCCACCCGGCCCCATGAGCTGCGTGGGTCCACGGAGGCCGCGGCCTCCTGGCGTGTGGACCGGACACCGGGAGGTGGGGCACAGATCAGCGATCCGCTCGGGACTCCGTTGCACAGTTTCTAGAACCTCCTGCCAATCACACGGTCAGAGATGACCGGCCACGCCCCCTAACTGGAGAGCCGCCTGCTCCTGGTTTGACCGCAGCGCTCAGGAAGCGAGGATTTACGCACACGACGAGGGCACACTGAGAATCGGTTCTGGCCAGGCACCCGACCTCTCGGTTTCCGTGTGCAGACGAGTCTGAGGCGCAGGGGAGCAAGAACCACGAAGTGCCAGAGGAAGCGCACGGTTGGGAGTCGTGTGATGTCACACCGTCCTGGCGCTGTCGGGCATTGATTCACACAATTCAGTCTGCGTGGGGACACTCACATTACCGCTTCCTCGCGGAGAAAGCTACACCGATGGAAAGGCTGCCCTTCAATGCTGAACTCACTAACCTGGCGCATCAGAGGGCACGGAGCCGTTTCCTTGGCGTCCTTTGTGTTGAGAGGCTCCGAAGGGACACGTGAGATGCGGACGGGCGGGGGCCACGCGCTGGGCGGGGCGGGGCCTGGGCGGTGCTCTGCGGGCGCTCCCTCTGTGACGCTGGGTCCACGCTCCGTGGGCCCCTGCACACCCCAAGCTCCAGCTGCGGATGCTCACGCTTTCCTCGGCTTTGACCTCTGACAATGGGTCGGTGCGCGGGCTTCCACGCTGCTGCTGCGACACGGTCACTGTGCCCATGAAGGGCTCCTCGCGCGGATGGAGACCCAGCCGCCCGGAAGGACGGCTTCCACGTCACCGTTCTGCCTTCCTCCTGAGCGCCAGCCCTCCCAGAGGGGCCCCGTGCGGGGCCGCGTGTTGGTGTTTCAGAGCACCGGGGACAGTGCCCGAGGCTCTGGGACCGCCCGGGCTTCCACCGGAGGGCCCAGGGCACGGACTTGCGCATGGATCAGGGGCGGGGCCGGCCCGGCGCACGGCCACGGGGCTCGGACCCTGCACTTGTGAATTTTCAGCGCGATCACGAAGCTGCTTCTGGCCGATGACGCGCTGGGACAGGGAGCGAACAGGGCTCTGTCTTTCCAAACGTCACCCAGGCCTTGAGCTTGCACCGCACACACTCTGGTCCCAAATGAAGACCTCAAGCTTCAGCCGGAATCTGCGCTTTATCTTAATTAAGATCTCACGTCTCCATGTCTCTATGAAAGCAATTAGTGTCCCTGCTGTGATCTATTTCTTAAAACACTCAGAACGAATAGATTCTTCATGGCGATTCGAGCTGGAGTGTGAGATCCTATGAGCTACGGCCATCACACATTTAAACATGTTTTAGAAAGACTTGCACATTGCTCTGTTCCTCCGGCGGGTGGGACACGGAGTGTCAGCGGCAGCGGGGACACCGTCTGCCCTCACCACTCCCTCCCACAAGCGCCTTTAGGAAGATGGACGGACTCAGCTCAAGTTGTTCTTTCTCTGCTGGGAGTGAGCACGCAGGGCTGGGTCTGAGGCAACTCTTAGTTGTTTGGAAGTCGACCTGGATTCTAGGAGCAGCGGCCCATTCTCAGGCGCAGAAAAGCCTGCTGTTCCAGTTATTTTGAGAAGTTGTCTGTGAAAGGAAGCCCCCAACCCTGGGAGAGGGGGAGTGTGTGTGTCCCACAGCTGCCTGTCATGCAGCATCGCTGCGCCCCTGGGCTGCGGCCTGGCAGTGTGACCTCCCCTGGCCACATGGGGCGCAGAGGAGGAGCTGCTCGCCATGTTCCCAACACGCACAGAGGCCGCTGCGTCTCATTTAGCTCAAGCACAGCTGCCTGCCTGCGCGCAGGGACTTGACGCAAACCCGGAACCCTCTCTGCAGCCAGGACAGCACCTCCTCCCGGTGACAGAGGCGTGGGGTGTCCGGTCCTGCCATAGCTCCGACCCCGGGGCGAAGGGACCCCACACAGCGGGCACGGGGACCCAGAGCTCTTGCCCAGCGCCTCCCACTCCACTCTATTTAATCCTCACGAAATAACTAGCCCCACATCGCAGATGGCAGACTGGAACCCAGAGAGGCCAGGACGTTGCCTGCACCACGATCAGAGCTGGGGGGTCAGAGAGGGACCCGGGGGGTGAGAGCAAAGCCCCCTGATCAGCATGTCCCTGGGAGCTGCATGTGGTGGCACCCCCTCCTCCTGCCCTTCACCTTCCCCCTCTCCTGCTTTCTGTCTCCCTGAAATGAGCAGAAACACGTAAAACTGCGACCTCAGGCTTCTGAGAGCTGGGACGGCGAGCTAGGATGTGCAGAGAGGGGGCTGGCGGAACGGAAGCAGCCAGGGGAGCCCTCTCTCCCACCTGCGTTGTCCTCGCTCCGCATGTGCGGGAGACCCCGAGTCCCCTCCGTCACCTCCTCCACTGGCCTGGCCCTGCTCACCCCCCAAACCCTGCCGTTAGCCCAGTTCCACTACCGGCCGCTGGGTGACTGGCCCAGCTCTGCGCCTATTCTGTAAAACAGCGAACAGGGCTTTGCCAGGAAACTCGCAGAGGCTGTTTGCAGAGCACGTGACGAGGCCTTTGACGGAGAAAATGAAAAAGACCAAGAGGAGCTATTGTCACCGCCGCTCAGACACGAGCTTCCCTTCGGGCTCCCGGGCACCCAGGCCCCAGGCCGGACAGACACGCACCGCCTCTCCTCCGCCCCACTGGTCAGAGCACCGCCGAAACCAGAGACCTCCGCCCGCAGACAGCCTCAGGCCAAGGTCCACAGAGGCATTGCCCTAACGCGCTGTAGTTACAACAAGCCTTCCTTGAATCAAATACCCTCCTGCGACACGGCTTATAGAGCAGTTTCCCCGCCTACTTTATTAAAACCGTTTTACTAGTGTGACCTTCAAAAATGACCCTGGGGACCGGAAGCCTCTTCTCTTTCCCATAAAGTCTCCTTTCCCATAGCTGCCTTGTGGCCCCAAACCCTGAAACTAGAGTGGGGTGACACGCAGTGACAGTGTGGAGCGGGCAGGCGCCCAGGATGCAGGGAGGGGCCCTGCCTTCTGCAAGAGGTTGAAGACCCTGTCTCTCACTACGGGGACCGGCCCGGCCCTGCAGAGACTGGCTGCGCCTGGACACAGGGTCACAGCCACCGATGTCACCAACAGTCCTCTTGGCTGGGTCTGCTCACTTGGACGCCAGCGCAGCCCCCCGCCCCGCCCCGCACCCACGGTCACAGTGGGGCCACGTGCTCAGCACACTGCATGTTGCTGGAAACAGCTCACCTTCAACTGCACGTATGTGCTGAATGACTGATGTGCGCACAGCATCGGGTACGATCAGCTCGTTCTGTCCACATGGGTGCATCCCGGAGCCTGGCACCCTCAGCAGCCCTGAGGGGGGCCATGCTGTGTGCGGGGGGCTCCGGGGTGTGGGGGCAGCCCTCCAGCTGGGAGGGAGGCACAGCCATGAGGGGGTTCCTCCTTCGGACCCTGCATTGGGGCGACACTCAAACCCTGGCATGAGCTCAGCTCAGTGCACAATGCCAGGGTTTCCGGTACGTTTATGGGGGTGTGCCATCACCTCGCTACCCAGCGGACAGCCTCTCGCCCTGCCCCCACGCCTCTGCAGATCCCTGGGGTGGGTGGGGGGGTGCCTTCTCACCTCTAGGAACTGACCCAGGTGGGAGAGCCACCCCCACCAGCCCCCCGGCAGGGAGGGGCCGGGAGAGGCGTGGGTGGGTGAGTCACGGGGAGCCCGGTTGAGGGGCTGGCAACTCTTCCAACCCCCCCGGGCGTCCTGGGGAGCACCAAGTGCAGCCAGTGGGTGTCACCTTGGGGCTGCCTCGCTCGGTGATTTGCATAAACATGGTGCTTCCTGAGGCAGAACTAACTTGACTGCGTAAAGATGTCAAACCTATGATTCTTCCCTCAGTTCTGTTAACGCCTTTCTAGAAAACTCTTTGTTTTTCATATAAAGTTCCAAAGTTTATTCCTCTAAATCCAAACGACAATAAAATGCCATCAACACTGTACCTCCCCAAACCAACACAGTTCCTCTTCTTCCAAAAGCCAAATGAGTTCATCATAATTAATGCTATAGAACAAACCCTGCATAATAATAATTAACCACATATTGTTAAGTGCTATCAAAAATGCATGCATTTAATTAGCTGGAAACAACATTCTCTGTGTATTACAGACGGAGCCGATGTGATTCTGGCTCCGATCATTCTTCAGCAGGAAGTACGTTTGCTAACAGTCTTTTAATGTATTTATTAGTACTTCAATAATATTGCAGTAGCACACTAGCAATTTAGTTAAAATATGCCGTTTCAATTAAACATTTGACCTCTCTGAACTCTCTGGAATTCTCCAATTAGGGCTTGGTTTCTAATTACGCCATTTGTGGGTACAGTGTGATATAATAACTGCAGAGCTTCATTGTTCCAGCCCCTAATGGAGCCCTTCTGCAGAAGGAGTGATTTTCCATACGTTGGCACCAGGTCCCTGCAGGGTGGGGACCAGGGTAATGTCCCTCAAGGTCACGGGGGCAGGTCTGGCACTAGGTGGCCCACCGGCAGGCGTCCAGACCCAGAGAAGCAGTGCCTGCTCCCAGCCGGCCCTGGGCTCGCGGCCTCTCCTGGACAGGCGTCTCTCTGGGGAGGGTCTTTTGCCCGTGAAATGGGACAATCTCACAGGGTACCTCACCCCCCAAAGCTCACGGGAGATGACACTTGTCTAAAATTCCTATGTAAATGGATTTCTGCTAATTGGTGATAGAAATAACTTTAGTAAAATATGGGATTACGACCTCATCTTGTGTGGGAAGAATAACCATGATCCTTATTTTTATTCTAAAAAGAAACTGAAACTTCGTAGAGGGTCTCACGTTGGATTTGCATTTATATTGGTCTTTAGAAGGCAAGGCGGCCGCTCCTACCTGCAGATAAATGATGCTCCGTGGACGGACGCACAGGCTTTGTGCCGATTAGCATGCACGGAGGTCCGCTGGGTGCCTCCCGAGTGCAGTGGCCGCTCCTGACCATGTCTGGTCGCATCTTTCTCTCAAAAAGACGTATTAAGAGTTTCCGTGCCTCGTCACCTCAACCAGATACAGGCAGGAGCCTGGGTAGGATCTGCCCGGGGAGACATCTCAGGCGGCGAGGACGGCTTCTGACAGAAACACGTGGGCTCAGGAGGTGACGGTGGCACTCGGGCTGGGGAGCCTGGAGGGCGGGGCGGCCCCGGCGAGACGGTGAGTCTCCGTCCGACCCTGCCGGCCTGCGCCCCGCGCACCGTGGATACAGCGCAGGATGCGCATCACCCCAGTTTTCCAGACTCTCGGGGGTGTCAGCCACGTTCTGCCCGCACCTGGGCAGCACTCGGTCTCCAGATCCAACCACCTCTGTCCAGTTTGCTCTGTACCTTGCGCGTTAATTTATTCACGCACCACCTCCCCTCCGAAAACTCCCTTTCTCCTCGCGTCCCTTTTCCTCCTCAATACTCTCCTTTCCTGCTTCTCAGAACTGGACACGTCCTTCAACATCTAGTCAAATATGGCCTTCTTCCTAAAAACTCTCCGAGTCTCCAAATCAGAGGACAACGGCCTCACCCCTGCATTTCTGTGTTGTTCGGGGCCTCTTCCTAGCCCTGCAGTTTCTGCTAAATGCGTTTTACTCACTTGTGTTCCAAGCCACGAAGGCACGGCTTTCCTGCTAGATGTTTGACTCCCCGCCGCCACCAGTGTGCAGAGGGGCCTCCGCGTTTTCGAATGAGCGACTCAAGACAACACAGGCAGAGTCTTCCCTCTCCTCCAATACCTCTCTGCGCGGGGAGGGTCGTATATAATTTCATTTTATTACATTTTAAAGAGCATAAAATAAGCTCATACGTTCATATGAACTAAACTAACCACACTCACAGAATAATTATGAAGTCACTAAAACATTCCGCTGTCTTAAGAACACATGTCAATAACCCCGTGGAGAGGGGGCCGCGGCAGCGACCGGGTGCGGGAAGGCACCGAGTGTGCCCGCGAGCCTGAGCGGTTGGCGCGGGGATGCAGCTGCCTTGCTGCGCTGAGAGATTTCCTCAACAGATCACAGGTGGGTGGTGAAGGGAACAGAACTGCTACTTCAGGATCGATTTCCTCACATCTGGGGCGGTCAGGCGGTGTGGGGGTACGGGGGGAGGTAGGCGGGTTTGCGCCTGCAGTTCTGCCCGTGAGCACCTGCAGCGGGCCCATGATTCCTCAGCACAAGCTCTCGTTTTGGAAAACAACAAATTTCAAGACCACAGGTGAGAGCGATGTTAAGAATCACCACCACGGTTATGTCAGATGCACCCCGTCGTGATGGGGACGCCGAAATGCGTCAGGACAGGAGATGGCATGCCCGCCCCCAGCCCGGCACCCGTGGTCCTCGGGCATGCTGCATCACCCACTTCTGGTCTCCAGGACTGACCGCAAAATGGCGGTGCTCACACCTGAGGGTCAGGGTGCAGGGAGGCTACAAAGGAGCACACGTGAGAACACGGAGCAGACAGCCCCCGGGAGTCCTGTCTTGGCTTTTCTGTTTTGTATTTAGGTCTTTCACTCTCTCTGATAGACACAAATCACTTAAACCCCTGACTCCCAGTTTCTTTTGATGTAGAGTGAAAACAACAGTACTGTCATTGTTTTATATATATACACGTGCACACGCGCACACACACATACACACACATGCACACATACACACACATACAAACACACTTTTCAGGGTCATTTTTAGTTAAAACTAACCACTGGATCTAAAACTGCATTGTCAATCATGACGAACTACACCAACATCGCCTCTGCCAGGCTCCCCCCAGGCAAGTCCTCTCTGACGTCCTCTGAAAGCCTACTTCATGTAGCCCTGTGTGGGTCACCAGAAAGTAGTGCATTGATGAAAAATGATTTGTATTTGCCAAGCCTTGGCCATGATTCATCTCATTATAGCCTGCTGAAAGCAAAATGTGAAATGCTACTCCCCCAAAAAATCTCCCCACAGGGGCTTCCGACCAAGATGGAGGCGTAGACAGAGACACTGTGTCTCCCTCCACAACTAAAAAGGAACACAGCTACCTCAAAACTAGAGACAACCAGAAGTTCCAGAAAACCAAACTGCATGGAAGTCCACAAAGATATAAAGAAGAAATACTCACCCAGACAGGTAGGAGGGGTGGAGCCTGGCAGAGAGGATGCTGTGTGGTGGCGGCAGCAGCGGTGGCAGTGGAGGTGGCAATGGCAGGCCAGCAAAAAGCAGTCACATGTTCTTAAAAGTTAGGAGGGACACCTGGGGAACATTCCCAGCTCCTCACCAGACCACGCAGCTCACAGTCCCAGCGCCGGGGAAAATCAAGCCTCATTGCTTCTGACTGTGCAGACCAGTGGGGGTTGGGGCGGAGGCAGAAACTGCTGGTCTCTCAGCAGAGTCCGCTTGTTTAAAGGGCCCCCATGGTCTTAGAATGTCCACAGACCCACCCACTCTGGGAACGACGGCCAGGGCAGCAGCTAGAGGGGCGCCAGTCCCATACGGAAGTGGAGAAGTGCCTAGAAAAGGGGTGAGTGCTGGGCAAGCAGCATTGTTCCCTCTCAGACCTCTCCCCCACACACAGCGCTACAACGTGGTAAAATAGATCACCTGTTACTGACGAATACCTAAGGCTCCACCCCTTACAATGTAACAGGTGCAACAGCTCTACCTAAGACACAGAGGTAAACAAACACAGGAGCCTTTCAGGATGGGGAGACAGAGAAGTATGGCCCAAAAAGGGGAACAGATCAAGGTTCCAGGGGGAGAACTAAGCAACGAGGAGATAGCCAACCTAGCAGATGAAGAGTTCCAAACACTGATGATAAAGATGCTCACAGGCTTGACAGACATGCTTGAGTATGACAAACCCATAAGAGAAGAAGTGAAGGCTATGCTAAGTGAAACAAACAAACAAAAAAAAATCCACACAAAAACAATGATGAAGGGAAGAAAACCAGGGTTCAAATCAATGATTTAGAACTTAAGAAAAAACAGTCAGCCAGTGCCAAGTGAGGAAACAAGAATTGAAAACAATGAGGAAAGGCTTGGGAACCTCTGGGACAACTCTAAATGTGCCAACATCCAAATCATAGGGGTGCCAGAAGGAGAAGAGGAAGAGCAAGAAATTGGGAACTTATGTGAAGAAACAATGGAGGAAAACTTCCCAAATTTTGTGAAGGGAATGAACATACAAGTCCAAGAAGCATGGAGAGTCCCGGGTGAGCTAGATCCAGAGGGGACCACACCAAGACACATCATGATTAAAATGCTAAAGGTGAAAGATAAAGAGAGAATCCTAAAAGCAGCAAGAGAGAGGCAGAGTTACCTACAGAGGGGTGCCTACAAGACTATCAGCTGATTTCTCAAAGGACACTTTGCAGGCAAGAAGGGACTGGCAAGAAATATTCAATGTGATGAAAAGCAAGGACCCACAACCAAGATTGCTCTATCCAGCAAAGCTGTCATTTAGAATGGAAGGGCAGATGAAGTGCTTCCCAGACAAGGTAAAGCTAAATGAGCTCATCATCACCAAGCCATTATTATATGAAATGTAAAGAGGACTTAAGAAAAAGAAGATCAAAACTATGAAAACTAAAATGACAACAAACTCACAACTACCAACAACTGAATCTAAAAGATACAAACAAAATCCAACTAAGCAAACCAGAATGGGAACAGAATCACATGTGTGGGGATCATTGGAGGGTTATCAGCTGGGAGGGGGAGGGGGAGAAATGGGGAAATGGTGTAGGGATTAAGAAGCATAACTGGTTGGTACAAATTAGACAGGGGGAAGTTAAGAATAATATAGGAAAGGGTGAAGCCAAAGAACTTATATGCACGACCCATGGACAGGAACTCAGGGGGGTGGGATTGCTGGGCAGAGGGGAGCAAATGGGAAAAATAATTGGAACTACTGTAACAACATAATCAATAAAATATATTTAAAAATAATAACAAAATAAATAAAAACAATTAAAAAACCTCCCCACAGCTGTATGATGTAAGAGTTCGACTTCTAAACAACAAGGAAAACTAAGTCACCTGTACGGTTCGTGTGCGTGATGTAAAAATTAGGGGTGTGGACGGGACAGAGGGACAAAAGAAACACACAACCGTGTGTTCATACAAACATCCAACTTTGAACCAGCACGTGTTTTAAGGATGATCAAGCAGCCAGAGTAAACCCTTGAAGAGGGACAGCTGTTTTCTTCAATCCCCTGAAGACCTTTGAAACCAGGCAAATGAGTTTAGTTTTAACCCCAACGGTTACTCATCTTTCTCAAATATGTATAAAAACTGGCTTTTAGAAACACTTTCCACCTGGACACGTGGATGTGCTACAAGTTTGGAACTTTCCAAAGGGCGTCTCGTAAGAACAGCGTTTGGTTGCCACGTTCAAGCGGCTGCAAAAGCAAGTTGATTGTTCAGAGCAAAGATGAACTGCCTCCCACCGCTGGGCCATGGGGGAGCTGATCTTTCTTCCTTGTCGCTCACGATGCCTGGCGCGTGGGGGAAGCTGCGTGGCTGCACGGCTGGGAGCAGCACCTGCAGGTGCCGGCGTGGCGGGGACGGGCACCGGGCAGGCACAGGTGCGGGCCGGTGCAGGCAGCTTCAAAGCCACGTATGCAGTTCTGCGAGGTCAGCCGACGGGTCATTCGAAGATGAGGAAGCAGCCAAGAGGTGACTGTCCTGAGTGGAACAGCCCCCTGGAAGGGGTGACATCACACCCACATGCCACCTCCCACCGGCTGGGCCTCGGGACAGGAGAGTGCAAGGGCGCCCGCCTGGGAGGCCTGAGCTTCCCGCCTGAGCACGGCAGCTGGACACGTGGGACACGCACAGACACGCCGGTTTCTCCCACCCGTCCCTCCCACGGCCCGAACCGTGCCTCCTCCAAACCAGCGGTCGCCCTCAGCTGTGCTCAGCGCGGCCCGGCCCACAGGCTCCCCACACAGGCGGCCCTGCGCCCTGGAGGCTCTGAGTGCTGACCCCATGGACTCCTTATGAAGCTCAAAGCGCTGAGTGAGTTATCGCACCGCCCACACTCCATACAGCGCGTCTGTAGCAGGCGCTCTGCTGTCTGTCCACGGGGGGGGGGGGGGGGCACCCGGGGGGGGGGGCACCCACGGGACCGCCTGCGAGGAGGGGAGGCCCAGGGCAAGGCAGGCCGGGACAGGGCGGGGCGGGGGGGCGGGGCCTGCGGGGATTCACCGGCCGTCCCTGGGCCGGCCCCTCCATCGTCCCCGCTCCGGGGTGTCTCTGGCCTGCACGTGACGTCCTGTCTCCCGTCCATTGTTAGGGGGCAGCACCTTGGCCAAGCAGCCCCTCTGGGACTCGGTGCCCCATTCAGGGTCAAGACGTTTGCTGCCACCTCCCAGAAGAAAATTCCCAGCCCTGAAAGGGGAGCCCCCATCAGACGGGCCCCGTGAGGGGTCCTTGCTCCCCCTTTCCAAGTGTCCCTCGCTGTCCTGCGCTCGCAGCTGCATCCCCGTGGCAGACGCCCTTGGTCGTTCTCCTGCGAGAGGCCAGCACGCAGCTGCAGCCTCTGCTGTAGAGATGCCCGTGGGACTTTGCATCCAGCCCAGTGGGGGGCAGAGGGACTGAGGGTCCCGGGGGCCACACTCGGTCTGTGGGGGCGGCTGCCCAGCCAGGCCACCAGCCTGGACACTGAGGGCTCCTGGCTTCGGCGTCTGTCTCGGCACAAGGCCCTGGGCAGGCATGTGCGCAGCTGTCCCGGCACCACGACCCTTCTGGTGACGTTTCCAGCGCAGCCGAGCAAACCTGCGTCTGCGGGCGACACGCGGGAGCTTCTCGGAGGAGAGAGCGGCAGGAGGCCCTTCACGTCCAGGGTCCTCTGTTCAGCCGATTCCTTCAATGTTTTTGCTGCTTTTCTTCAAAGACGGCTCATAGCAATGCCCTACCATTCCGAACGCACAGTATTGCTTCTGAGAGGGAAGTCGAGGGAACTGATGTGGGTACTGGCCATTTACTTTTAATTTTCAAAGAAGAAATAACAAAATTGTGTCCTTGGTGTGGGGGTGAGTGGCGGAGGAGGAGAAAGCAATGTTAAACTAAAAAAATAAAAATTCCATGGTAACCAAACATGCTATAAAGTGCATTTTTCCTTTTCGCAGAGGTGAGGGGTGGGGTTTCTGTCTCTGAAACCAAGTGTTTACAAATATTCAAGCCCGTAAATTTGAAGAGAAATGGAATACAGAAAATTCTTGTTAATGCAGGACATTTTCTGGTAATTTTATAGTCCAATTTTCAGTGATTCCCCACAGAACGGATGCAGTTCAAAGGCAATTTTATAAAGTACTTTGCAGATAACTATTATCTGCTAATTATTAGAAATTGCATGTTGTTGTTAATTGCATAAATAAATTGTTTTATCTGAAAGCCATTAAAAAAATGTTTGGTGTTTGAAGCATATTCGGTTTTGATGTTCCTGCATAAAAACGTTTAACTGTTTAACTCTGAAATAATGATATGCTGCTTTTAAGACGATTTCTTAGACTAATGGATGATGGGGGGGAGCAGGAGGCCCCCCAACACATAGCTCACTTCATTTCGGGGACGTCCTTCCACTGATTATAACTCTACGGAAAGACAGACTGCTAATATTTATCCAATTTATTAGAATGATATCCATATAATGCTGTATTTCTTTTGTAAATGCTTAAAATATATTCATGTAAACGTTTTCTTTTTTCCAGGATAGTCCTGTTTTTAATGCTCTGTTTACTAGCATGTCTCACTCACAATGAGCCACGAGAGACCCACGGGGCCGGGGAAGAGCGGGTTTGCAGCTGCGGGCGCACGAAGCACAGAGCGCTCTCGTGTTATTGTTACTAAGTTACTGTATCGTTTTCCGCACGAACCGCGTCACGCCGCTCTCGCCCCGCCCAGTGCATCTGTGAGAACGCTTGTCCTGGTTTTCCGTGAAGTAACTGAGAGAAAGCGTTTGATAGAAAACGTCAACAGCATTTGAGCAGCGGGGGCGTGGGCCGCACGGGCGGGACGCGGGTGGTGGGGAGCGCCCTTGCCGAGGCCGGGACCCCAGGGACGCGGGCGATGCCGTGAGGAAGGCTTCTGGGAGACACTCTCGGCCCCACGGTGCGGGTGGCGCTCCATCTGGGGGTGCCTGGAGGACCAAGCGTCGCCCCGGGAAACGGCAGGTCTCGGCCGACGCTTCCAGCCGCGTCCAAGCAGGAGGGAGGTGCCCCTGCAGGCCCCGGGCGGAGGGACCGGGAGGCACAGGCCCGGCCAGAGTGCCCTGTGGAGGCGAATCTGGTGACACAGTGGCCTCTGCCCTGGTCACAGCCGTCCAGGAGCTCAGGCCTCAGTCCAGCACGGGGGTGAAATGGGGATTTGGTGACAGTAGGAGCGGGCGCAGAGGCTCGGGGCCTGGGGGCGGGAGGGACAGCAGAAACCAGCTGTCAGGTGGTGGCGGCAGCCGGGCAGCAGGTGCAGCGGGGCCGGCAGGAGCCACTGGGGAGCCGGGTCTGGAGCAAGCCCGCCAGCGAGCCATCGGCAGTCCGGTCCCGGGGCGGAGACAGGGCGGCAGGGCAGGAGCTGCACGGACCTCCGGGCCCAGCCCCGCTCCTTCTGTGTCCGCCCGCCCGTTCGGGGACAGCTCGGGTCCCCTGAGCGCCCCTGCCCGTCCCTCCTGCTCTCAGCTGCTGCTCAGGCCTCGCTGCTCCGGGAAAGGCCTCTCTCCGCGGCCCGAGCGCCAGCAGCGCGTCCTCCTCCCCGACTCCTGATCATGCTGCCCCTGCCCCAGGCCCTGCGTCCTTCCGCCGCGTCCCCGCAAAACACCTGCCCCGCCCGCCGTGGGAAGTACCGCGGCACGGGCTGCTGTGGCCCGGACAGCGCGGCGTGAGCTCTCCCGGCGCGACCTGCCGTGATGTGAGACACCAGCTGCGATGCTCCCGGTGAGCCGTGTCGCAGGCGGGGGCGCGTCCTGGCACACGACACGGAGCCGCTTCCCGTCACCTCACGTCAGCGCCGTCCCTCCCACCCCGCAGGCGGCCCCTGCACATCCATCACGCTGTGCGTGCCGGGCCCTGGACTCACCCCGAGGTGACGGCACGGGTGGGTTCCTGCCCAGAGGCCCCTTCCCTCCTTCCCACGCCGGCTCGCAGGCCCCGCCACGTCCACCTGCGCCGGGAGCTCTGGGCCCCCGTTTGTCTGGCCCGGAGGCCGCACTCCACACATCGCTGTCAAATAAGCGGACGATTGGGGTGTTTTGTTTCCCAGCGTGAGGGAGCCCCACTCCCTGGGAGCGTTTTCAGGGATCGAGGAGCATTCTCTGAACAAAAACTCCGGTCAGAAGTCACTCCTCGGGAGACGCACAGCCTCGCCCCGCAGCGCAGGGTTATCATGGAGCGCGCCTGCCGCTCGACTTCCAACCCGGAAAGCACGTCCCCATCGAGGAACCCCGCAGCCGTCGGCACACACAGTTTTCCACGGAATCTGAAAATGTAGAGGCGACGCATAAATATTAGAGACCATCCCGATGCTAAAATACGAGGCCGAAGTGTCTGAAGACCTAAGAATAAAATATAAGTTATGAAAAACCGACTCTTGCCTCACAGCGGCTCCGTGGGCTGTCTGGCTGCCTCCGCAGACCAAAGCTCGTGAGCTGTAAGAAACCATCTAAAAACAATTTTTTAAGATGAGATTTTATCTCTTGCCACATGGAGAAATATAATCATTGGTTACGTCCAATCTTTATCTGAAGCTCTGTGATTTCAGTTTCTTTTTCCTCAGCATTCGTCTGGAAGTTGCTACAAATTTCATCAAGTGCTGTGATGTAATCTTTACTCACCATCGACTTTGCTTTAACATGGCTGTGACTTTGTGTTTCTGGTCCGAAACTTTGCCATCTTTGTCCTGACGTGTAAAGCAGGTTCCTCTACAACCTTAAGTATTCAGAAAAAGAAAAGGGGGAGAAAAGAATATAAAATAAAAACAGCATTTCATAATATCAGGAAAACTTTACCAAATTAAATGAGCAAACATTTCACTTTTCTCCATTCCTTGTCTGCTCACAGCTCCTGGTCACTGGTTAACAGATATTTATTATCATGGGCACCAGGCTCAAGACCAGTAGACATGGGAGCAAGTATGCTCACCCCACAAACTCTCCCACATGCAAGCCCTCTCACCTGCACACCCCCCACCTGCACACCCCCACCTGCACGCCCCCCACCTGCACACACCCCCACTCCGCCTCTGGGTCCAGGTCCTGCTCATCAGATGCCCCCAACCCCACTGACTGAGGTCCCAGGAGAGCCTGGATGAGCAGAGCCAGGCCCGGTGCCTTGACCGACAGGGAGCATTCTCACTGGAGCTAAAGCAAGTGGCCTTGTGTGGCCTCTCCAGGAGCTGAAGTGAGCATGCCTGCAGCATGTTGGGGGGTGTTGGGGCATGTTGGGGCATGTTAGGGTATGTCAGGGAGTGTCGGGGCATGCTCACGGTGCACGGAGCGGCTGGCCTCCCTGGCCTCATCAGCTTCGCCCCTGCCCATGTGCAGCCCCATGGGGCACTGGGGTAACATCCACACACGCTGCGGGGTGCTGGACTCCCCCGTGAGCAGTTTCTCCCCTTCTTCCTCCGGAAAAGGAAACAGCGTTGCTGACTGTCTGCCCCCATCCCGCAGCCCACCGCCCTCCCCGCTGGCCCCACGACGCGGTGGGTGCCCGTCGGCACCGATGATGGCAGCCACAGCAGGCGGCAGGTGGCGGCCACGTCCTAGGAAGAAGCACCTGATTGAAGCTGAAGCTTCTCTTGAACAGAGAAGGAGGTGGCCTCTTCCCAGGCTTCTCCGTCTTCAGCAGGAAGCGGGAAGGGCCTCTATCTACAGCCGCTGCCTGAGATGACACCCTTCCTGCGGCCCACACAGGTCAAGTCTCGCCCCTGAAGGCTCCCAGAAGCTTCCGGAACACCACTGTGGGGGCGGTCCCTCCACAACCAGGGTCCAAAGGTGCCGGCGGGAAGTGGCCCTTTGCCCACGGCCTGCAGGTCACCGGCGATAATTCTGTGCCCCTTGTCCAGGGTCTGGACAGGGGTAGCCCGGTCAGGGGTGGGCCGCGGGGCACGGCCGAGGAGAGGCCCCTCTCAAGGCCCGGCTGTGTGAGCGGGGCCCCCGGCCCACAGGAAGCGGCGGCAGAAACCGGGCGCCTGCAGAGCTGGAGGCCTGCGCTGCCTCCCTGCCTTCGTGCAGGAGAACCTCTCATTGGAAGAGGCCATGGCCCGCCTCACAGTGGTCACCAGCAGCCTCTGGACAGGGACGGACCTGCACCCGGTGCCGCAGAGTCAGGTGCAGGGCTGCGGAGACCGGCACGCAGCCGGGGTCTGGCCCCATGGCCGGGGTGGGCGACAGGCAGGGGCGCGGGGGGCATGCGTCTGTGGCCCAGAGGAGGGGGCTGCAGTCTTGCCCAGCCTTGTGACAGGTCCAGGGGAGCACACTGGGGCTCCCTGCCCACCAGCCGGGCCATAGTCACTGTCCCTTTCTCTCTGTCCCTCATGACGACAGCACTCTACAGGGGAACAACAAACCTGCCACGGTGGCGGGGTCTCCGTCCTCACCCCCGACCTGACCGAGGGACCCCGCGTGGCGGCGTGCGGGGTACCCTCCCGTCCCCGCAGCTGCGCCTGCTGTTGTGTGGGTGTTGGGTTTGCGTGTTCTTTTTCCTTTTAGCTTTTTTATTTTCCCAAATGAAACATAACCCAAAGCAAAGCACATTCTCAGAGTCTGCAGGGTAGGCATTCCTCACCTCTGTTTCCCAGTTTCTAGAACAACCCCTGTGTGGCTGTAACAGGAGGCACGCGTGCCTGTCCCCCCGGGCCTGGCCTGGGGCTGTGACAGCCCCTGGAGAGGAGCTCCCCCAACTCGCCACACTGGGGCCTTCGGTGGCCCTGTGTTCCCGGGTCTGCGGGGTGGGGGGTATACCCCACAAGGAACGTGCCGGCGTTTGGGCCCCTGTGCCTCTCACCCCCTGTGCCTGGGTCTTGTCACCTCCCGTTTTCCTTCTTTCCTTTGGCCTCCGTGTGGCCCCCCAGCTCATTATACTCCGCACACGGAGCGCCAGCCCAGCGAACAAAGGGCCCTTTTTCCTCAGCAGAAGTTGCCAGAACTCACAGCAGCTTCCTCTTCAAGGGCCTGGCAACTCCCCCAGTTCCTTTGATACACTTGGTGGGCACGGGCGTCATCTCTGGCAGAATGTGTGGCACAGAACAAGCCTTCTCTGCACGTAACGTCGTCCCCCGGCGACTGGGGCGCAGAGCAACGCCAAACCAGGAACTGTGCAAATGAGCGTGCAGAGCTGGGGAGAGTTTATCTTGTCCTGCCGCTCGCGCCTCATCCCAGGAATTCTCCTTCTCCCGTGGGAATGTCCCAGAAATTCCTTTCCGACAGGCTCCGCTGTCCACACTGGGTCCAACAACAGGCCCCTCAGCCCCAGGGAGGCAGCTGGGATCTTATTTGTTTTGAAAGTGCAAACGACTTCCAACCAAGATGGAGGCGTAGACAGACACATCTCCCTCCACAACTAAGAAGGAACACAACTACCTCAGAACTAGAGACAACCAGAAGTTCCAGAAAACCGAGCTGCATGGAAGTACAACAAACAAAGACATAAAGAAGAAATACCCAGACAAGCAGGCAGGAGGGGCAGTGCCGGGGCAGAGAACGTGGTGTGGTGGTGGCAGAGGCAGTGGCAGGCTGGCGGAAAGTGCAGTCACACGTTTTAAAAACTAGGGAGGGACACCTGGGGAGCGCTCCCAGCTCCTCACCAGACCTCAAAACTCACGGTCCAGCACAGGGAAAATCAAGGCTCATTGCTTCTGGCTGTGCAAACCCGTGGGGGTTGGGGCAGAGGCAGAAACTGCTGGTCTCTCAGCAGAGTCCACTTGTTTAAAGGGCCCCCGTGGTCTTAGAACGTCCACAGACCTACCCACTCTGGGAACGACAGACAGGGCAACAGCTAGAGGGGTGCCAGTCCCATACGAAGTGGGAGAAGTGCCTGGAAAAGGGGAGAGTGCTGGGAAAGTGGCATTGTTCCCTCTTGGACCCCTCCCCCACAGACAGCGCCAAAACGTGATGAACCAGATCGCTCTCTACTGACAAATCCCTAAGGCTCCGCCCCTTACAATGTAACAGGCGTGACAGCTCTGCCTAAGACACAGAGGCAAACAAACATAGGAGCCTTTCAAGATGAGGAGACAGAAAAGTATGGCCCAAAAGGGGGAACAGATCAAGGTTTCAGTGGGAGAACTAAGCGACGAGGAGATAGTCAACCTAACAGATGAGGAGATGGCCAACCTAAGAGATGCAGAGTTCAAAACACTGGTGATAAAGATGCTCACAGGCTTGACAGATATGCTTTAGTACAACAAATGCATAAGAGAAGAAGGGAAGGCTATGCTAACTGAAATGAAGGAAAATCCACACAAAACCAATGGTGAAGAGAAGGAAATGTGGGTTCAAATCAATGATTTGGAACATAAAGGAGAAAAAAACAGTCAACCAGTGCAGAATGAGGAAACAAGAATTGAAAAAAAATGAGGAGAGGCTTGGGAACCTCTGGGACAACTTTGAACATACCAGCATCTGAATCATAGCGGTGCCAGAAGAGAAAGAGCAAGAAATTGAAAGCTTAAGTGAAAAAATAATGAAGGAAAACTTCCCTAATTTAGTGAAGGAAATAGACATACAAGTCCAGGAAGCACAGAGAGTCCCAAACAAGCTAGACCCAAGGAGGACCACACCAAGACACATCATAATTAAAAAGACAAAGGTTAAAAATAAAGAGAGAACATTAAAAGTAGCAAGAGAAAAGCAGAGTTACCTACAGAGGGGTGCCTATAAGACTATCAGCTTATTTCTGAAAAGAAACTTTGCAGGCAGGAAGGGGCTGGAAAAAAATATTCAAGATAATGAAAAGCAAGGACCTACAACCAAAATTGCTCTACCCAGCAAAGCTATCATTTAGAATGGAAGGGCAGATAAAGTGCTTCCCAGACAAGGTAAAGCTAAAGGAGTTTATTATCACCAAGCCATTATTGTATGAAGTGTCAAAGGGACTTAACTTAAGAAAAAAGAAGATCAAAATTCTGAACATTAAAATGACAACAAACTCACCACTATCAACAACTGAATCTAAAAAATACAAAAAAATTCCAACTCAGCAAACCAGAACAGGACCAGAATCACAGGTGTGGGATTATCTGGAGGGTTATCAGCTGGGAGGGGGAGGGGGAGAAATGGGGAAATGGTGCAGGGACTAAGAAGCATAATCGGATGGTACAAAACAGATAGGGGGGAGTTAAGAATAATATGGGAAAGGGTGAAGCCAAAGAACTTACATGTATGACCCATGGACATGAACTAAGGGGGGTGGGATTGCTGGAGGGAAGGGGGTGCTGGGCAGAGGGGAGCAAAGGGGGAAAAATTGGGACAACTGTAGCAACATAATCAATAAAATGTACTTAAAAAAAGAGAAAAAAAATGCAACCTGCCAACCTTGCCACCAAAATCGCCTTGACCAGGGACCGCAGAGTCACCTTCCAGATGCTGCCCCACATCACATGGCTAAAGAAGGCCTTGCGACTCTGCCTGCTGGGTTGCGATGTGAGATTCACTCATCTTTCCAGGTGATGGAGCCTCCTGTCCTCATGGTCCTGGGAGTGGAGCCCATGTGTCTGCTCCAGGTCTTAGTGGGTCCCCTCTTTGTGGCAGCCCCTGTCCCAGTGCCCTGCAGAGCCCTGGCATGGGGAGTGCTTCACGACCCTGTCAAGGAGCTGGGAGGCAGGACACTACCCGGCCCTCAGCACCTTGGCTGGCGGGCTCCGACCTTTCCAGACCACAGCTCATGGGCTGGGGATGCCCTCCAGGGGACACAGGCGGTGGGCAGAGCCAGATAAAGGCCACACCCAACTTGGAGTCCATCCCCTGCCTCCTACTGGGTCCCTGAAGAAACCACTTGGGTGGTGGGTGGGAGAGGCTTCCTGAGTGGCCTTCCAAGTGTCCCCTCCATCGTCAGAGGAAAGCGGAGGCAGAGCTCTGATCTGCATTCTTGGCAAAGCGCAGCCCCGGGGGTGGGGGGGTCACACAGGCCAGAACAGGACAGCGTCACCGCGGTCCCTCTTCCCTCGCTCTGGATACTCCCCAGGGCCTCAATGTCCTCGCACGGCAGAGCCAGGGGATAGGCAGACCCTGTGGGTGAGTATTTACATAAAGTAACGAAGGAAATGAGCCGTGAGGTCACTGGCTTTCTTGAATGTCAAGTTCTCACACTTGCAGATAAAGTTTATCAGCGTATTTTCTTTGGTCCGCGGCCGCGGCGCTCCGGCTGGGACTCGCTCCATAGGTCACCCGTGGGTGGGGAGCTCTGCAGCCAGCGGCTCATCGTCTGTTCCGCCAGGTCCCGGATAGGCTTCCGTGGCCGTCGCCACCAAGGGTCCGTAGATCCAAGCCCAGGCTCCCAAGCTCGCGGCAGAGCCAGCGGCTGGGCTTCTGGAGGAGAAACGCCCACTCGCGCCACAAAGCCACAGAACGAAGCCCACGGCTCCCTGTCCTACAGTAGAGAGCTGAGAGGGACAGGCTTTTCCAGGGACTGGAACCCAGAAATGTCTCTCCATCGCAGATAACGTCTGCAGGGAAATCCTTCCGTTTTCTCAGTCTGCTTTACGTTGTGACTCAAATCAGGTCAGCAGGACGGTGTCCACCGGCCCACATGCGCCAGGGCGCAGGCCGGACAGTGGACAGCAATGGCGGAAATGGGAGACGGGGCCTTTCCGTCGAGGACGCGGGCAGGGCGCAGGAGGACCTTGCGAGCCACCCAGGGCAGGACCGCGCGTGTCTCTGAGCGGCCGCTCCTGGACCCCAGGAGACCCCACCCTGTCATGCAGCTGCAGCTCTGCGGCCACCGCTCCGGGCTCCACGCCAGTGTCCCCACTGCCGAGACGTGAGATGTTGTCCCCGGTTTCCAGTCGCAGCAGTGACAACGGACCAGACCCTCTGGCAAAGGGTCATTTGAGAAGCAAAGATTTAAAACATTTCAGGTACGGAGCCAAAGGCCGAGCTCACGTGACGATGTCATCACTGCCAGGGTGACTTCGTGCCTGCCACCAAGTCTGGGGCAGAGTGGCCTTTCAGGTCACGTGTGTGCGGCGCCCTCATTAGTACTGTCACCTAAGATTTTGTCCCCAGAGACCACAGTGGGTCCCTGGGAGCCGAGAGGAAGCACAGTGTCATGCTGGCTTTCCTCCAACGATGGCACGTCACCAGCCCTCACCGACATGCAGACCTGCAGCCCCCGGGGCCAGGCCCGGGAAATGAGGCTGAGCAGGGGTCAGGGCGCAGCCATGGGGGCAGGTGAGTAGCACGGGGCCGTCGCCCTGGAGTGCGGCGTGGGCTCCCGTCGGGCGCAGCTGGCTCCGTGTGACCGGGCCTGCCGGCAGGAAGCGCATCAGCGGAGGCCCCGACGGGGGCACTCGGGTCACAGGCGGGGTTGGGGAACCTGTTCCACTCGCCTGTCTGGCCCAGCAGCCACGAGAAGGAAAAGTGAGCAGCCGTCCCCAGGGACGGGGTGGGTGACACTGCCCATCCAGCTCCCGGGGGATCCGTCCTGGGGGAGGCTGCGTCCAATGTGGGTGCCAGAGGGGCGAGCTGAGCTGCCCAGTAGATGTGACAGCGTCGCACTGGGTCAGAGCTGGGTTAGGGAGCAGGTGCGATGGGTCAAGTCAGGAGCCGCGAGAGAAGGAGAACAGCGGAGGGGCAGGAGGGCCATTGTTCCACACGCCACGGGTAAGTGGACCCGAACGGCAGGAGAAGGGCCCGTGTCCCCTGCAGGGGCCCCGTCTGTCCCCGCCCCACCCTCCATCCAGGCTTCCTGACTGCCGGCAGCTGGCCCAGGCGACCGCATGTGCTGACAAGGAGACACCGTGACATGCTGGTCATGGAGCCACAGGAAAGCGGAGCCGAGGTGAGTCTGGGGAGGGTTCAGATGACCTGCAGGGACGGGAGCGTGTCTGTCACACGGAGACGCCCGCTGGTCCCGACCCAAGGCCACAGGACCGTCGGTCACCAGGTGCAGGTCCCAGGATCGTACACCTGACAGTCTCCCGAAAATGTGGTGAATTACAGAACAATTCAGTAAGGTACCCAGGTGAAAATGAAAACACCACCGTCATTACCATTCCATATGCAATTAACAACCAGAGACGCAATATGAAGAAAAAGCAAAGTTAAAATGACACACGAAGATATGCATGGGGACTCCTTTACAACCTGACCGGGTGAGCCGAAAGAAGAAGTTTCTGCGTGAGAAGCCACATCCTACTTTTAGGTAGGAAGTTGGTATCATGGAGACATCAATTCTACTTGAATTAATTTTAAAATGCCATGAAACCCTGATAAGACATCCCAAAGGGATAAACCATAAAATAATATCTATAAAATTGCTGTAGTGAAAAAATAAGAAGAGTGATGAGGAAGGAGCATTCCCGCCGGATGCAGAAACATCCCATAGTAGCAACGCACAGCAGCTGGGCTGCGTGACAGGTGAGTGCCGGCGCAGAGTCGGGTGTCCGGAACGGATCCGAGGGCCTGCCAGGGACTCGGGGTGCAGTGAAGGTGTCACTGCTCACCATCGAGGAAAAGCAGCCCCCGCACACACCACGGGGACAGGAGGCGGCCTGAGGCGGCGAGACGCGACCCCGACCTTGCTGCCAAGGTCAGAACTCATGCCCCACCGAGGAAAGCTTCCACCGCAGAGGGACGGCAGCAAAGCCAGACACCCGAAGAGAGCACCGGAAAACGCCCCTGCTCGCTGAGTGAGGGCGACCTCCTCTCGGAAGGACCCCCACCAACCATCTTCCAACTTCTGAACGTTCAAGAACCGTCCCACAGCGAGCATCCTCGCGGGGGACCTGACGCCCCGAAACTGGGGGCTGACGACCAGAAAGAACTGGGCTTCTGCGCTAAGTGTTCACTTAATATGTTTCTCTGTAGTTAAAAGGAAAACAGCTCACCCATCATAACCTGTTGTCTATAATCTAATTTCACCCTCAATTTGCTTGTCTCTGCACCTGAGTCAATTTCTCGTGGTTATTAATAGATTTCCTAATTGCAACCAGCTTGTAACACAGGGGCACTCGGCTGGCAACTAATCAAGGAACCTGGGTGTATCGGTTCCAACACGCTTCGGAATTATAGATATTGATATAACAGAGACGCATCTGGTCACACATAAATAGAGGTGATGCAGACGGATGTGGGGATGGAGGTGAGGGAGGTGGAGAGAGACAGCGACGGAGGCCCGGGCGCAGCTGCGGGCACCGGTCTGGACGGGGCTGTGGCCATGGCCGTGGCCGTGGGTGTGGGCCTGGGCATGTCAGTGGGGGCGGGCATGCACACAGGCGCAGGGACGCGGATAGACTCAGACAAGAGCACAGGTGCAGGCTTTCGGGCACACCGCACTCCCCAAGCCGGGGGCTGCTTTGCCGACTGGGTCCCCCAGGACTGCACGTTCAGGGATAGAATTGGGGTTTCTCAGCAAGCAATCCTTTCCACTCATGAACTTTTAAAAATCGTGTAGGGACGGCCTGAAGCTCGTGGACTGTAACGATTCCACCCCACAGCACGGCAGCATGAGTCCTCGCGTGCGGGATGGATGGATGCCGGGTGAACGCGCCCTGCGTGCTCTGAGTTCATCAAAGAAGCAAGATGGGCTGCAGGCTCTGCCTCTGCTCTTCTCAGCTGAAGGGTGTCCGCCGAGGTGAAAATAAAGCGAGGCCCTTCTCTGAAAAATGTATGCAAGCGACGTGGGAATGTGGGTAAGTGTGCATGTGGATCTGCTGTGGACAGATGTGCACACAGACTCACGCACACACACGAAGCTGCTCACACACACACACACAAACACACAGACGTTTAGCAGCTTCCCTGAACAGCGGGCGATGCCTGAGTGGAGACCGTCGCTGGACCTGACGAATGAATCCCAGGAAGTGAACAGGATGCGTACAGGCAAGTCAGTACGTTTTTATTTTGCAACTGAAGGAACTATTCAAATACCACAGTCTCACACAAAATAAGATACTATTTCAGTTTTATTTTCTTCATTTTTCCAGCTTTATGGAGGTAAAATTGACAAACCAATTATGCATATTTAGGGGTAACTACGGTGTTTTTATATAGGGACACATTGTGAATGGCTGCCATAGTGAAGCTAATTAACATATCGTTGCCGCCCATGGTTACCACGTGTGTGTGCATGTGCATGTGTGTGCGCGCGCGTGTGTGTGTGTGGTAAGAACATCTAATATTCTTAGCAAGTTTCAAGCAAGGATTATTAACCAGTCCCCCTGCTATGCATTACATCTATGGAACTGCTCTCTTAGAACCGCGAGCTGGACCCTTGGACCAATATCAAATACTAGTTTAAGTATAAACTTGACAACCCAAAATTAAGTTTGTATCACTTCGAAGAACAGAAGACCCCCTTTCTACCCATCGCTACATGTTTGACTGAGGACGTGTGTGTATGTCGTGTGTGCACATAGACAGATCAGGAAATGGTAGCTGGTGGACAGGTAGCAATAAGTCTTTTTACACATTAATTTGACTTATAACCTATAAAACGCCGAAGTTCTAGAAACCACTCAGGCAAAGAGAAATTGAAATGAGAAACCGGGGTGTTCTGCGTGCCCCTCCCTTTTCCAGGCATATTCTAGGCATATTCCGAGTAACTTCACAGTGGAGGGAAAAGCAGAGGAGGGATGGGTGACAAGCTGCAAATTAACTACACAGCAGCTAGCCTCATCCAGGAAAAGCAGAATATGTCAAAATCGGCGCGCCTCTGGGGGAGGCCAGGTTTACCTGCCACATAAAACCACGCGGTGAGCATGCCACGGCGGGACTTCCTCTTGCAGGAGGTGGCTTTGGTGAATGTGGCTGTTTCTCAGCACCACTGTCAAGTGCAGAAGAAGCCTGGGAGGCGGAAGGCAATTTAGTCACCAGCCCTGATGACCCGTCGGCTGCGAAATGAAGCTGCAGCTCCCACGCAGCACCGACCGCGGCAGCCGGGGACGCAGGTAACCTGTTGGTTCCACATGCTCTAAACAAGACAATGAGATCCATTCCTCTTAATTAAATATAGACTGAACTGCATCAGCAAGCCACCTTATGGAAAGGATGCTCATCTTCATGCACAAGAAGTTCGCTACGAAGACGAGACATGGTTTCAGCCCACCCCACCCCCTTTTTCTTAAACACCTCAAACTTGGTTTCAGGGCAAACCAATTCAACGGCAGTGCAGTTGCTTCCCAAAGTGAACAAAAAGCTATATCCGTGATGGGAAATGCTTACCCAGGCACAGGGTTGATTTCTCAAGGAGATTCGTGTTACTGAGCAGAAAGGAACTGCACAAATTTACCAATAACTAAAGCCCCCGCTCTCTGGCAGCGGGCAGGAAGGAGGCAGGTCAGTAGCCACAAAGAGCAATGAGCAAGAACAACTATAATGTTAACAGGTTAGACCTCTATCAGAGTAAGAATGGGCTTCGTCTTTCTTGACGTGATTCTCAGTTTATCAAAACGTAGCCAGTCCCACCTCTCAGACGTCAATAAGGCAACACATGCACGTCCCCAAGACCAGATCCCGATACCTGGTGGTACCCTTAAATTCTGAACTAAAAACCCACTGAATGGACGAACAGCAGACAGAGATGGTGGCGGACAGAATCGGCCCCCTAGACACAGACCAGAGGGGTATCCTGCGGACGGTGAGGGGACGGGGACAAGGCAGCAGCCATGGGACGTCAGAACCAGACAGGCTGCTGCGGGGCTCCCACAGGCAGGACAATGAGGCCAGGACACCAAATCATGTCTGAGGACCGCACGTCTGAAGTCACGCCCACCTGGGTGGACATAAACGTACAGACTCGGGAGGCCTGGCACACCCAGACAGGACAAAATGAAAGAAAGCCACCCACGGCCACATCGTAACGAAATGTGGAAAGCCGACCGTCCAGAAAAATAACCTGAAAACAGCCAGAGAGGGAAGACAAGCTACGTCGGGGACCGTGACCTGAGCAACCTCCGTGCTTTCTCGTCAGAAACCGGGACCTGCACAACAGCCCTTTTAAAAAATTGTGATAACACTGTATTAACACAGGGTTTGAGAGAGAGAGAGAGAAACCACCCAAACAAAAGTTCGAGCAGGCTTTTTGTTGTAGGAAATGACCAGCTGATTTCAAAATGCATCTGGAAACATCCAGGGCCTGGGGTGAGGAAGGCAGTCTTCCAGTAAACGCTGGAGGACTCGCGACGCTGCCTCCACTGAAGCTGCAGCAATCAGGGCAGCTGCTCTGGGTGGGAAGAGACACAGCCAGGCCCACGGAGCAGCAGAGTGCGGACCAGTCTCACCCGCACGTGGTCGACTGGTTCCAGTTAAAGTGCCAAAGAAACTCAACGGGAAAGTACTTTCTCGGTAAACGGCGCTCGATCACTGGATTTCCACAGAGGATGAACATGAGCGTTAACTGCTGCCCCACGGTACACACAGAACTCAGCCCAATAAACCTAAAGCAAACCTAAAACTACACGCCTTCTAGAAGAAAGCACTTGGGATGCTGGAAATAGGACAGAAAAATTTGGAAACTGCGACAATCCGACGGAGAGACGTTTGCTCTTCGGGCAGTAGCTCCGTTGGGACGGTGAGAATCCAAGTCACAGACACAGGCGGACAAGGCCCATGGCCGCACAGCAGGACAAGGACTCGTGTCTGCAGCACGTGACAACCGTCCCCAGCTCCCCGCCCCGCCAGAACGGAGGGCAGAAGTGAGCAGACCGTCCCCGCGATGGGAAGTTTGCAAAAATGTAAAGCATCATCCAAACCCCGGCAACGAGCGCCCACGGGAAGGGCGCGTGTTTTCCTATTTTGACACGGAGCTCTGAGACAATACTGTTAACAGTTAAGCTTTTCCTTTGGGGTTTTTTGTTGTTTTGGGTTTTTGTTTTCTTTTAGAAATGGGCTTGTAACTCTAGACAGCTGCAAAATCTAAAAGGTCACCTAGATCTGGTTCATCTACCTCAGACACAAAGGTCAAGTCCACATCCCATCAAAGGTTTTCATGAATCATGGGACAGCCACCACAGGAACCGAGACTCAGGGACTCACCGAGGGGAGGACCACGCAGAGGTCGTCAGACACGGGGCGGGGGGGGGGGGGTGTTTGTATTATTCCGGCAGGAACCCCAGGGAGAGCTTGGCGTCCCGCAGCCCGGCTGGCTGGCAGGGTCCCCAGAGCTGCTCATCAGCACAGCACGCTCCTCGTGGCCACGAGAGGAGCCAGCGCCGCCTGACCCAAGTTCACGGGCAGGGGGCGGGATCCGACCCTGACTCTACGAAAACAAGTCTGTTCACGGGGAAGGCTCTTCCGTGTCAGATAAATGTTACTGCATCCACAGCTGTTCACTGGGGAGGACGCTAATCTAAAAAGACGTGTTTGCAGAAGATAAAGAAGCACAAGTGAGACACTGGTAGGTGAGGGGAAGGGAACGGGCCACTGTCACGCGCTGACCATGGTCTGGTGACAGGCCACAGCATCTCGATTTTACGCAGAGCCAAGCAAAGCATGGTTTTGCTGGGAATTTTGCAGAATTAAAAGAGAGCAGGAGAGCGAGTTGAAGAGGGGGAGCATCCCAACACAGGGTCGGGCAACTCAGGGACAATTCAACACAGGAGCATATTTTGACGTCGTGACAACTAACTAATCCTTTTCAACACGCTCCTCTCTCTTCCTCACGAGCAGTAAAGCCTCTGTTTCTACAAGACGGGACTGGAGAGAGAAGACACAAACTGAACTTTCAGAGCGTTGGGGAAAAGTGAGCGCCACGTTTCCAGTGTCTATCGTCTCCTCTAGGTTTGAGGACATTGGGTGGCAGATCTGACTCAGCTGCTGTCCTGTGAGCTCCCTGGGACCCGTGGGAAGCTGAGCCCTGTGACCCTTGGCCAGAGTAACCTGACAGGTGGGGACAGGGAACGGGGGAACTGCATCGATGGAAAGCAGAGCAAAGCTGGCGGGGACCACCCACGGCGCGGAGGGGGCGGGGCACCTGGGGGCGTGGCTACTGGGGTGTGGCACCTGGGGGCGTGGCGCCGGGGGCGTGGCACCTGGGGGCGTGGCGCCGGGGGCGTGGAAGGGCCAGTCCCAGGGAGCCAGGGGCAGAGTCCTCGCGTCTCGGGGACCCAGTACAGGACCAAGGTGCCCAAGGTGACTTTGAAGGCCACCACTAACCTCGGCAGCTTTTCTTTCCACTGTCCTGTGTTTTTGTTTTGTTTTGTTTTGTTTTTTAATTTAACCTTGGCTGTGTTTTTTCCCGTTACCTTTTGGTCCCCTTGCACCCCTCCCCCCGCGGTGCGCACACTGCTGTCCTGTCCCTCAGTCCGCTCTCCTTGTCGCTCAGTCCCTGCCCCCTCCCCTCCCCCCGCTAGCTGCATCTGCTCTCCCTCTAGGAGTCTGTCCCCATTTTCCTTGTCAGCGTCCTTTTTAAAGCCTCATCCGAACTCAAGCCAATGTGTCAAGTTTGCTGCCTCAGCAACGGCCCCCAAAATAGCTATTCCGGCAAAACCTAGAGTTTTCAAACGCAGGCTTAGACTGTCTCTTTGTACAAAGCCGTGTGTTCCGTCCCATCATTCTCAGTGAAAAATAATCTAAAACTTGTCCGAAACCTATTATGTAAAAAGTCCCAAGGAGCTAGAACGTCACCCAAAGCCACGTGTCGAATCGCAAAAGCCTGTGAGGACGTCGGAACACGCACGCAGCCCGGAACCGTCTCCACGAGCCGCACTCAGCTCCATCTTTTCAGCAGAGCGTCAGCAACCCTGGTCGCTCTGGTCCCCTGCCACGTGCAGGACACAGGGTGACAGACCCCGAGCCGCCGGCAGCCTGGTTCAAAATCCCACCCAGACCATCGTGTCCCCGTCACATTAGTTTTGTAAAACATTTTGCTGTGATCATAAAGCCCAAGGCGTCACTAAGCCTGAAAAGCGAAGGTTTCCAGGACGAGTGGAGATGAGCGTTTTTATTCCCATTAAAAAGAGGGCGATTCTTAACGGCTTCCAGGACTAAAAGCCACCAGCTCCGTCGACAGCGCAGACAGCAGGCAGAGGCCCGGGCCGTGAAGACACATGTGCCCCATAAGGGACGGTGCAGAGGTGTCACTGGCTCCGGTGGTGAGTGGAGGGGTGGGGGGTGCGGCCTCACGCAGCTGTCATGTCTTGTTACGACATACGCGGGCGGCGGGGGCTGTCAGGTCTGCTCGTCCCGCGGGGAGAAACTAAACGTGGCCACGCTCCGTCGCCAACCGAATCGTCCTATCCCTCAGCCAGGCTGGGCACGGTCTGAATAACAAAAGCGCACCTGCGTGATCAGCAGGGACAGCCACTGAGTCTCCCGAGAGGTGGGGTCTGGGACAAGGCGCCCTGAGAAGGTGACAGGCCGTCCTCTGAGGTCCTGGTGGCTCTTCCTCCGGCTCCAGGCACATGTGGCCCGGAGAGGAGCCCTGTCAGCGCACCGCCAACACACTCCTCCGATGGCGCATGGCACTACGTGTGCGGAGGGCCTCCCCACTCCCCACGTGCCGGGCACGTGGGGCAGAGGGCTGTTGGGATGCAGCCGACCTCTCCAAGGAGCGGGGCTGGGATAGGCTGCCGGGACTGCAAAGGACTCACATTTTCTTTACAACAACAAAGGCTGCCACTGAGGGAGGCGAGCAGACCGGCTGTCGGTCTCCGGAGCTGCGGCAGCTCTGCTCCCCGTTTGTCCTGCCGCTTTGCGCCTGATTGATGAGCTGGGGGTGGGTGGGGAAGACCACCTGCGAGGTCTCGGCTCCCACAGCCTGGTCAGTGCACTGTTGACCCTGGAGGCCAGGGATCAAATATCAGAGTGACAGGCATTTCAATAACTCCGGGCGGGTGTTTACCATGCAGAGGAGCACACATGCAGGGGGACGAACAGATTAAATATTTATGCTTCCAAGCAGCTCTGGCACCGTGGCTGTGGTCACAGGCTCTTCGGGGACTGGTCTGAGCTGCGCCTCCGTCTGCTCATCTCCGAGGGTGAGCTATGTGCGTGTCCTCCTGGAGCAGAGCAGTGGGTCGGACTTTGTCACCGGCGTGGAGGGGTTTTCTTGGGGCGTCTCTCAGTGAGAAGACAGTCCTTCCAGGCAACAGGCATTGCTCAATGTCAGCAGCACCCCCTGCCCCCGCCCAGGTCCCTCACCCGCCAGACACAGGACACGGAGCGTGGCCGCCAACGGGACCCGCCCCACAGCCATCGATAGAGACTCTGTGCTCCAAGGAGACACACAAGCCAACATGCTCCAGTTTCCTTTAAATTAAAAAAAAAAATCCCACGGTGATCATTTTTTTCCAAGTAACAATGTTGTACAATAGAAGAAAGATTTGAAAACCACCCGGAGACTCTCATGAGAACGTCATCAAAAGCTCTGTCACAGAGGGCCCTGCTCATTCTCGGGAGAGAAGGCCGTGTCCAACCACCTCTTTCCCATGGCGGCCGCCAGCAGGAGTGTGCAGGGAACCACGGCACCTGGGCAGCGCCTGTGACCCGCCTCCTGTCCCCTGTCCTGGCACGTAGGAAGACCCTGTGGGGGAGCTGCGGTGAGGTCGAAAACACGCACTTCCTGTCCATCAGGGTCCCAGTCGCTCCGCAGCAAAGCCCTGGGCACCGCGCACCTCGCCTGGGCCCCAGGAATGTGCGGCTCTGGGCCTCCAAGCACAGGGGTGTCCAGTTACACCGCGGCCGGACCCTCCTCGGCAAGGGCTGTCATAAAAGTTATACAAAAGGGGCCGTGGGTGGTGAGTGAACCCGGAAGATCAGAGTTTATGTAAAAGTAAGTGAATACAGGATCCGTCCCCTCACTGTTTGTTCTAAAATCAGGCTTTCAAGTGCTTTACACAAGAGGCCACACAGGGCGGCCAGGTCATAAAAATAACAGCCCCCGAACATAAATAACTAGAGGAAGCCTTAGGGAGGAAGGTTAATCGGATAATCTGAGGAGTTACGTGGCCGCAGCACGTGGGGGGAATGACGGGACTCGGCGTCTTGACCGGGCTCCGTTCTGCCGCAGAAAGAATTCCACCCACGGACCCAGCACACAGAGACAGGTCTGGGATTCTGCTCTGAAGTGCGCTCAGAATACAGCAGCCTGTGTTTGGCGGGACCGCACCCGTGTGGGTGTCTGACGTGGGGACAGGGATTTGTCTTCCGACGCGGCAGCTGCAGCCCTGAGCCGTGTGGAGATGAGGGCACAGAAACGCGAGCGTTTCTGTCGCCTCCCGTAGAGGTGATCAGTAACCAGTGCGGGTCGTTGTCAGCAACTCCGCTTCAGCAGGAGCCTGGGTCCAGGAGGGAGGAGCAGGGCTGGAAGTCCCAGCCAGACCCCCGAAGGCCTGTCCCCGGACCCTGACCGTCCCCCACTGGGAGGCAAGCGGGGGACGGGGGTGCGTGCACACCCACGGGAGCAGGACGCTGGGCGACAGTCGCAGAGCGAGCTGGGCCCCAGGAGCAGCGGAGGCTCCCTCTGGCGCTGGGGCCCCAGGCCAGCAGGCAGCACCCCCACTCTGCGAGTCCGAGGTGCTCTGTCTTCCTCGTGGGCAGCGTCTTCTCACTTCCTGACGCTCGCGTCTCTTCAGCTCAACACTGAAGCCGAAGGAGCGTCCGCTGCCCGGGCTCCGACCGGGCCCAGCTCCAGGCCAGTCTCTGAGATGCGCTGTCCCCGCCGGGTCCTGTGCTCCTCCTGGAGCCGGGGGAGTGCATCAGCCACACCCACGCCGCAGAAACAGTGACAACAGTGACAATGAGAGGAAGGACCTCGAAAACCTTCGCGGTCATAAGAAAAACAGTGAGGAAACTGACAGAAATGGCCAGAATCAACTTTTTCAGCACCGGGGGGGGGGGGGGGTGCGGGGGGGGGGAATTCACCAAAAATTTGCAGGATTCCGGGAAGCGTGGGCTCAGGAAACGGCTGCATCCCGTGGTGCGAGCAGACAGCCCTGTGGCCTCGCAAGTCGGCCTGCTCCCCTCGTCCCCGCTCCAGCTCTGCAGTCGCCTGTGGCCCTAGGGGCCGTGGCAACGACCGCAGCCGCCAGCGGGAGCAGACGAGGGGAGTCCCCGTGCAACCTCCTCCCCGAGAGCCACGCCCCCAGCCCAGTCAGGGTGCCCGGCCCCCCCACGCAGGGCTGCCTCCAGCGCCTCCTCTCCCCGTGGCATCTGTGGACTTCCGTCTCCAACGTTTCTTCCCTCCTGATCTAAAAGACGATCGCGTACGGCCGTAATGAGAGATGTGCGGATGGGCACCCGCGTATAAAGACAGAACTTCTATAGAAATAGTGGGACAGGCAAAAGGGAAGGGCTGGAGCGGCCCAGGGCGGGGCCCCTGCGCACCGTGCAGAGGGAATGGGGCCGGGAGCTCGTCGCCTGGCGCTCCGCTGCTCCTACCTGCCTGCCTTCTTCGAGGCTGGGCATTTGCTTGTGTATCATCTTAGTTTCTTGGCCTTTGCTTTTCATACATGTTTACTTATTTCCTTGTTGGCTGACCTTGGGGTTATAATTCATATTTTCACTGATAAAAACCGAGGGCAGGTTAATAACCAACAGAATTTCAATAATTAAAATGTTCAGCTGGTACTAACTTAAACTAGATAAGATATGTAGGAAGCAAATAGCAAAATGGCAGGCATAAATTCAAACTTATCAGGAACTGGATTAAGTGTAAATGCACAAAGCTCTCCAGTTAAAAGGCAGAGATTGGCAGGATGGGTTAAATATCAAGATATGACTGTATACTGTCCACAGGGACGCGCCTCAGATCAAAGATACGAATGAGCTGGAAACAGGAGGATGGGGAAGGGATGGGCTGTGTACATGCTACACGCAGAAAACCTGGGTCGCTCTACAAATATCAGACAAAATGGATTTGAAGGCAATTGTTGTTCCTAGAGACAAAAAGAGACATTATATAATTATAAAAAGTGCCAGTCCATAAAAAGGCGTAAAAACTATAAACACATACATGCACCTAACGAGAGAGTCCCAGAAGTTATGGAGCAAAGACTGGAAGAACTAAGGGGAGAGAGACAGAGACATTTAAAAAGTAGTCGTTGGTGACTTCGAAATCCAGCATTCAGTCACGTGTCTGACAACGAGACAGAAGGTCAACAGGAAACGGAAGATGTGAGCAACACTCTCAACCCCACTCCACAGGCGCGCCCGGAACACCCATCCAACTGCAGCAGAACACACGTTCTTCTGTGGCTACTGGAAACTCTCTCCAAGATAGACCATAGGTTAGGGCACAGAACAAGCTTCAATTAATTTAAAAGAATGTAAATCCTACAAGTGTGTCCTTTGAGAAAAACAGAATAAAATTAATAATCAAAAAACAATATATTTGGGAAGGTTGCAACGCAAGGAGATTAAATACACCCTTCTAAATGACCAACAGCAGAGAAGAAGTCAGGATGCCCATGATGAAAACTTTGGGGACAGACGAAAAATAAAAACATAACACACCAAACTTATAGGATGTGGCGAAGACAGTCATCAGAAATTTACAGCTATAAATGCCTATAGGTAAAAGTTATCTCAACAACTGAATCGTCCACCTTAAGAAACTACTTTCAAAAGAGTACAATAACCCTCAAGCACGCAGAAGGAAGGAAATAATAGAAATAAGAGGGAATAAATAAAACAGTATAGAAAGACAATAGAAAACCAAAGCATAAAACAATTATTTGAAAAGATCAACAAAATTGACAAATGTTTAGCTAGTCCAGCCAAGAAAACAGGAAAAAACTTAAATTCCTAAAATCAGGAATGAAACAAGGAACATTACTGCTTACCTCACATAAATAAAAAAAGGAAACTCTATAAACAAAGCATGTGTCAAAAAATTAGACAACCTACGTGGGATTTAAAAAGCATCCTAGAACGACCCAATGGCTCCGGAAGAAACCGGAAGTTTGAGTGGACCCGGGATGAGGATGGAGACCGTAACGATGTGACACCACCACCAGCAGCGGCCTCCTCAGAAAGCAGAGCCCAGGGCCCTGCAAATCCAGGAAGGAAACCTCTGGTCGGGGATGTCTCTTTGACCCCCAGGGCCTTCCCAGTGGAGCAAGGTGGTTGTTGGGGACCCTGGTCTCTCACTGTGGCTCCTGGAAATAACCTCTGACTGGGGGGGAAGCCTGCTTGCTCCCCGCGGTGGGGGTGAGGGCGACGAGCAGGAAAGTGGGGGCCGGCCCTTACAGGCTGCCTCTCCTCACCACTGTCAGCGCCCGTGGGCGACACCGCATGCCACCCACCCCCGAGCGCTTCTGCACGGCCCCCAGGCCCTCGGCAGCCGGTTCTGAGGTTCGTTTTCTCCAGCTTCGTGGCACACACTCTCACACGCATGCGAGCACACAGACCCGCCACCCCACGGTACCCATTCTGGTCCTTTTATTTCCCCTTTTTGCTTCCACATCACTTCTCCTGTCACTCTACCTAACGTGTTCTGATGGACACACAGAGGCAGGGTTTGCACACATATGCACACATGCACACACGCACAAGCAAGTACAGGACACGAGAGGACACTTTGTCTCACAAAACGATGACATCTGACATCAGCAGTCCCTTTCATCAAGTGGCACATCCATGCTGGACTCCAGTGAGCATGTGTGTCAGCGACCAGGCGGTGTCAAGCTCCACGCCACCCCGTGGTGTCACCCAGTGTCCAGGTACAGCAAGTCTCGGCACATCAGAACCGACAATACTGGCCCCCAACGATCTATGTCCCCGCCACAGCCACACGGAAGCTGGCCTCCCCGGGACACTGGCGTTGGCCACAGTGAGATCAAACTGACCCCGCAGAGGGACCCAGGTCGCGAGGCCTGCCGGTCTCTCTGTCTGCTCGTGGCCAGCCGGCCCTCCTGAGGCCTTACACGCTGGCAGCAAGCCCCAGGCCAGCTGGGACTGATCTGCAGGCTCCTGTTTACCTGTGTCCCCCGCCCCCAACTCCAGAGAGCTGGGGACGCCCCTGCAAGGACCGCTGCTGCGAGGACACCACCCACGTGGCTCCAGGAGGTGGGCGGCGGAGGGGCAGGCTCTCACGGCCGTCCCAGAAGTATCAGGAGTGCAGGGAAACCAGCGGAAAGTGTGAAGCCAGCTGCTAATTAACTCACTTCCTGAGGAGCAGGGCTTGCTCCCTGCAACCCTGCACTAACGAGAACCTCAGTGCTGACAGGGACCAGATGTGGCCACGTCCGGACGGCACCAGAAATCAGGTGGTGCAGGGTTTTGTGCGTCTTCAACCTGTCGATACTGCGGGAGGCACTGAGAGCAATAATCAATAAGTCATATTACCAAAGTCTATAGAATTACCGTTCTGAAGGAATATCGATCATCCGGCGATAAGTGAGCCAGCTGGCAGATTGTATGAAGGCTTCTCATGCTAAGCATGGTGATTCTACCTGGTTCTCTTCTAATTAAACACAGACGCTGCCCACACCGCACGCCCGGCCCTGCCGCCACCTGGCCGCACGGTAAGACTCTCCAACACGGGTTTGTTTGAGCATCACGCCGGCTCACGGTCCATGTGGCACGGACTGTCTGCGTCCTGCCTGTTCAGCAGAGCACCCTCTCCACGCCTCGTCCTTCGGGCCGTGAGACCAGGAAACCAGCCGCTCTCCCTGCCTGCGTCATGGCTAAGATAAGAGATCTCCTCCATTCCTCCCTCTTCACTTACCCCCGCAGGCTCACGCCCTGTGTCGGGATACACCCTGACGTAACTTAAAATACGTCTTGACCACAACTGATTGACCACAGAGATATCCCATCCCCCCTAACAGTCTCCCCTGGCGGCGGTCGCTGTAACAGACGTGACCTTTTGTTTATCACATTGCTGATACTCACCAGGGAGGAAGATGAAAAACCAGATACCAATAACCAATATCAATACTGTATTTAATCATACGAATAGATAAGTATTCACTACTGTCTGCATATTTTTTTAAAAAGATAAACTTAGAAGAGCCTGAACATAACACTCAGAACATGCGGTTTTCATGACTGGCCTGAGAACAGGCGCGTGTGTTCCGTCGGGGTCCTCCCCACGGCGGGCGGAGCAGCAGCGCGCGTCCCCGGCCGTTCCGTCTCCTGCGACGGCAGCTTGTGCTCCTGACCTGGGGCCAGTTCACCAGCTGACGGCCGCCTCCTCGCAAACGGCCCTTCTCAGGGGCCGCAGGGTGAGACCTCCAGGCATGGGACGGAGTCTGCCCCTGGTGGCGAGGTTTCTGAAGAGGATTCTTCCCCAAACAAAGACTGATTTCTGTTCTTCCAGCCTCCGTTGCCACCACCTGTGACAGCCGGTCACACCGGTTGAGCTCCAACAAGCCCACAACTGCTCCGGCCAGTGTCCCAAAGGGGCACGTGGAGGTGAAGGGCCACCCGGCCCTGGCAGGGGTCTCAGGGGACGCTGGGGCTCAGAGACAGTGATGTTCTCCGCTGCCTCCCTATGTGTCCTGACAGTATGTCCCCATCCGGTGGCCCTTTTTTAAACTAGGACCAGGAGGAGCGAGGAGATGCCGGCTCTAGTAAGCGGGGCCGGGCCAGGCCGCTCTGGAAGCCGCACGAGGGACAGCCGTTCCCACCTGCCAGTGTTGGGGCTCATTCCTGTGGCCCCCTCCTCCCGTCCCAACTTCTCGGGAGCCCAACAAGCACCTTCCAGCCCGTGTGCGACGTGGGCTTTCACGGGACAGTCCCAGCGACTCTGCAACCCAGTGCCCCGTCTCTGAGCTCCGTGCATGCCATGCACAGTCGGTTCTCTGATACTTGGTCACAGGGGCATTTAAATTTTGTCCCGTCCCCGAGGGTCAGCAGGCGCCTTGTGCCGAGGGAAGTGCCGCCTCCAGGAGCCAGCGGAGTCCTGCGTCATGAGAGGCCACCTGCCCGGGGCATGGGGCGCCCGCGACACCCACCTTCCAGGTGGCCGGGTCCACAGTCTGCACGCGTGAGTGAAGCCTCCCTGGCCCGCCGGGCTCCAAACAGCGGTGCTGCGCCCATCGTGCCAGGCAGACGCTGCTGCGGGAAACCAGGGGACGCAGCTGCCCAGGGGCAGAGCGCATGTCCCCATTCTCACCCACCACGCGATACTTCAGGGACCCAGGACACAGAACCGGGGGCCCAGGGCAGAGGGCGAGCACCCGAGAGCAGCTCTAGGCGGCGGCAGTGGCGTTGTGACGTTCTCCAGGCCTCCTCCCGCTCAGCACCGGACACTGCACTGCAGGCCCGTGGCGCCCAGAGTGGCCTTGCGGAATTTTCCAGAAGTCCCGGGATACACGCGCCCTGCAGCTTCCTGCCGAGTACTTTCGGTGGATGAAAGACCCCAACAGACACCTTCCTTCAGATTCATAAACGGGCTCCCACCTCATATCACAGGCCTGAACTTAATGTGTTCAACATTCCCAGCACTAACGATGCCTATTTAAGACATCCTGTTAAAAGTTTGTAACATTAATTTAATGGAAAAATGCCAATATCACCCTCCAAATTCTATTAGGTTCTCTCCCTGTTAAATTAATGTTACTAACTTTTAATGGATGTTGTAATTAGATGTTATTATTAACGGGAATATTACCCAAATTAAAGTCAGACCCTGGGAGAGGCACACTGTGCCTTTACAGGAACATAAACTCCCCGTGTCTGGACGTCACACGCACGCCTGCGGGGACAGATGGCCTGGGCCGCGCGCTCCCCCAAACGCGCAGCCTGGACCCGGCAGCCGGTGTGGGGGCACAGAGCATCTGCGGCCTCAGCAGCCCTCTCCCAGCCCCCACTTAGAAGAGGAAGTGAGGGCTCCCCACGCCCTGGAGGGGGCGGCCGGGGAGCCATCTCCCAGTCTCACACTCCATTTAAAGGGTCACTCTGCATCCGGCCTGATGGGGTTTGGCAGTTTGAAATTGATTGTTTGGGCTGTAAAGCTCAGGGCCTTCCCAGCCAATTTAAAAGAGAGGCCGCTAAGCTGCTGGTTGTTACGAGCTGGAGAACAGAACACAATGTGGTGAATTTGAGGCTGCAGGACCTGACCCGGGTCAAAGACGGGAAAATGACTAAGCCCTGGCACTTGTCACATGTTGCCTAAGGACGTGCTGCCCAACCCTAGAATCAGAGCAAAATCTAACTCAATGCCCCCGGCTGACAAAGGCCCCGGGGCTGGCCTTAGCTTAGAGGCCATCTGGGCCAAATCCCACCATCAGCCCCCGCTCCCTGCCTTCGTGACCCCACGATGAAGCCTCGGAACCCCTTTGCAAAACCAGCCATGTCTGGAAAGCACCCCACAACCCCTGGCGTAGGGAGGACCCACCGTTATTTGGATAAATAAACCAATGAATGTGCAAAGGCTGGACCAGAGACGTGTGTTTTGACCATAACAGCAAAGGAGAGACAGAGAAAGTTTCTCATGCCTCCGTCAATTTGAAGAGTGTTGTTACGAAAAGCATCTTTGAATTGGGATGTTTCAGGACGAGGGGATGGATTTCCTAAATCGGGATCCGTAGAGCCATCCGAGAGCTCACGTGAACTCCCCGCATGGACGCCGTGGGCCAGACAGTCACTGCTTTTGAGACGGGTGGGAACCACCACAGCTTCCTGTGGAGGCTGCCTCCGGGGTCCGCAGTTTTCTCTGCACCGCAGGGCGCCGTGCAAACACATCCTGCCACGTGATGGCTGCCGGCGAGGCTGCCGTGGGTTTGGGGGGACTGACTTCCTCCCGGCCCCTTTTCAGGGATGGGTCAGGGGTGGGCTCCCAGGTTCTAATCAGGGCATTTAGGTAAGAAAAAAATCATCATAAAAGGTATCCACATTGAGAAGAAAACTATTTGCGTTAATGAGCAAGTTCAGCAGAGTTTCAGGAAGGAAACAGGACGTTTTAAGCATCGGATGGTGAGGGACTGCTGGGGAGCAGGTTCCCACTGGGGAGCTGGGCTTGGATAGGCGCTAGGCGGTGGCGATGCTAGAGCAAGTCTGTGACGTCACTCAGCCCCTCCGTTCTGTGCGGTGACAGTGCAGGTCGCCTGCGTGTGAATTCCAGGCGGCCGCTTCCCATTCTGCTTCACCGGACTCGCTTCTCACATGCCAGGATTTTCACAAATCGAAGCTAAGACCCTCCACCAGCCAAAATATGTCTCGCCAAGGCGCGACGATGTGGAGCAATGTTTAGCAAGGGAGCATTTTTCATCAAGGAATGTCCATTGTTATGTTAGACATAATGCTATTGGACACCTAATGGACTGCAGTGTAGTATAAAAATAACTTTTATAGGCTCCAGGAAGCCCAGAAATTCATGTAGCTCACCTTATGGTGACACCCGCTTTATTACAGTGGTCTGGAACCAAACCCGCAATATCTCTGAGGTATCATTGTATGTTTCAAGCAAAAAAAAAAAAAAAAAAAAGTGTGCTAATAATTGTCAACATCTGCTGAAGTCTGTCCCTTTCAAGACACCTAACAGCCAAAACTGAAAGCAAAAGGAACGGAGAGAAGGCGGACTGGCCCATTCACTCTGGGTGGCCGGACACTGCCTATGTCCCGCAAACGAAATCTGATTTCCAGCTGACCCCAGAAACTCATCCAGGGCTAATAAAACAAACAAAAAGCAATCTTAATGACACATATAACCTGATTTTTATAAATAAATTCTAGTCTAAATAAACCTGATAAAAGAGCCTTCTCTCTTCTACTAAAAAGTAGAAAACATGATTTTAAAAAACACTAGTCACATCTTTCACTTCAAACATTCTGAAAAGCCTGTGCGGAGATTTCCACTCAGGAGAAGTAGGTTTTCTTCTGCACAGTCATTTCTTGTCATAATTTAATGATGGAACCTAAATGAAGCCCTGGGAGGAGCAACCAATGCACCCCTGGAGCAGCCAAGGCGCACAGGCCTGAGTGTTCACACACGGTCCTCAATACGCACACACGGTCCTCAATACGCACACACAGGCCTGAGTGCACCCACGCGGTAACAGTCCCTCTGACAAGCCCATTTCCGAGCAGGAGAAGGCGGTCAAGTTCGAAGTGCCGAGCAAGAGTTTACCAAACGCACTCACCTTCCAGACTCAACAGCTGTGGAATTCTGAGATTCCCAAAATCAGGGTTTTGTCATTTAAAAGTAAAACGTGATTTTAAAGATAACATTGAAGTGGCTGTGGTCTATGGTTGGTTTTCCTGTCTTATCTGTTCCTGCGTTGTTTAAATGTATACAACTATATTGGTTCACTCTTTCATTCAATCATATTTACTAAGTTTATTGACTGTACCATCCTTATCACTTGCAATTAATTATCTCAAATAAATGAATGAGTGAATGAGTGAGTGAGTGAGTGACTGAGCGAGTGAGGGAGTGATGGAGTGACTGAGCGAGTGAGGGAGTGAGCGAGGGAGTGAGTGAGTGAGCGAGCGAGCGAGGGAGTGAGTGAGCGAGCGAGCGAGGGAGTGAGTGAGCGAGCGAGGGAGTGAGGGAGTGAGTGAGCGAGCGAGGGAGTGAGTGAGTGAGCGAGTGAGTGAATGAGTGAGGGAGTGAGCGAGTGAGTGAATGAGGGAGTGAGTGAGTGAGTGAGCGAGCGAGGGAGTGAGGGAGCGAGCGAGCGAGGGAGTGAGGGAGCGAGCGAGCGAGGGAGGGAGCGAGCGAGCGAAGGAGCGAGCGAGGGAGCGAGTGAGCGAGTGAGCGAGCGAGTGAGTGACTGAGCGAGTGAGCGAGCGAGCGAGCGAGGGAGTGACTGAGCGAGTGAGCGAGCGAGCGAGCGAGGGAGCGAGGGAGCGAGGGAGCGAGCGAGTGAGCGAGGGAGCGAGCGAGTGAGTGACTGAGCGAGTGAGCGAGCGAGTGAGTGACTGAGCGAGTGAGCGAGCGAGTGAGCAAGGGAGCGAGGGAGCGAGCGAGTGAGCGAGGGAGCGAGCGAGTGAGCGAGTGAGCGAGTGAGCGAGCGAGTGAGCGAGTGAGGGAGCGAGTGAGCGAGCGAGCGAGTGAGCGAGGGAGTGAGTGAGTGAGGGAGTGAGTGAGCGAGCGAGTGAGTGAGCGAGGGAGTGAGCGAGCGAGGGAGTGAGCGAGTGAGTGAGTGAGCGAGGGAGTGAGTGAGTGAGTGAGTGAGCGAGCGAGGGAGGGAGTGAGTGAATGAGAGAGCGAGGGAGGGAGCGAGCGAGTGAGGGAGGGAGGGAGCGAGCGAGTGAGCGAGCGAGGGAGCGAGCGACGGAGCGAGCGAGGGAGCGAGTGAGGGAGTGAGCGAGTGAATGAGTGAGGGAGTGAGTGAGGGGAGTGAGCGAGTGAATGAGTGAGGGAGTGAGTGACTGAGCGAGTGAGGGAGTGAGTGAGCGAGGGAGCGATCGAGTGAGGGAGTGAGCGAGTGAGAGAGCGAGCGAGGGAGGGAGTGAGTGAGAGTGAGCGAGTGAGTGAGGGAGGGAGTGAGTGAGTGAGTGAGTGACTGGGCGAGCGAGTGAGTGAGTGAGTGACTGGGCGAGCAAGTGAGCGAGCGAGGGAGTGAGCGAGCGAGTGAGTGAGTGATTGAGTGAGGGAGTGAGCGAGCGAGTGAGCGAGCGAGGGAGTGACCGAGTGACTGAGCGAGTGAGGGAGTGACCGAGTGACTGAGCGAGTGAGTGAGTGATTGAGCGAGTGAGGGAGCCAGTGACTGAGCGAGGGAGTGAGCGAGTGACTGAGCGAGGGAGTGAGCGAGTGAATGAGTGAGGGAGTGAGTGAGGGAGTGAGCGAGTGAATGAGTGAGGGAGTGAGTGACTGAGCGAGTGAGGGAGTGAGTGAGCGAGGGAGCGATCGAGTGAGGGAGTGAGCGAGTGAGAGAGCGAGCGAGGGAGGGAGTGAGTGAGAGTGAGCGAGTGAGTGAGGGAGGGAGTGAGTGAGTGAGTGAGTGACTGGGCGAGCGAGTGAGTGAGTGAGTGACTGGGCGAGCAAGTGAGCGAGCGAGGGAGTGAGCGAGCGAGTGAGTGAGTGATTGAGTGAGGGAGTGAGCGAGCGAGTGAGCGAGCGAGGGAGTGACCGAGTGACTGAGCGAGTGAGGGAGTGACCGAGTGACTGAGCGAGTGAGTGAGTGATTGAGCGAGTGAGGGAGCCAGTGACTGAGCGAGGGAGTGAGCGAGTGACTGAGCGAGGGAGTGAGCGAGGGAGTGAGCGAGGGAGTGACTGAGTGAGGGAGTGAGTGAGTGAGTGAGTGATTGAGCGAGTGAGGGAGTGAGTGAGTGAGTGAGCGAGCGAGGGAGGGAGTGAGTGAATGAGAGAGTGAGTGAGTGAGTGATTGAGCAAGTGAGGGAGTGAGTGAGTGAGTGAGCGAGCGAGGGAGGGAGTGAGTGAATGAGAGAGTGAGTGAGGGAGTGAGCGAGTGAGTGAGGGAGGGAGTGAGAGAGTGAGTGAGTGAGGGAGGGAGGGAGGGAGTGAGTGAGTGATTGAGCGAGTGAGGAAGTGAGTGAGTGAGTGAGCGAGCGAGGGAGGGAGTGAGTGAATGAGAGAGTGAGTGAGGGAGTGAGCGAGCGAGCGAGGGAGGGAGTGAGTGAGTGAGTGAGTGACTGGGCGAGCGAGTGAGTGAGTGAGTGACTGGGCGAGCGAGTGAGAGAGCGAGGGAGTGAGCGAGCGAGTGAGCGAGTGATTGAGCGAGGGAGCGAGCGAGTGAGTGAGTGAACGAGTGAGCGAGTGAGGGAGCTAGTGAGCGAGTGAGCGAGTGAGTGAACGAGTGAGTGAGCGAGCGAGTGAGCGAGTGAGTGAGTGAGCGAGCGAGTGAGAGAGTGAGAGAGTGAGCGAGCGAGGGAGTGACCGAGTGAGAGAGTGAGCGAGCGAGGGAGTGACCGAGTGAGGGAGTGAGTGAGCGAGGGAGTGACCGAGTGAGGGAGTGAGTGAGTGAGTGAATGATTGAGCGAGTGAGTGAACGAGTGAGTGAGTGAGCGAGTGAGCGAGTGAGTGAGTGAGCGAGTGAGTGAGTGAGTGAGTGAGCAAGTGAGTGAGGGAGTGAGAGAGTGAGCGAGTGAGCGAGTGAGTGAGCGAGTGAGTGAGCGAGTGAGCGAGTGAGTGAGTGAGCGAGTGAGTGAGTGAGTGAGTGAGCAAGTGAGCGAGGGAGTGACTGAGCGAGTGAGCGAGCGAGTGAGCGAGGGAGCGAGGGAGCGAGGGAGCGAGCGAGTGAGCGAGGGAGCGAGCGAGTGAGTGACTGAGCGAGTGAGCGAGCGAGTGAGTGACTGAGCGAGTGAGCGAGCGAGTGAGCAAGGGAGTGAGGGAGCGAGCGAGTGAGCGAGTGAGCGAGCGAGGGAGTGAGTGAGCGAGCGAGTGAGTGAGCGAGGGAGTGAGCGAGCGAGGGAGTGAGCGAGCGAGGGAGTGAGCGAGGGAGTGAGTGAGTGAGTGAGTGAGTGAGCGAGCGAGGGAGGGAGTGAGTGAATGAGAGAGCGAGGGAGGGAGCGAGCGAGTGAGGGAGGGAGGGAGCGAGCGAGTGAGCGAGCGAGGGAGCGAGCGACGGAGCGAGCGAGGGAGCGAGTGAGGGAGTGAGCGAGTGAATGAGTGAGGGAGTGAGTGAGGGAGTGAGCGAGTGAATGAGTGAGGGAGTGAGTGACTGAGCGAGTGAGGGAGTGAGTGAGCGAGGGAGCGATCGAGTGAGGGAGTGAGCGAGTGAGAGAGCGAGCGAGGGAGGGAGTGAGTGAGAGTGAGCGAGTGAGTGAGGGAGGGAGTGAGTGAGTGAGTGAGTGACTGGGCGAGCGAGTGAGTGAGTGAGTGACTGGGCGAGCAAGTGAGCGAGCGAGGGAGTGAGCGAGCGAGTGAGTGAGTGATTGAGTGAGGGAGTGAGCGAGCGAGTGAGCGAGCGAGGGAGTGACCGAGTGACTGAGCGAGTGAGGGAGTGACCGAGTGACTGAGCGAGTGAGTGAGTGATTGAGCGAGTGAGGGAGCCAGTGACTGAGCGAGGGAGTGAGCGAGTGACTGAGCGAGGGAGTGAGCGAGGGAGTGAGCGAGGGAGTGACTGAGTGAGGGAGTGAGTGAGTGAGTGAGTGATTGAGCGAGTGAGGGAGTGAGTGAGTGAGTGAGCGAGCGAGGGAGGGAGTGAGTGAATGAGAGAGTGAGTGAGTGAGTGATTGAGCAAGTGAGGGAGTGAGTGAGTGAGTGAGCGAGCGAGGGAGGGAGTGAGTGAATGAGAGAGTGAGTGAGGGAGTGAGCGAGTGAGTGAGGGAGGGAGTGAGAGAGTGAGTGAGTGAGGGAGGGAGGGAGTGAGTGAGTGAGTGATTGAGCGAGTGAGGAAGTGAGTGAGTGAGTGAGCGAGCGAGGGAGGGAGTGAGTGAATGAGAGAGTGAGTGAGGGAGTGAGCGAGCGAGCGAGGGAGGGAGTGAGTGAGTGAGTGAGTGACTGGGCGAGCGAGTGAGAGAGCGAGGGAGTGAGCGAGCGAGTGAGCGAGTGATTGAGCGAGGGAGCGAGCGAGTGAGTGAGTGAACGAGTGAGCGAGTGAGGGAGCTAGTGAGCGAGTGAGCGAGTGAGTGAACGAGTGAGTGAGCGAGCGAGTGAGCGAGTGAGTGAGTGAGCGAGTGAGCGACTGAGTGAGTGAGCGAGCGAGTGAGGGAGTGAGAGAGTGAGCGAGCGAGGGAGTGACCGAGTGAGGGAGTGAGTGAGCGAGGGAGTGACCGAGTGAGGGAGTGAGTGAGCGAGGGAGTGACCGAGTGAGGGAGTGAGTGAGTGAGTGAATGATTGAGCGAGTGAGCGAACGAGTGAATGATTGAGCGAGTGAGCGAGCGAGGGAGCGAGCGAGCGAGCGAGCGAGGGAGGGAGCGAGAGAGCGAGCGAGCGAGGGAGGGAGCGAGAGAGCGAGCGAGCGAGGGAGGGAGCGAGAGAGCGAGCGAGCGAGGGAGGGAGCGAGAGAGCGAGCGAGCGAGGGAGGGAGCGAGAGAGCGAGCGAGCGAGGGAGGGAGCGAGAGAGCGAGCGAGCGAGGGAGGGAGCGAGAGAGCGAGCGAGCGAGGGAGGGAGCGAGAGAGCGAGCGAGCGAGGGAGGGAGCGAGAGAGCGAGCGAGCGAGGGAGGGAGCGAGAGAGCGAGCGAGCGAGGGAGGGAGCGAGAGAGCGAGCGAGCGAGGGAGGGAGCGAGAGAGCGAGCGAGCGAGGGAGGGAGCGAGAGAGCGAGCGAGCGAGGGAGGGAGCGAGAGAGCGAGCGAGCGAGGGAGGGAGCGAGAGAGCGAGCGAGCGAGGGAGGGAGCGAGAGAGCGAGCGAGCGAGGGAGGGAGCGAGAGAGCGAGCGAGCGAGGGAGGGAGCGAGAGAGCGAGCGAGCGAGGGAGGGAGCGAGTGAGCGAGCGAGCGAGGGAGGGAGCGAGTGAGCGAGCGAGCGAGGGAGGGAGCGAGTGAGCGAGCGAGCGAGGGAGGGAGCGAGTGAGCGAGCGAGCGAGGGAGGGAGCGAGTGAGCGAGCGAGCGAGGGAGGGAGTGAGTGAGCGAGCGAGCGAGGGAGTGAGTGAGTGAGCGAGCGAGCGACGGAGGGAGTGAGTGAGAGAGTGAGCGAGGGAGGGAGTGAGTGAGGGAGTGAGCGAGTGAGCGAGTGAGTGAGGGAGGGAGTGAGTGAGTGAGTGAGTGACTGGGCGAGTGAGTGAGTGAGTGAGTGACTGGGCGAGTGAGTGAGTGAACGAGGGAGCGAGCGAGCGAGTGAGCGAGTGAGGGAGTGAGCGAGCGAGTGAGCGAGTGATTGAGCGAGGGAGTGAGCGAGCGAGTGAGCGAGCGAGGGAGTGACCGAGTGACTGAGCGAGTGAGGGAGTGACCGAGTGACTGAGCGAGTGAGTGAGTGATTGAGCGAGTGAGGGAGCGAGTGACTGAGCGAGGGAGTGAGCGAGTGAGTGAGTGAGTGAGCGAGTGAGGGAGCGAGTGAGTGAGCGAGGGAGTGAGCGAGTGAGGGAGTGAGCGAGTGAATGAGTGAGCGAGTGAGTGAGTGAGTGAGTGAGCGAGTGAGTGAGTGAGCGAGTGAATGAGTGAGTGAGTGAGCGAGTGAGTGAGTGAGCGAGGGAGTGAGCGAGCGAGTGAGTGAGGGAGGGAGTGAGGGAGGGAGTGAGTGACTGAGCGAGTGAGTGAGCCAGCGAGTGAGTGAGCGAGTGAGTGAGCCAGCGAGTGAGTGAGCGAGTGAGTGAGCGAGCGAGTGAGCAAGTGAGTGAGTGAGTGAGCGAGTGAGGGAGCGAGTGAGCGAGTGAGCGAGCGAGCGAGCGAGTGAATGAGTGAGTGAGTGAGCGAGCGAGGGAGTGAGCGAGCGAGTGAGCGAGCGAGGGAGTGAGCGAGCGAGTGAGCGAGTGATTGAGCGAGGGAGTGAGCGAGCGAGTGAGCGAGCGAGGGAGTGACCGAGTGACTGAGCGAGTGAGGGAGTGACCGAGTGACTGAGCGAGTGAGTGAGTGATTGAGCGAGTGAGGGAGCGAGTGACTGAGCGAGGGAGTGAGCGAGTGAGTGAGCGAGTGAGTGAGCGAGTGAGTGAGTGAGTGAGTGAGCGAGTGAGGGAGCGAGTGAATGAGCGAGGGAGTGAGCGAGTGAGGGAGTGAGCGAGTGAATGAGTGAGCGAGTGAGCAAGTGAGTGAGTGAGCGAGTGAGTGAGCGAGTGAATGAGTGAGTGAGTGAATGAGTGAGTGAGTGAGCGAGGGAGTGAGCGAGCGAGGGAGTGAGGGAGTGAGTGAGCGAGCGAGTGAGTGAGGGAGGGAGTGAGGGAGGGAGTGAGTGACTGAGCGAGCGAGTGAGTGACCGAGTGACTGAGCGAGGGAGTGAGCGAGCGAGTGAGTGACCGAGTGACTGAGCGAGGGAGTGAGCAAGTGAGTGAGTGAGTGAGCGAGTGAGGGAGCGAGTGAGCGAGTGAGTGAGTGAGCGAGTGAGGGAGTGAGTGAGTGAGTGAGTGAGCGAGTGAGCGAGTGAGGGAGCTAGTGAGCGAGTGAGTGAGTGAGCGAGTGAGCGACTGAGTGAGTGAGCGAGTGAGTGAGGGAGTGAGAGAGTGAGCGAGTGAGCGAGTGAGTGAGCGAGTGTGGGAGTGAGTAAGTGAGCGAGTGAGAGTGAGTGAGCGAGTGAGTGAATGAGTGAGTGACTGAGCGAGTGAGTGAGTGAGTGAGGGAGTGAGCGAGTGAGTGAGCGAGTGAGGGAGTGAGTGAGCCTAAGGCAGGACACAGATGAGCTTCACTTGGGGCCCCGGGAGCACGAAGGGTCCTTTGTCCAGCCTGGTGGACGCAGGAGCAGAGGGCGCCTGGGAACAACTTCAGGAAGAATCTGGGCACCCTTGTGATATGGGTGATGCTAGCGTCCCAGGAAGGGTGAGGGCCACTTGGACTCCTTCCCTGGAGCCCCCCGACTCCACCTGTGGACCCCCCACACCGCCTCGCTTGGCTGCTATGCATGCTCACCAGCAGGAGGCCGCATGGACACGTGCTCTCAGCTGCAGGTGCGGGGAGCCTTGGCCTGGTGCACAAGCTCCCTCCGCCCGCTCTGCTGCCCACAGGTGCACTGTCTGCAGGAGGCCCCTCTAGGCTCCCCAGGGCACAGTGTGGACCCTGGGGCTTGGAGGGCGGGGCTGCTTCATCAGAACAAGTAAGGTGTGCGACTGTCCCCTGCTGTCACTTGCTGTGGTCAGGCCAGGTGGGATTGGCGTGCAGGCCTCGTCGGTCGGGGGGCCCTACGGAATCCAGGGAACTGGGTGCCTGTTGCCAGAGGAAAGAGCAAGTGGTCAGGCCTCGGGGGGCAGTGAGGCCTGGGGTCTCACAGGGGCTTCTTGGGCAGAATGGCTGGAGTGGGGGTGCTTACAGCTTCAGGAGTGAGGTGGGGGGCAGGGGGGCCCCAGGGAGTGATGGGGAGCCGGGGGGGCCCCTCGCATGGCTGGTTTTGGGTGGACGGACTGTCCCCCTGCCTTAGCTGAGCAGCTGCTCTGGGTTGGTGGCAGGCTCCAGCCCACGGAACCCCCAGGCACTGGATAGGCCAGAGAGAGTGAGGACCACGGGCGAAATGGGCACTGAGCGGGGACCCCCCCGTGGGGCATGGGGGCTCTCAGTGGGAGCTCACCTCCCAGGCTCCTTAGGGTCTCCTGCTTCACCTGTCCTGGAAGCCTGGCCACCCACCGCCATCCCACTGAGCAGGGCCTCTGGATCTTGGGGTGTCTACTAGAGCCTGCCAGGAGCCTTGGGAAAGTCTGTGACCCAGACACAGGAAGCCTGACCCTTGGGGAGGCCCAGGGTCCTTAAAGCTCCCCAGGAGGCATGGATTGCCCCTGGAGGGTGTTCCCTGTGAGGAGCAGCCACGAAGGCTGGAGTGGCCTGGGTTGTGCACACACGCGTGTTTGGGCATGTGGCGTGTGGGCACAGGATGGGGCACCTGGGCCGCGGGGAGCCTGTCTCAACTACTGCAGGGCTGTTGTGAAGTGGACCCTGGGGCTCCTGCCAGATGGTGCCCAGCTCGCCGGGGCTGGGAAGCTGCCTCGTGGTTGGCCGGCACCTGACCTCTGCGCCACCACCGGGACCCAGACTCTGAGGGACTCTGTGGGTGGCCTCAGCCAAGGTCTCCCCCTCAGGACTCCCAGGCCACCCCTCCCGGTCCTCATGCTGGAGGCCTGTGGCCTAGCCGTGTGGTCAGAGAGCACACGGCGCCAGTGTGTGTGTGTGCTCGGGGAGAGCGAGTGCTGGCTCACAGGAGGGTGAGTGCTGCGTGCTCGCGGGAGGGTGAGAGCGTGCTCCCTGGTGTGTGAGTGTGAGTGCGCACTCCCCGGAGTGTGAGTACGCGCCCAGGAGGGTGAGTGCTGCGCGCTCGCGGGAGGGTGAGAGCGCGCTCCCCGGTGTGTGTGTGTGAGTGCGCACTCCCCGGAGTGTGAGTGTGAGTGCGCACTCCCGGGAGTGTGAGTGTGAGTGCGCACTCCCGGGAGTGTGAGTGTGAGTGCGCACTCCCCGGAGTGTGAGTGCGCACTCCCCGGAGTGTGAGTGTGAGTGCGCACTCCCGGGAGTGTGAGTGTGAGTGCGCACTCCCCGGAGTGTGAGTGTGAGTGCGCAGTGTGAGTGTGAGTGTGAGTGCGCACTCCCCGGAGTGTGAGTGTGAGTGCGCACTCCCGGGAGTGTGAGTGTGAGTGCGCAGTGTGAGTGTGAGTGCGCACTCCCCGGAGTGTGAGTGTGAGTGCGCACTCCCGGGAGTGTGAGTGTGAGTGCGCACTCCCGGGAGTGTGAGTGTGAGTGCGCACTCCCCGGAGTGAGTGTGAGTGCGCACTCCCGGGAGTGTGAGTGTGAGTGCGCACTCCCCGGAGTGTGAGTGCGCACTCCCGGGAGTGTGAGTGTGAGTGCGCACTCCCGGGAGTGTGAGTGCGCACTCCCGGGAGTGTGAGTGTGAGTGCGCACTCCCCGGAGTGTGAGTGTGAGTGCGCACTCCCGGGAGTGTGAGTGTGAGTGCGCACTCCCGGGAGTGTGAGTGCGCACTCCCGGGAGTGTGAGTGTGAGTGCGCACTCCCGGGAGTGTGAGTGTGAGTGCGCACTCCCCGGAGTGTGAGTGCGCGCTTGCTGGAGGGTGTGGGAGGTGTGCTGTCCGCACCTGCCCTGTTTGCACTCACGTGTGCTCCAAGAGCTGTCTAGAGGGAGGGTGCAGGTGATTCCTGGTTTGGCCCCACCCCAGGTAAGGGTGTATCCTGATGCTCACAGCCTGGGGGGCTGGCTGCCCAGGGTACTGCTGGGTCCTGCCCTTCTCAGCCCAGACCCCTACACTGGTTGGTCTGGGGTGAGTGTTGGGTGAGTGTGGGGTGAGTGGTGGGTGAGTGGTGGGTGAGTGGGCGGTGAGTGGGCATTGAGTGTGGGGTGAGTGAACGTTGAGTGTGGGGTGAGGGGGGGTGAGTGTGGGGTGACTGGGGGGTGAATGGGTGTTGAGTAGGGGGTGAGTGTGGCAGGGGAGGCCATAAGGCACCTGGGTCTCACTAAAGGGCCTGAGGGCAGAAAGCGGCTGCATTCAGCCCGGTGGGGAGGGGGAGGCCGGAGGGGAGGCCTTGGTGCTGGTGGTGGGCCCCTTCTCCTCTGATGCCACAGCTGACTTCCTGCAGACTCCCCCGGAAGCTAAAGAAAGGACCCTGGGGCCACTTCGCAGAGACAGAGCCCTCCTGCCGGACGCTGGCCTGGTGAACTCAAACGGGAGGCCACGAGTGCCTCGCTGTGCGTGTTGAAAACCCACACATCTGACGACATGGTTCTTCTCGTCTCATCACCAGCTACAGGGCTGCCGTGAGGGAGGCGAGCTAGAACCCCAGACTCTGCTCCTGCTGCCAGCATGTGCGCGGGAACCGACATACGCGGGGAAGACATTTCGGGAGACCCGCGGCGGAGCAACCACACGTGGACAACACATGTTTGGAAACCTATCAAAGGAGAACACGCAGCACGGCCCGGCCAGGGAGCCTTGGATCAGGCACCTGCTCTTCCTGAATGTGGTTTAATTGGTCAATTAGTCCTGTGAGCATTTGGGAAGCGTCCCCGGAGCAGCGCGGTGCACGGGTCTGTTTGGAATTACCGAGATCCTCAACCTATTCTTCCCACAGATCTGACGCCCTCCGGCTAACAACCAGGTGTGCGACAGAGGCCAGGGGACTCCGGAGAGGGACGACATGGGGTCGGCCTGGTCACTGGGACAACTGGGCAGTGAGGATGCTTAGTTGAGCAATGGGAGCCACGTTTGCAAGACTGTGAAGCAAAACATAAATGTGGGCTAATGTGTTCATCTGAATCTGTTCATGGATGTACTTAAGCTCCCATTTCAAACTAGGATCACATGGACACCCTGGAGACCCGGGCGCCACAGATGCATCTCGAAATTCCTCACCAAACATTGATATTCTCCGCACTAATTATTCATGAGCGGACATTCTATCTGAGCTGCCACAAACTGCTCCCCCTTGTCTTGAGTTGGATTTTATTAACGTGCACCTATTGTTAAGGCAGAACAATAACTGAGCGTGTAGGGAGAGGCCAAAGCCTGAACGGCAGCCCCATTGTGGCGGCTAATTGGACAGGTGCGCACATTGAAATATTTAGTGCGTTGCTTTGTTTCAGCTTAAATTTAAAAGTTTGTAAGGAGTCCACACTTTTTCAGAAATAGACCTACACATCGGGTTTATCTGTGGGTTTCACACAGCTAAGCCCCGTGACAGCAAACATTTTGGTCAGCCGTGAGCCGTGGATGGGGCGGGATGCCCACCAGAGCAGAGGAAGGGGACGGGGCCGCTCCGTGCAGAGAGAACGTGGCTTTGCTGGCCTGTCTCGGCGCTAAGCCAGCGGAGAGCCCACGAGCGAGAACACTCACCCCGGCTGGTAGCAGGCAGCTGGAGGTGGTCAGGCGGCGTCCTGGGCGGGAGTAAGAGCAGGGGCTGCGCGTGTGGTCCCAGCCGGTTCACGGTTACGAGGAAAAGGAGCAGGCTGGGTGGAAAGGCCTCTCACTGTCCCTCCAGGCTCCTCTGTGGAATTAGGCAGAGCTGCGTCCCCAGGGGTGGTGCCCCCATTCATCTGACGCCCCATGAACACAGCGAGTTTTGCCAGCTCGAAGGACCCATGCCCAGGTCCTCGTCCTGCCAAGACCGCCGCGCTCAGAGCCCAGGGACAGGAAGAGAACACTCCAGGGACGAGGACTGTCCGACGGCAGGGCCCTCAGGAGTGTCACGGGTTGGGTGGGTCTTAAGAAAGCGTGAGCGCCCTGGGAGCAGAGACCTGGAGTGACAGGGGCCCTCCCGTCTCCGTGGGCTTTGGCGGACACTCCTCTGGGCCCACGTCCACCCAGGCAGATGTGGCCAGGGCTGCACATGCAGGGCATCCTGGGTTGGCGACGCTGGCCGACTAATTTCACAGTAAACCCGACCCAGCTGGGACGCACCATCAGAGCATGTTTCCAGCACGCAGTCCGTCTGGCCAGCTGTGCACCATGGAACACGGTTCATGACGTCCCCAGACTGCCCTGAGCTGCTGCACCCTCAAACGTCACTCCTCCACTCTCAGCGGAAAACAAATCAATGGCTCGTGCTTATACGCTTACTTTTATTCCGAAAAGTTTCTCTAGCTGTGCCCATGAGAAACTTTGGAAACTGTCATTGCTATTTTCCACTCTTCCGTCCCGTGACGTGTCTGTGTGTCCTTCCTCTGCAGGGACTCAACCTCAGGGTAGGGAGGACAGGCCCATTTGCTCACCTGATCCATGCTCTGGGACCTCACTCTCCACCACAGCCTGCTCGGGGAGCCCAGGGGTGCCAGATTGTTGAATGGGGTGAGGGTGGGGTGCTGCGGGAAGCGCCCGTCCTCCAGGGCCCCTCGCCCACATGTGTCCTGGAGCCAGCACACCTGCCCACAGGCACATGCCTCCGAGTCCCATGGTTCGGCCCACTCAGTGTGACATCAACGAGGTGCGCCCCCTCCACCCTCGCCAGCTGCAACCCCCCACTATGTTTTCTCAGTAGCTACGCGGAGAGATGCTGACCACAGGTTCCAGTCGAGGAGAGAGGGAGCCGGAAAAATCAAGGCTGGATCCTTGGTCCCCAAACCGAAGAAGAGGGGCCCGCCCCTGGCCTGTTGAAACTGCAGGGTTAGTTTGCTCCTTTGTCAGCACCGACTTTTGTAGGTGGGTCAGCAGTGGCGTCTCTGGGGGGACGGACGAAAGGCTTCCTTCGAGGAGATGGCACTTGCCCACCTCGCCCTATGATGTGCTGCTTCTCGGGATGGCGACCCTGCTGTCCCTGGCTCCAACCTGGCAGGTGCGCTGAGGACCAGGCTGCCAACGGGGCCTGGCAGCCCCTCCCTGCGGGCCCGGCTCCCCAACAGACACACCACAAACGAGGGGAGACGTGGAAGCACCGGGGAGCGTGGCGGGCAGCTGATGGGAGAGATGGATGGGCCGAGTTTCCCAGCAATCTGCGGGCCGCCCGCGGAAGTGTTGATTGATGAAGTATTTAAGTCCCTGCTCTCTCGTCGCCAGCCTTCCCGGAGATGGCTGCAGCAGGGCAGATGCGCCACGGCCGCTTCGGAACCGGAGCCCTCGTCCGCAATCCGCTGTCTGGCACGATGCTCACTGACCACTTTCGACTGAGACGGGGACCGCAAGCGTTTCACTTAAAACATCACTGTTCCCTACTCAGACCTCAGGCTAGCTCTAAACCCAGGCCCGTACTGAGTGCCTCATTGTGGGCACTGATATTCCGGGAACGTTTTTAATTTGGGGTCTTTTTTAAAATGTTTGATGTGTCTATCACGTGTCCAAAATGCATTCTGTCTTCAAACATCTCCATCCTTAGAAGGAAGGTTCCAGAGATCCGTGGTCAGGGCCTGGGATACGGGATGGATGTTTTCAAAGGAAAAGCAGGTGCCCTGGCCCTGCTGCTACAGAGATGGGGCCCAGAGGGGTGCAGCACGAGAGGGGCTTGGGGCACTGAGGGGGCACGTCCTTGCTCACCAGAGGCCCTCATGTCTGGATGTCCCACAGCTCTGGACAAACAGGTAAAGGACAGAATGAAGGGGACCGAAGGGCAGGGCCCCAGGACCCGCTGGCCCCGAGGATGTGACCGCGCAGAGGTATTCATGAAGGGACTCAAAGCAGAGAGGGCTGCAGTGGCCCCAGGTGCCCCTCCCAAGTGTCCCCCAACACACCCAGGGCCTCCTGACGTGGCAAAGCGCCGCCCCTCCCCCGTGGACGTGGGCAGGAGCACTGGCGACTCGGCAGTGACCCCCAGCTCCTTTCCTGCCAGTCCGGCCCCTGGAGCAGGTCCCAGTGCCCTCAGGCCCTCTCCTCTGAGCACAGGGCAGCCGGGGTGGGAGCCAGACCCCAGCAACGCCACCCAGCAGGCCCGGACACGCGGAGCGGGCACCCCCTCTCTCCGCATCCATTACTGTTTTACGAGACCACACAGAGGTCCTGCCGTGCACGGTGCTCTCTTTTTAATCACGCCATGTGCTATAAAGCATGATATATTGACAAGAAGGAAGGAAACCAGGGTTTGTTTAGCTCGGGGGAGGGGTGGGGAGGGGCAGGACCACCAGCACCCTGGTCCCTGAGCCCACGGCGCTCTGTGAACTCGCTGGGGTGGTTTTGACCAAGGAGCGGCTCTTTCCACCCATGGACCGGACCCCAGCTGGATGCGAGGTCCCCACAAGGAGCCAGAGTGATCCCCAGTGCGGGGTCCCAGACAGCAGGCCAGGCTCTCCGGCCGCCATGAACTCTTGCTCCTTTGCACCCTCTCCTCCATCCTGGCCCCCTTCTGCACCCCTCTCTGGCCACCCGCCCTCTGCATGCGCTCTGCACCCCACCACTCTCCGGGCTCTGTGACTCAGCCGGGCACACGTGCCCAGTGTGCACACTACGTGCTCTCCCAGCTCCTCGTCACCTTTGTGGGAGGAAAGGGGAGGACACTCCGGGGTGGTCCCAGAGGCCGCACACGCCTGGCAGCTGGTGCACAGCCCCGAGTCACTGCCACGGTGGTGGGCACCAGCTCCGCCCCACGTCAGGGCGAGCAGCTGGGCGCAGCGTGAGCGCTGCAGTGTAGACAGGAGAGATGGACAGTATTTTAAGTATTTTTCCTGTGAATTTATAAACTCCACTGCTTGTCACCAGTGAGAGGTTTCAGAAATGTCCAGGATTCAAAAACGAAATGCAGGAAAAACAACACGCGTCCTCACACATCAGCGCTCCCTGAGCCCACCTGTGCAGGTCCCCCGGCAGCTGCCTCCCTGTGTCCCCACACAGGGCTCTGCTGCCGGGGGACCTGCTGGGCAGGCGCGCTCCCTGTGGTCTCGGGGAGGCCCGGAGGCAGCGAGGCCCCCCTCAGCGCTCAGGCGGGTGCCTTGTGCCTGTCCCTCTGCGGTCAGTGTGAAGAGAATCAGATCCGCGTCTGCCCCCTGAGCGCCGTCCCCAACCCCAGAGAGCTTCTGCAGCTGCGTGCGTGCGGCAGGTTTGCACTTGTCTGCTGTGGCCGGAAACGCTCACTGCTCAGCCAGGATCCATCTTCTCTTTCTTTCCTGATTTTACTTGGCATGGCAATGTGCCCAGCCTAATATTTTATTTCCAGCTTCTCTTGCCCCTGGGTAGAAATTTCCAATAAAATATAATTTGAAGTCATTGGGTAGAACTTTTAGAAAAGAAAATTACTCAGCTGAGGTTTGTTCCTTTTTTGACTTACTCTACATCTTCCTCTTCCAAACTGGGAGGTGAAAGCAATGGCCGGACATCAGCAGCCATCTGTGGGCATGAGGCAACTGTAAGGCCAGAAAGCAAGCACCTGTTAAGGACGGCAGGAGAGAAAGAGAGCAGGAGCCTGGGCTACCCTGGACCTGGAAAGCCAGCCTTGAACTGCTTGTCCCCAGATCAGCAAACCCCTAATTTGTGTAAGCCAGGGTTATTCGGGGTCCCCACTACTCTGCTACAGCCAAACACAAGTTCTAAATGACACGTATTTTTTTTAATCTCGAGAAGACAATGGACACACACTTTCATACTCTGTCATAATCATCATAAAGCGGGGGCAAAATCACGCTTCAAGATTTCGTTACCTTGGGGACACTTCATGCTACTGTAATAACAGATCACGGGGTGGGGGTTGTGTATCATTGCTGCTGCTTAGTGGTTACGTGTTTCTGCAGGGTCTCCTAGAGCAGTGACTTAACCTACAGCAGTGACATCTGATAACTCGGCCGCTAATGAGAGATTCAGGTGTGTGAGTAACTAAGGTCTCCCTGGGTCACAGCGTATGGACAGACAGCCACCACTGCCGTCTGTGCATGGGTGCAGCCTTTAAAGAGGCAACCTGTCCCCAAAACAGCGTGTCCAGTCTCAAGGAGACCCCAAGAGGCGGCCTGGACAGGGTGACCGACAGGAAATAGCCACGTGAAGGCGCAGAGAGGGCAGAGGAGACGGGTCGTGGAAACGGAAAACGACCCTTTGTTTCTTGGATCATCGCTGTGTGTCCGAGTTCCGACCACACGTAAATAGAGTTACGTTCCGTTTTTTCAGCGGTGACGAACAAACATCAGACAAGCTTAAAAACCAGTGGGGCCATCTGCGACAGCGCGCAACTCTGCGTCAGGAGCGGTGCAGACGCGGGCCGGGGTGCGACGGTGACAGGCTGAGCACCCTGGATGCCGGCGCGGAGGGTGATCTCCTGCCATCCGGGGACCACGCGTGCTGGCACGGCATCACGGGAACCTGCCAGCCCCGCTTGCAGAGCACCGAGCAGCCCTCGCTGCCACACAGAGCGCGCACGTGGACCACAGCAAGGGTGCCCGGGGACCCCCCGGAGCCTGCAGATATCTGGCGTCCATGTGTCAGACGAGAGCGGCGCATCGCGGGCTTTGTTTATGGTTGCGAGTGAGACAGTAACGGAGTTCCCTGCTGCCCGGCTCGGCACTCGTTAACCCACAACAAAGGCTCGCGGGGCAGCCTACGATTTTCGAAGTCACTTAAAAATGGAAAGGGGCACGATGCTGATCCAAACGGTCAGTTTTCTTGCTCTTTGAAGAGGCAGGTACCGTATCTGCTCTTAATTTGAGGAGTGAGCAGCCGACTCACCACAGAAACGTGATACCGGTATAAACAAACGAGCATCACAACCCATTGAGCCAGAAGTGCCCTCTGGAGGGGCCTCTGCGGGGGGCGGGGGGCGGTTGCCATGTGAAGAGCAGGCTGTGGAGGTGGAATGATTCCGGGGTCTCCGCAGCCAAGGGCTCAGCACAGAGGCCCCAGCTCCCCAGCGCACTTCATGAGGACATCTTCCCGCTGAAGGAGAGCAAAACCCATCATGTAGGCAGACCTCTGGCTGAAGGGAACGCTCCCTCTCGAGGGTGTGTGATCTGGCAGAAATCTTTCCGTGGTGAGGGGGGGGGGGGGGGGGTCCGGGGGAAACGAGCAAAACCTGTGACGTTGAGTGAGTGGAAGTGGAAATCCTAACAGTAAGTCTCTATTTTTGTCTCTGCCTGAAAGAGGGTGGGTAACCACGGGAGAGAGTGTGTATGACCTTTGAGGACTGACAAAACAGGCCTGACGTTTGACAGTAATAGCTCCTCCGTAATTCCCTGCTCCTGAAGTTCCCAACTGCGCTCCCTTGCCGGGGGGGCGCACAACGGCGGGGTCCGTGCGCACGTGGTGGTGGAGGGAACGCTGGGCGCGCCTAATTTCATACAGCAATCTCCACACAGCTGGGTGTTTCTCAAGGATGTGAAAGTGTTTTGATCATTTAAAAAGATTTAAAGCATTATTTTGCTAGAAATTCTGACAAAACGATTCTACCAAATTAACTAGTTGCTCCAAATTGCATATTTTGTCATTAATTCCTAATATACGTTATATTTTGAAGGCAATCACCTTAACAATTCTTTCACGTAAGAATCTTTTAGTTCCAATATTCTGGATGAATATATCTTGCGAAAGAATCAATATCATCTCTGCTTCTCAACTTCTCTGCTGGGATCTTCATCCAAATAACCGCGAATTAATTAGAATGAAAACTCCACATTAATCTCCCAGTTGAAGTGAAAAGCACCTTCCGTGTCCTATTTCGGGCTCCGGATGAGAGTTCACTGCTCCTGAGCGCCGGGCAGGGGGCAGAGAGCGGGGCCCGGGGCCCGGCCGCACGACGGCCCCCCGATGGCGATGGCGCGGGTGCCGGGGAGAGGCCAGCAGCCGAGGCTGCGGTTCGGGGGGCTGCGCGGCACCGATGGCCGCTGGCGCCAATTCGAGGCCGAGGGGCACCCCGACGTGGGGGCGACGCAGAAGGAGACCCTGCTCCATACGAACAGATCAAAAGCGCCGCAGCGCGGCTGCGAGGCGGCCTTGGGACCCGGGGGCCCGGCGGGGAGGCCCTTTCCGGCGGGCAGCTCCACCCCGCCCTGCTCTGTGCGCTGCCTTCAGCCAGGGAGGCAGTCTTCAGCCTTGGGCGGGAAGGGAAGGGGCCCCCCAGAACCAGAGGGGCGCTGACTGATAAAGAGAGCGGCCCCCAGCCCTGGTCCCTGATGGGTCTGCCTGCATGCAAATGAGGGCTCCAAATCCTCACAGTGTGATTGGCCCAAAAGGCACTGTCCTGATTGGTCAGAATGGAGCCTCTCTGATTGGTCGGTGAGAGGCTGATGGGGCTAAAGCTGCACAGCTCTGATTGGCCAGGAGAAGCCTCCCTCCTATTGGTGGAAACAGGGTTCCAGGCGCCTGTGTAAGGGCTGCTCCGGTGGCAGGAACGCGGTGCAGGCGCGCAGGGCAGGGCAGCTGCTCCCCGCTGTGCAGCCGCGGCGGCCGGGAGCCCTTCCGGGCAGGTGTCTCCCTTCGCAGGGCCCACAGCTTACAACTGGCCGATCGGAGCGGCGTCTGAGAAGCGGTCTCAGTAACGAGAACCCAGGGTCACGTGTCCAGGTTCGGGGGCCAAGACCCGAGCTGCCCGGGGACAAGCAGAGGCCGCATGAGCAGGGCGCGTGCGCCCACGCCGAGCTCGCCCGGTGAACTCCCCTCCGGGCAGCGCTGGCCCAGGGGCGCCCCCAGGCAGGCCCCTCCAGGCCCGTGCGCCGTCCGCGTCGCCGTCCTTCCCACCGGGGTGGCTCCGCTCGCACCGATCGATCAGGACGTGCCTTTTGGACCAGCCGCGCCGTGAGGACCTGGAGCCGTCGTCCGCGTGAGGGCGGCCCCGCGGGGACCGGGGCTGCGGGCTGCTCTCTCCACGCAGAACGAGGGCAGCGCGGAGAGTCACGGGGAGCAGGTGGCTGAGCCCCTCGTCGGCACGCGGCGTCTCGGGTCCGGCCGACGGGAACCGGGTGTCCTGGGAGCCGGGTGCCCCCCGGTCCCGCCCCCGACCCCGCCTGGGTCCGCGCCCAGCGCTGCGGGGACGGGGGCGGCCGAGCGCACGTGCGGGGCCCGGAGCGCCGCCGCGGATGCTCGGGGCTGGGCCGAGTGGAACCAGATGAGCGGAGGTGCGCCGTGAGCTCAGCCTCGCGGGCCGTAAATGGGCTGTAAGTGCGCGGGGCGCGGGGAGTTTCCATCCCCCTTTGAAACGCTATCCGTCCCCCCGCGTGGTCCACATGGACGCGTCACATAAACAAGAAGAGCTTTTCCCATAACAGCTCGCCAGTAAGACATGGAACCTGTAAATAACATGATATGTTTTCTGGTGCGATCCAGGAGTCCTCCCTTTGGTTGGAAAGAAAAGAATTCCGAAATAACGGCCCCGGGTCTGGGTGGCCCAGCAGGGTCAGGCTGCCATCCCTCAAGGAGAGCCAACTCCGGGGCCCCCGGGCCCACGGCGACGTGAGGACCCCAAAGCCACCAGCAGCCCTCCGGCCCCGGCCCCACTCTGGCCTCAGCGCCTTGACGCCCAGGGGACAAACACCTCCTCCCTCCTCTCCCCTCTGGACGCTCTGCCCTGATGCCTCCCCATGAGCTGGCTCTTGTTGAAGGAAAATGTACGTGGAAGAGGCCATGTTGTTACTCTTGCGAAGACATACAGACAGCCTGTCCCCGGGCGTCAGGGGTGCCCCTCTGCACTGTGTCACCAGGAAAGCTGAGGTGGCTGGTGCCATGTGACACTCCCACTGTGGTGTGTGCATGCCCGCGGGGACAGCTGCCTGTCACAGTCCCGCCTCTGCCGCAGGAACGAGGGCAGGAAGCCCCAGTCAGTGCCCACGTGTGGCTCGCTCCCCAGACTCACAGCTTCGCTCTGTCTCTGTCGAGCCAACGCGACTGTCCTGGTGCAGCTTTAAGGTGGATGGTGGTCATTTCCTTGAGCACATGGGTGTCCTGTGCGGCCGAATCAACCCCACCCCTGAGCCATCGGCGCCCGAGGGGACTGGGTCCCACAGAAGGAGACGGTTTCCTCCGTGCCCTGCCCGATGAGGGCAACTGGGGGCAGCTCTTCCTGAGTAGCCGTGCCCTCTTTCCAGCGGTCCTGTGCCCCAAAGCAGCAAGCTGAGCCTGGGCTTACGCCGGTGTGCATGAGTGTGCATGTATGTGCACACGGGTGCATGCGTGTCCAGTGGAAGGCGTTCTTTCCCAGACGGAAGCTCCTGAGAGGACTCGGCCTGCTCCTGTGCAGCTCCCTGTGCGTGTGGAGGGCAGACCACGTGAAATAATATTACGGGCAAATGAAGTGATATATTAGGCTACCTAATAAACATCTCTAGAAGGTTAGGGAGCAGTTTTCCTACCTCAAGTTTATTCTTCTCTCATTTCAAGTCAAAAAAGCCCCGAGAGTATCTATATTCTCTTCCCTGGAATTCCACTTCAGATTCTTTCTCAGGAGAGGTTTCGCCCTGCCTGGTGCGGCTCAGTGGGAGGAGCGCCGGCCTGCAGACCAGAAGGTCGCCAGCTTCATTCCCGGTGGGGGCATGAGAGAGGCACCCGATAGATGTGTCTCTCCCTCCTTTCCCCTCTCTCTAAAAATAGATAAGTCTTCTATTAAAAAACGATGTTTCATGAAAGAATAATAATGCTTATGGCTCTTTTAACTACAATGGAAAATTCAGGATTTGGGAAATGTTATGGAAATCATTGTAAATCTACTTACTGAGTTATTCTGCAATAATTAGAAATGGTAATTATTTAGACAGTGATTACTTGAAAATGAAATTAAGATGTATTTACGGAAGGACTAAGACATGCAAATCACATGCATACGGAGAGGCACAGAAGGAGATATCAATTCTTAAGTTAGCTCTTAATTGGGATCATTGAGAATTTTTTCAAATCTTCCTGTAATTTTGCTTCATTAATTTTACTACATGAGGGACATCATTACTTCTTTTTATAATTATTTTGAGTTTGTGTTTTATTTTACAGAGAATTAAACCTCCAATTGCATAATTTTTAAGTATATTTTATTATGTTGTTACAGTAATCCCAATTTTTTTTGCCCATTTCTCCCCTCTGCCCAGTACCCCTCTTCCCTCCAGCAATTCCATCCCCCTTAGTTCATGTCCATGGGTCATGCATATAAGTTCCTCAGCTTCACCCTTTCCTATATTATTCTTAACTTTCCCCTGTCTATTTTGTTCCTACCAATTATGCTTCTTAATCCCTACACCATTTCCCCATTTCTCCCCCTCTCCCTCCCAGCTGATAATCCTCCCAATGGTTCCCATACCTATGATTCTGTTACTATTCTGGTTTGCTTAGTTGGATTTTGTTTTTATTTTTTAGATTCAGTTGTTGATAGTTGTGAGTTTGTTGTCATTTTAATGTTCATAGTTTTGATCTTCTTTTTCTTAAGTAAGTCCCTTTAACATTTCATATAATAATGGCTTGGTGATGATTAACTCTTTTAGCTTTACCTTGTCTGGGAAGCACTTCATCTGCCCTTGCATTCCAAATGATAGCTTTGCTGTATAGAGTAATCTTGGTTGTGGGGCCTTGCTTTTCATCACATTGAATACTGCTTGCAAGCCCTTTCTTGCCTGAAAAGTTTCTTTTTGAGAAGTCAGCTGATAGTCTTATAGGCACCCTTTTGTAGATAAGTCTCTGCTTTTCTCTTGCTGCTTTTAAGATTCTCTCTTTATCTTTCACCTTTAGCATTTTAATGATGATGTTTCCTTGTGTGGTCCTCTTTGGGTCTAGCTTGTTTGGGACTCTCTGTGCTTCCTGAACTTCTATGTCTATTTCCTTCACCAAATTTGGGAAGTTTTCCTTCATTATTTTTCCCATAAGCTTTTGCTTTCTTGCTCTTTCTCTTTTCCTTCTGGCACCCCTAGGACTTGGATGTTGGCATGTTGAAAGTTGTCCCAGAGCCAAGAATTTTTTCAATTCTTGTTTCCTCATTCTGCACTGGTTGACTGGTTATTTCTTCCTTATGTTCCAAATCATTGATTTGAACACCAGTTTCCTTCCCTTCACCATTGGTTTGGTATAGATTCTCCTTCGTTTCATTTAGCATAACCTTCACTTCTTCTCTTATGCATTTACCATACTCAAGCATATCTGTCAAGCCTGTGGGCATCTTTATCACCAGTGTTTTGAACTCTGTGTCTGTTAGGTTGTCTCTCTCCTCATCTGTTAGGTTGGCTATCTCCTCATCGCTTAGTTCTCCCACTGGAACCTTCATCTGCTCTCCCTTTGAGCCATACTTCTCTGTCTCCTCATTCTGACAGGCTCCTGTGTTTGTTTGCCTCTGTGTCTTAGGTAGATCTGCCACACCTGTTACATTGTAAGGGGCAGAGCCTTAGGGATTCATCATTATGGGCGACCCATTTCACCACATTGTTGCACTCTGTGGGAGAGGGGACTGAGAAGGAACAATGCCACTTGCTCAGCACTTGCCCCTTTTTCAGGCCTTTCTCCCATTTTGTATGGGACTGGCACCCCTCTAGCTCTTGCCCTGGCCATCGTTCCCAGAGTGGGTGGGTCTCCGGATATTCTAGGACCATGGGGTCCCCTTAAACAAGCGGACTCTGCTGAGAACGGTAGTTTCTGCCTCTGCCCCAACCTCCACGGGTTTGCACAGTCAGAAGCAATGAGGCTTGATTTTCTCTAGTGCTGGGACCATGAGCTGTTCGGTCTGGTCTGGTGCTGGGAGTGCTTCCCAGGTGTCCCTCCCAACTTTTTAAAACATGTGACTGCACTTTCCACTGGCCTGCTTCTGCCACCGCTGGTGCTACCACCACACCACGTCCTCTCCACCCTGGCTCCACCCCTCCTACCTGTGTGGGTGAGTTTTTCTTCTTTATATCTTTGTTTGTTGGACTTCCACGCGGCCCGATTTTCTGGAACTTCTGGTTGTCTCTAGTTCTGAGGTAGTTGTATTCCTTTCTAGTTGTGGAGGGAGATGCAGCGTGTCTATCTAGGCCTCCGTCTTGGCCAATTTATTGCATAATTTTTAAAGTTTGCATTAGTAGTAGAATTTTTAGAAGCCAAAAAACTTAAGGAAGCTAAGAGCTCAGGAAGTTCCCCAGGAAAATATCAAAATGTGCTGCAATTCACTGTCATGTGTGCCTCAGGTCCATTGAGTCAGGCCATCTCCTCCTCTCTCTGAAAGGCCAGAACAAAACACTTCATGACATCACAGAACCATAAAGCTGGGACTGGGGGGTGACAGACACCTTCTTTCAGGAGCAAAGTGGGGGCAGGGGAACAGCCCGAGAGGCCAGGCAAGGCCATGTGGAGCAGAGGAGCCAAGGTCCCACTGTGCGGGCCATGGGGCAGAGCATCGCACATGTCTGTCCATCACTGAGCCTCTGCGGGTTAATGTCCCCACAAGCAGCATCTGTACCCCTCTTCTGGAAATGCAGATACTCGAGCTTGTTAGGGTCTTATGTGCCCGTCACAGACTGGCATCTGTGAAGAGGCTCCATGGCCTCGTCTTTCTCATGTCCCTTCTGTGCTCGGTGGCACGGGAGCTCCTCACTGGACACTCCTGGGGGAGAAGGGTGGGCTCATCCCCCGCCCTCTCTCAGCCTTGGCCTCTGCCCACTTCCTCCGCCCTCGTCAGGGCAGCCGGCTTGCAGGCAAAAGCCAGCTCCCACTGGGTGTTCCTGCAGGCCAGTGACCACAGCCAGAAATGGCCATCGCCAAAGAAAACCACGAGCAATGTGTGCCAGCGAGGCTGCGGAGGGAAGGGGCCTGTGCGCTGTTGGTGGGAACGCGGACTAGAGCAGCCACTGCACAACAGCATGGAGGTTCCTCGCAAAACTAAAAATGAACCTGCCTGTGACCCCGCGACCCCACAGCGGGTATTCACCTGACAAAGACGAAAACCACTAACTGGAGGTGATACCTGGGCCTCTCTGTTCAAAGCAGCGTTATCCACAGCAGCCGAGGCGTGGAGGCAGCCGAGTGCCCAGCAGGTGACCTTTGCATAAGGATGTAGGACGCCTATGAAGCGGGATATTATGCAGCAAAGAATGAATGAAATCCTGCCATTTGCAACAACATGGATGGACCTAGAGGGTATTGTGCTGAAATAAACCAGACAAAGACAAATACCGTATGATTTCCCTTATTTGTGCAATCTGAAAAGAAAGACAAACGAATAACCCAAACAAGACAGAAGCAGGCCCATGCGTACAGAGAATAAGCTGGTTGTCAAGGGGGTAGGGGGTGGCATTGGTGAAGAGGGTCAATAACAGTAATAAATAGAAATCCAAAATATCCATTACTAAGGGAATTTTAAAGAAAAATACAGGTTTATGCAATACAGGCATTAACAAAGGTGAGAATATAATTAGACATGGAAAAACTTATACTTCACCTTTAGCCAACAAAAATTTTCTATTTTGTTATTTTCTGTAAGAATTTTTTGCAAAAAGAAATTCACATTATAAATTTGTATATACTGAAATATTTCCTCACTCAAAAAATAGTTACAGTAAAATTATGATTACTTTTCCTAAACTATTTTTAACATAGATTGTATTTTATCTTAATTATAGGGACATAAAATAGTAGTTTTCATGAAAAAAAACGTGATTTCTTACCTGGAACAGTAGTATTCAATTACTTCACATTTCATTATAAAATAAGAAAAAAACTAGGAGAAAGTATTTGCACATTATATATGTGATACAGGACTCAAATTCAGGATAAAGAAAGAACTAAATCACTATAAGGATGGAGCGATTCAATTTTGTAAATGCACAAAATATTTCAACAGGCACCTCAGCAAAGGCAACTCACAGATGAGTGCCCACTGTCACTGGTCACTGGGGACGTACAGGTGAGCCCACCGACCCCCCAGCAGGACACCTGCCGAGCGGCTGACGTCAAAAGACACGCATGCTCAGCATCGCTGAGGGCGTGGGGAAAGCAGGGCTCTCATTCACTGTCAACAGGAACAGGAAATATAGTGTTTGGAAAACAGCTGGGGCTCGTTTGAAAGCTCAGCCTGCAGCTACAGCCTCCCGGCCTCTCTGCGCCCAGGTCCCCACCCACGAGGAACGAAAGCAAAGGTGCCCAGGCCAGGACGGGCGCACAAATGCTCATTTCCGTTTTACTTGTAACAGCCAGGAAACGGCACAGCCGTACGGGGAGCGCAGCTCCGTGACAGAGCAGTGGGCGAACCACAAGGTAACTGTGCCACGTGAAAGAACCCAGACCGGAACCGCAGAGAACACACTTTCTGATTCCATGTACACAACACGGCAGCAGGCGAAACCTGAGGCGCCGGCAGGTCAGTGTTGCTGGAACGAGAGCAGGGCACGGAGGTGTCGGAGGGACGGTGGAGGAAGGCCAGGACTTCACAGTTGCCAATGCCACCGTTCACCGGACCACGGTTTGCCAAGAATCACCAAAGAGCTCACTAATGTCAGTGAAACCTCAATAGAGCTGTTGTGAAAAGCAGCTCATGTGGTAGAAAAGGGGGCTTCCCACGTGGAAGGTAAGATTCTACTCCGGAGCAGGGTCCTGTGGCCGAGGAATGAGAGCGGGGGGCCCCGCCATCCACCAGCCCACGCCCCCCCCCCCCCCCCACGTCACACTGCCAGGAGACCGTTTCATCGCCTGACAGGCCCGGCCGTGTGGATCCTGGCCTCTATGATTCCCAGCTCGTAGCAGGTAGCCCTGGCTGGCACCTCGGTTCTTTTTCCGTGCCCAGGCCCAGCCTGCACCTCACGGGGAGGACACCGGCCCAGCCCTTGGATAATTGATGAGAGGAGCCAGGCCATTCTCTTTGGTTTCCTTCTGCGGCTGCGAACAAGGCTCAGGTGACTAATGTGCGTGGAACACAGAATGATGATAACCACCCTAATTAACAATTTATATTAATAGAATCTTCTTTTCTTTTCTAAGTAGCCGAGCCCACGGAAAATGCCAGCTTCTCCTGCAGATGACGGGGTAGGGGATAAAGAAGAGGCGCAGAGAAGCGGGAAGACAACCTTCTGCCATGGACGGCGTGGACCCAGTGTGGACGCGACCTCCGGGGAACGTAGCGTCCCCGACATCAAACTCCTTGGGACAGCTGGGCAGGCCAGGGAAGCCAGCCCTTAGGGTGAGTGTCCTCTGAGCCTGGGACCCAGCCAGGCAGACACGTCACAGAGGGTCACGTGTCCCATGTCACCCAGTGGAGGCCTGGTGACAGGCCCAGGGCTCTCTGCAGCTCGCAGGAGGGGTCTCGGCATCGTGCAGGCTGAGCGCGCTGCAGACCCTGCAGAGCTGGTCGGAGAGCCAGCAGGTGCAGAGAGCAGTGAGGAACAGCTCATGCCCTCAGGCATCGCTTGTAAAAAGGGGAGCAGCTGCAAGGCCAGACCTTCCAGTGTGGAGCAGGGGCAGCCCCCGTTCAGGCCCGGCCTCCGCGTATGGACCGTGCAGCCAGCACCGGGCCTGGCCAGCCCCACGGAGGCCACGGGGGGCGGGGTTCCCTCCGTCCCACGGCTTCGTCAGGCCCTCTTCTCCAGCTCCCCCAGCCCTGGGATGGTCGTGTGGATTGGCACGCCGTGTCCCTGTGGGCCCGCGAGCCTTTCCACACGTCACGAGCAGGCCACCTCAGTCCAGGCTGCCCGAGGGACATCATGACTCGCCAGGGACCCGCAGCAGGCGGCCATGGACGCCCCTCTCTGAGACCCTGCCACCGGCTTTATCTCTCGCGTCCTCTACACCTGCTGTGGTCTCCTCATGTGTCCCGTGTCACCGGACGCCCGCAGGAGGGGTCTGGGCCAGTCGGGCCGCCCTCGAGGTGGGAGCGTGGCCTTCGAGTGGCCTGTGCTGGGCCCTTCCTGGCCAGGCGGTGGTGCTGCTGCCCTGAGTCACCAGACATGGTGGCCACGTCCGTGGAGGAGCTCTCTGGGAATGGCCTCAGCCCCGGCCTGGCAGGGCGGCCCCGCACCGCCTCCCGGGGAGCCTGCCAGCCTGGAGCCGCTCACCGCACGTCCCGCCAGGCGCCGGGGAAACCCTGCGGCCCTTCAAAGCGAGGCCTGTGCCTTTATCTCCCTAATTCTTTCATGACAAAAGTTTTCAGAAACCAGAGTGTTCCCGGGCTCATCTGAGGTCAGGGCAGCACCTCGCTGTCCCCAGGTCTGTCCGCTTTTAAAATGCAGCCCTCACGGGCGCCTGCGGCTCTCAGGGGACAGTCCCTGGTGCCCCGCCCAGCTGAGGAGCTGCCCAAGTCTTCTTCCCTCTGCTCCCTTCTTCCCACCCCCTCACCACCTGCCCGGAGCCCCCTGCCCACACGTCGCCCCCGGAGGAAGGGAGCTCCCTCCACACACAGCAAGGCTGCTCAGCGCTCAGGCCACGTCCACAAGGGCCCCTTCCTTAAATTCCCTGCTCCACCCACTGGCGTCACATGCTCAGACGGTGTCATCTCCGTGGGCCTCACCGATGTCCTCTCTGCAGGAAGCTGGAGACTGAGAAAGCAGGTGGCCCTGGAGAGCCGAGGCTCATGCACGCAAGTCCTGGAAGCGGGCCCCACTCCCAGCACACTCAGCACTCACCAGGGACCCGCGATGGCAGGCGTCTGTGCCTCATGTCCCCCAACGACAGCAAGCAGAACCAAGGACCCCAAACTCCACACAGCGCAGGCCCGGAGACGGAATCCAGAGAAGGATGAAGACCGCCGCACGCGAGCCGCTCCTTGGCCGGCGATGGGAGGGGAGGCCGGGCCTGGGGCCCCCAGCCCAGGGGGGCTGAAAAGGGCATTCGGGTGCACACAGCGGGTGTCGGCACCCCGGCCCTGAGGTCTCACAGGAGACGGACACAGATCCAAGGCCACGCCCACCCTCCTCCCAGCAGGGACACGCTGGCCTGGGTCCCAGGCAGGCCGGAGCTCAGACATCCTCCTGAAGAAGCTGAACCCGAAACGTAAGCTCCAGAGCTTCGGGTCAGGACCCTGGGTCCCCGTCCTCTGCAGCTTTGGCTCCCCCAGGTGGGGTTACCTCTGCTGCAGGTGTCAGGCTCCACAGACCCCGAAGCCAAGGACTGGGGTCCGAGGGTCAGCGCAGGGACTGGACGTTAATTAGCACTTTATTTGCGGCTGTGTGCCTTTTGCTACAAATATTTCCTCTTGGGCCACAACAGCCATTTCCTGGCCTTTCATCTCGCCCCACCAGTAATTGAACCATTAGCCTCCGGACCTGCCGGAGCCGCAGGGCTGCTCAGGCCAGGGGCCTGCAAGGGGACCCCGCGGTGCTGGGCTCTGAGCTCCTGGCAGGATTCGAGTCCAACCTGGGTTCATATCACTTTAAAGGAAAGGAATAAATAGCAGTGGGGGTAAGCAAGTTAGCTGCCCTGCCCACGTGGAGCTAAGAGAAGCCGAAGCGTTTTCCGTTTTAAGTATGGGAGACTCAAAGCCTTGTAATCAAGTAGTGATAGTAACTTAAACTAAGAAATAGCACTAATTCAGCGTCCACTGTCCCTGCACCAAGCACCACGCCCACTGAGCCCTTGGGACCGTCCCCGGCTGCCTCCTTGGGACATGGGTGTGGGCCGGCCCGGGAAGCCCACCACGCTCCCGTCACGGCGTGACTCATTGAGCGGACCAACGTCGGAGCCTCCGTGACCTTGCCCTGGTCCACCGCAGCAACACCACGCCTGCTCTCCACGGCGACCACCCCAAACAGACTTGCGGGGACCGCAGACGGGCAGTGAACAACACTCCAGCCTCACGGGTCCCCCCGCGTACACTCTGGAAAACAGCAGAAGGAAAAGGAAAAAAGGGTTTCTAGCCTTTGAGTTTGAATTAAACAATTTCTCAAGCTGTCAGATATTCAGGTAATTTTCTAGAATGTTCACACAGGGTGTGACCTTGAGCCGTGCAAGGAATGCCCATCGGGAGCCATTAGTCTATTAAACGGTGAAACAGCGGCGGGCGGTCGCCTCCGGTTCCGAGGAGGCTCCACGCGGACCCAGAAGCACAGGAGCAACTCAAGCCCAGACGTGACCACCAAAACGGAGCAGAGCGAGCGTCCCGTCCCCGTCTCTCGTGCGCTCGTCCACGCCCCCCGAGCCGGGAGGAATTTCAAGTGAGCAAGCGCCGATAATCCTTTCAAGCAAACAAGTGGGGTCACGGGCACTGGCACCTGCGGAGAAAGAGAATAGAATGTTCTCACTCGATTGTCACCGGTTCAGTGCGGCAACTGCCACCGCAAATACAACGAGATTTATCCTGCGCTTAAGAAGGCAATGCGTCTCCCTCCCTCTTCGGGTATGAAGAAAATAGTCAGAAACTCCGGGGAAAGGTTTCTTCCTCTGTCCTAGGAGACAAAGTCAGCCCCGGGCACGGGAGCTTCAGGCATCTCCTCCCTTGGGGAAGGGGCGCAGGTCTGGGTGTTCGCGCGGACGTGGGAAGCAGGGCTTCCGTGCAAAGGGCCTGTCTCCCGAGCTACCTCTCCTCTGTGTCTGCTTCCCGGGGCCGCTCACGACTGACAGACGCAGTTCTCCGAGGTCTGGAAGCGGGTGGGACGCAGTGTGCACAGTGGGAGCGGACCCGAGCTGGGCGGCGTGCCCACAGAGACACTCCCGACAGCCCAGGGGCCCCAGGTGACCGTGGTCGCTGACGGTGGCCAGCTGAGGTTCAGGCACAGCCCCGGATGGCGGCCCAGCTGTGCTTCGGGGCTCTTTGTTCCCCCAACACCTGGGAGAGGCTGACCCTCCCCCCACCCCCCACCATGTGTGTCCAGGCGTCACCTGGGTCCTCCCCCCACCCCCACCGTGTGTGTCACATAGTCACTCAGCTGCTGCCGTGGATTGTTGCTCTCCCTGCCTCGGTTCCCCCACGGCAGCTGCCACGGCCCCAGCAGCCACCAGCACGCTTCTGCGGGCTACCCTGTTGTCCTGTGTGCTCATGCAGGCTCTAGGCGGCTGTGTGCAGGGGTGATTGTGTCCCCCAAAAGCTGTGTCCACGTCTGACGCCCAGGACCTGGGAATGTGACCTTGTTTGGAAGTAGGGTCATCGCAAATGTGGGCAAGATGAGGCCGCGCTGGAGCGGGGGCCCCTAACCCCCAGCCACGTGTCCTGAGAAGAAGAGGCGGTTCGGACACAGACCACACTGAGGGGAGACGCCGTGCAGGACAGAGGCGGAGAGCAGCGTGGTTCTGCCACAGCCGGGGAGCACCAGCCGCGTAGGCAGTCGCCTGCGGCTGGAAGAGGCAGGAGGGATCCTCCCGGAGCCTCTGGAGGGACTGAGGTGGCCATCATGCTCACGCTCAACGCCAGCCCCCAGAGAGCACGTGTCTGTGGTTTTGAACCGGCGGGTGTGTGAGTCCCTACTTGTGACGGCAGCCTCGGGGCACTTCCACGCCCTCCCGAGTGCCCTGAGAGGCCACGTCGGGCAGGGTCTGGGGCGAATCGGCCACAAGGCCCCCTCCCCCACCCACACTGTCACAGAGGCACCAACACAGAGTCCTGTGTGACCCAGACATTCCTGAAAAATCTGCTCAACCCAGCCTTCGGTCCATGCCCGCTACTGAGGGTCAGGTGGTCCAAGCCACGCCAGCCACAGAGTAACCCCAGGACCACTGAGGCTCAGGCTGGATCCACACCCTGGTTGTCTCCCCAGGGCCCACTCGGTCTGCGGACACCTCCGCGACAGCAGGGTGCTTGGGCCCCAGAGGCCCTGATAAAGGGAGTGAACCACAGCCCTCGGAGACCAGCAGGTCCAGGTTTTATTATCCCCACATGTGGACGCCGAGGCTCAAAGCTACTAAGTGGTTTATTTTTAAGGTCCTTCCAGAGCAGAGTTATATCCTGACACTTCGTCGTGTCTCCCCCACCCCAAGAAAAGGGTTCAGAAAGGGCTTCCTGGTTACCAGCCAGCAGCCGAGCCCTGGGCTGTGTGTGCCGTGGCGGCAGCAGCCATGACTTCCGCCCTCACAGCCCGGGAGAAACGCCCGGTGAGAACCCTGGGCCAGCACCTGATGTCCCTGCACCTGGATGGGGGGTCCCCCACTCTGAGATCAGCCACATGTACCTGATACACACAGACTGAGGAAGATAAACCCGCAGCCGTCCACGGTCTGTGTCTTATCACCAGGTCGTCTTCCTCCGGTTAGCGGGGCTGCCCCCAAAGCAGGCCCTTGTTTCCCTGAAGTGACGGCGTCTGGAGTGTGGGAGGGAGGGGTCACTGCTGCTCTCAGTCTGTCCCCCATGACCTCCTCCCTCTCCCCTCTGAAGACCAGGAGTCTGAGGTCCAGGTGTCCCGGGGCTCATGGCTGGTGTTATCCAGCCTCTCCTGCCTTCACAGGACTTCTGCCTGAGTCTCTCCTCTTCCACCAAGAGCATCCGGCATTAGATTTAGGGCTAATGCCGGACGATTTCATCTCAAGATCGTCAATGAATCAAATCTGCAAAGGCCTTATTTCCCGATAAGGTCCTGTTCTGAAGTTCCTGGTGAACCTGAGCTTGAGGCCCCTACTCAGCCCACTCAGGGACAGGGGCCGACTGCGCTCCCCAAGGGGCCCAGCTGTGAGCCCATCGTCTCCCCCACCACCACCACCACTGAGGCCCGAGCGAGGAGACCCTCCCTACCGCTGCCTGATTCTCCGCTCACTTCCAGACGGTGCTAAGCCTTCAGAGGTATTATTTATTCAGTCCTCTGGCTCGCTCCCCAAGGGGACACCCCTCTTCTAATGTGACGCAGCAGAACACGGAGGTTTAGAGACACGAAGTGACTGGTAAGAAGCAGGCAGAGAGGTCCTGGGTCCGGACCCTGCCACACACGGCCTCGCACCAGGAGCGACCACCGCCTGGGGACCAGCCCCCGGGGCTGTGAGGACGGCACCCCCACCTCAGGTGCAGCCCTCCGGCAGCGTCTCCGCCAGGACGTCTGTCGCCTGCTTGGAGCGGAAGGAGGCGGCGGGCGCCTGGCCCGTGGGACTGGAAGGACCACTGCCCAGTATGGCTAATGAATCTCACAATCAAAAGCTAAAGCAAATGCACCGCAGCAGCTGTTTTCGCTCTGGGAACGGCCGGACCTCTCCGGCCGCCCACTTATCCTTCAAGGGGATCAAACCCGGCCGCTATTATGTGCTGTCATTGGAGCACTGCACAACTTCATCAAACTTTTTATTCTGGAAACTGAATTAATTTTCTGCGAGGGGGTTTTTGTGCAGCGCTTTAATCACATTTGCGGGGGAACATGTGTCCTGTGGACCCCAGAGCCGATTACGGGCCCCGGAGAGGCCCCTTTCAAAAGGAGCCTGCCCCCGCTCCCGAGGCCTCCGTCGGCGGGCCCCCGGGTTTTGTGAAGAGGAAAAAATTAATTACTATTTTAATAACGAAGCCAAGCCTGCTGAAAATCCTCTTAGAGAGGAGCCGGTGATGTCATGGCCGGCAGGGGACATGAGAACGCAGGCCGCCCAGCCCCCGCCGCCTCTTCTATTCAGCCGCCGAGAGACAGACGGCTGCGGGGTCACACTTCAGGGAATTAAAATATAATAATAACACTGTTTTTTCCTGGGAAGGGGAAAAGTTGTGATCCTGAGATCGTCAGTGGGTGGGCGCTCCCATCGGCCCCTGGCCGCCCTCTCTGCTGGACGCACGGGGCTGGGGCGGGAGCCCGGTCCTGCCCGGCTCCTGGGCCCGCAGGCTCCCACCGGAGCGCCCCCAAAGCAGCTCTGGGACTTGGGGGACTCCGGGTTTGAACTGGATGGTCACAGGGGCGCGCTTGTTTCCAGAGCTCAGTGGGACACTGGCTGAGACTCTAATCCTCCCAATGTGCCCCTCTTTGGCTTCTGAAAAGAAAGGTTGAGCTTCAGTCTTTCTGTTTGCACGTTTGTCTTGTTTTATTTGTCGTGAACAGTGAAATACGTGCACCAGAACGGGAACCTGCGGGGGGCGGGGCGGTATGATAACCAACCCTGCGCACGCCCGCAGCAGAGGCAGAATCTCAGGAGCGGGGTGACGTGGAGCTCGGGCCTGAGAGCGCTTCCCGTACAAGACTCCCACCCGTGTGGGTGGTGACGCCGCAGCCTGGAAACTCGGTGGCGGCACTGAAACAATGAGGCAAACTCAGCGCGTGTTCGTCATCCAAGACAACCCCCCACTACGATCCCCACGTCCCTCGCTTACGGTTATAAAGCGGCCGTTGCTGCGCTTCATGCCTTTCTTTATTTAAATAAAACGGAACACAGGGATGGTCGTGGACAAAACAGACACATGGATCAACAGAGCAGAAATCAGCCCACAGATACATGCCCAGTTAGCGGATGGCAGAGGAGCCCGGGCTGTTCAACGGGGAGAGGACAGGCCCGTCGGCAGGTGGCGCTGGGAAAATCGGGCGGCCACAGACCGAGGAACGAACCTGGACCCCTACCTTACCCACACCAAAAGTTAACTCAAAGTGCATTAAAGACATGAACGTCAGCCCTGAACCTATAAAACTCCCAGAAGAAAGCGGGGCGGCAGCTCCTTGACGTTGGCCTTGGTGGTGACCTTTCTAAAGTGCGGCTCCAGAAGCAAAAGCCAACGTGTGGGGAGACACCAGACTAAACAGCTTCTACACAGCAGAGCAAACCAGCAACAAAGTGACGGAGCCAAGGGAACGGGAGAAAATATTTGCGAACCACATACGTGATAAGGGGTTACTATCCAAAGTACATAAAGAACTCATACGCCTCACTAGGAAAAGCATGACAAACAACCCAATTTTAAAATGGGCAGAGGACTTGAATAGACATTTTTCTAAAGAGGACACAGAGGGGCCAACAGACCTGGGAAAGATGCTTAGCGTCACTCACCATCAGAGAGATTAAACCACAGTGAGAAGCCACCTCCCACCGGTCAGAACGGCCGTCGTCAATAAATACACGAACAACAAGTGCTGGCGAGGCTGCGGAGTAGGGGGACCCTCCTGCACTGCTGGTGGGAGCGCAGACTGGGGCGGCCGCCGTGAGAAGCGGTGTGGAGATCCCTCGAAAAATTAAACATAGAACTGCCTTAGGACCGAGCAACACCACTTCTGATTATGTATCGGGAGGAAACAAACACGCCAACTTGGAAAGGCATGTGCAGCTCTGTTCATGGCCGCGTGATGCACAGTAGCCAAGACCTGGCAGCAGCCCCGGTGCCCCTCAGCAGACGAACGGATCACGGAGCCGCAGGGCCTTCATGGATGGGCCGTGGACAGGAGACGTGACCATGTGCAACAACGTGAGTGGACCCAGAGGGTATTGTCCTAAGGGACGTAAGCCGGAGAAAGGCAAACACTGCATGGCATCACTTACATGTGGCCTCTGAACTATCTATGCATGTATTTCTTTTTTAAACTGAGCTCCTAGATACAGAGAACAGATTGGTGGTCGCCAAAGACTGGGTGAGAAGAGAAATGGGTGAATTACTTTGTGTTTTTTATGGCTAAAATCAATTAAATTGTGTAGGAAACAAATAAAATAGCCCGAAATGTGACGTGGCCCCGGTTGTGGAAGGGCAGTGTGACCTTGAACAAGTCCCTCGGGTCTCGGGCTTCTTGAGCTGCTTCAGAAATTCACACAGCCGCATGAAATTTCATCTTTTTGAACAACAGGTCTGAAGGCACTGTTTCCCCCCGGAGGCCTCGTGCCATGACCCCAGCTCTGGACACGGGTTACCGAGGGGCTCCTGGCCCAGGCGAGAGTGGGACCTACCCGGCTGACTGAGGACGCTCTGCCTTCCTTCCCGGCTCCTACTTCCCTCCAAAACGTGGCACTTCCTGGCACGTGAAAACGACGCGGAATTCAAATTCCGGGTCCTGTAACTGAAGCGTCCCCGGACCACGGACCACCGCAGGGGCCGCTGTCACCCACAGACGGAGCCCTCCCAGCAGATGCCAGCTGACCCCGCTCTCAGCACCCCCAGCAGGCAGGCTGCCCCTCCCCCAAACCGGCACACAGTGTGCCCACCCATCCGCTGAGGCAAACCCGAGCCTGGCTGTGCCCTCCGGGCGGATGGACAAGCTCCCCCCAGTGACAGGTTTCTCCCATCCAACGGGAGCCCTCTGCATCCCCTGCCTGGAAGGCAAACACGCCTGACGAACAAAGGAGGGGAGTTTTATTCGCCGTTTATAACCTGTACTTTTTCCCTAAATGGCTGGCGCGTGCGTGGAAGAGACGTGTCCTGGCAGCCTGAAGTCTCCGGGTTAGGATTATGAATTCTGCGATGGCTCCATTACCTTCATATCAATATGTTTTTTCATGGGTTGCGCAGAAAAGCAGGTGTATAAAAATAAAAACTCCCATAAAATATAAACGATCATTGTGGGAGTTCATGCTATATCCCCTGAGGACACCATAGCTCACGCACTTCAGATTTGCAGAAATGTCTGTGAGTTACTTTTTCGGAGTTATCTATTTCTATTCCGTTCGCATTTCTCTCCTGTGCTGAGTGTGTCTGTGAGCCAGCACCTGATTTCCACGCCGGCCCAGAGGACAAGCTCCGGAAAACATTCCTGCATCAGCCCTGCTATCCCAGGTAACCCGATGCCGGGCGCCTTTCGGAACGCATGCAAGACTGAGATTGTCCTCCCCTTCTCCTCGCAGCTGCAGCCTTGGCAGCGGGGTGGATACAGAAGCCAGGGACCTAGCATGGGGACAGACGCCTGAGGGCCCCGTGGTGGGCGCGCGGTGTGCGTCTGTGACTCACCGCCTTCATGCCATGAAAACGAATCTGTGCCTACGTGGGAGATCCTTGTTCACGTTGTCTTTGAGAAAAGAGACGGGTCTGGAAACCTTCGGTGGGTGGATCCCTGTCCGTTTTCCCCGGGTGGAGCTCAGGAGGTGTGGGAGTCACTGTTATGCATCCATCCATCCCAAGGCTCCTCAAGGAGCAGCCTCGGCGCCCCCACTGGGTCAGGGACACAGGGGGCAGCCCCTGCCCCAGGTCTGTGTGCTGGGCTTCTGCTCTCGGACCGTGGTCACCGCGTCCTGGTGGTTGTGTCCGCAGCGTCCCTGCACATGATCGTCATTCTCTTGTGCTCTCCAGCAGCCTAATGACGGGGACCAGGGCCTGTAGAGGCCTCGCATCGAAGCTGCAGCTGCCACGGCGGGGGCTGCCCGGCCCTGAGCCCCACCGCCTGGCTCTGAGGAAGAGGCTGACCGCATGGTACCCGCGTCCCACAGCGGTGGCAGCATCGGCGGCCCTCAGCAAGTCTACATCACGCTCTCTGCGACTAGAAGCCACTTGGTGTGGTTTCCAAAAGTTGAACGGCCTCCCCCTTCCACTCCCATTTCCAGAGCGAGGCGGGAACAGGGTATCCTGCCCGCCTCCCATGTAACCCCAGAGGACAGGGCCTGTATTTTTGAACAAAGAAGTTACAAGACAATATGACCCTTGACGAAATGCACTTCCTCTTCACCCCTCCGCTGGACCACTGGCTGCAGGCATGCCCCCACCCGGGAAGGCGCACCTGGGTGGCAGGGCCCGGTCCTGCCTGCAGAGACGGTGCCCACACCCTGCCTCCCACGCTGGGCTGGCGCCTCCGGACGGAAATGCATTCCGTGGGCCCGGCAGCACCGGCACTGCTGACGCGCAATAAATATTTAATCAGCCCGTACAATATCAGTCCTGCTAGAATATGCCGCGCGTCCGTCTTTTCATCTGGAGGTCGTTTCTTAATTATATTGATCACTCATATCATGTGAACCATAATTGGGCCTTTTCTTCTAACCATATATTTTTAATGAAGGGCTTCTGGCCTCTCTGAAACTGCAGAGTGTGCGTTCTAGACAAAGTGACCGCGGCCCCCAGGGCTCACTGCCCTTCCCGTTGATGCTGTAGCATCAAATGTCAACTTGGAGGGACATGGGCAAAGCGGCCCAGCCGTCGGGGTGCCCGCCCCCCAGCACCGCGAAGGAGCAGGAATCGCCATGATTTTCCGACGAGGGAGCTGCAGCCCAGAGGGACGATCACACCGCCCCCGGGGGAGGGATCTGGGAGCTGCCAGCTCAGTCCCCCGGCATGGCCGAGGCCGATGGAGCACCTTCCAGCGGCTGCCCCTGACTGGCCCCTGCCCAGTGGAGCCTTGCAGCAGGGGACACCCTCGCCAGGGCCTCAGAAGGTCAGGCACAGGTCACCTGGGCCAGCATTCTCTGAAAAACACTGAAGCGTGTCCTTAGAAGCCATGTCAGGGATCTGGACATCCTACCTCGTGTCTCGCATGCTATTAACAGGGAAACAAAAGTGCGCCGGGTGGACGGGCTGGCTGACTCCCCCTAACGGTTAAATCCTGCAGGAAGGAAGTGTGCGTCTACGGATGCGGTGTGGCGGCCACACGGTCCCTACCACCCCTTGCCCTGCCATAAACCACTAAACGCAGGACGGACAGTGAGAAGGGAGAACACCCAGGTAGCCGTCTGAGCTGGTTCTAGAATAATAGGGTTGACGATCTGATGTTTTTTAATGATTTTCTGGCCAACCAGCTGTAAAGAACTGGTCTCCTCCTTCCTCACTCTCTACTGACGGAACGACAAATGTCTCCACCCACAAAGACGGGCACAGGGCTTCACTGGGAATGAGTTGTTTTGAACAATATCATTTTATGGTCCTTTTTAGCCTTTTTATTTAGCTTCTTCGATAATGACTCACGTATTTCAGATTCAAAAGGAACAAAAGGCAAACAGGGGAGCGTCCCTCCCACCTGTTCGCAAGCCCTGGAATAAAATGACGGCTTTTGGTTTGGCTTTAAGCTCATTGACTCTTTCCCTAAAATCCTCTTCCCGATGGGTCAGCACTCAGCTGTGGTTTTCTGTCCTGACTGCTTCTTATATCAATAGGTGACCTTCTCCTTTCCTTGGCATCCTCTCCTCAAATCTGCATGAACGTCCCCTGCGTTAACCGGGGCCCTTCGCAGCCAAGGCCGCCCTGTCCCGCGAGGCCGGCTCTGTGCCTTTGCACAGCAGTGACTTGGCACGTGGTGCGGGCCAAGGCCTCGTGAGGTTTTTGTTTTTGATGAAAATTAGATTTTTGTGTTGTTGTTTCAGGATGCTGATTTTGATTAAGGAACTTACGTTTTGGGCAACAGACATTCCAAACCCTAAGGAGCCTGGCGACGGGGGAAGCGAGGAAACAGAGGCAGAGAAGGTTACAAACTGCAAGCAGAGAGGGACGGGGAGGGAGAGGAGCCATCTCTGTGGCATCTGCAGAATCCGCGTCGCGTGCGAAGATGGTCTGAGAAGAAGACAGAGAGCATTCACCCCACTGTCCTACGTGCACACGAGGATCAACACAGGAATCACAGCCCACACGCATGCGCACACATGCAGTCCCCGTGCTGGGAGCCACCGGGCTGGCCACCGCCGTGGCTGTTCCACCCGGCCTCGGCCTCGGCAGCCACACAGCTGTCTCCGCCGTGTCCTGGACGCGGCACCTTCCACCTGAGGCCGGAGCTGCGTGTGAGACCAGAGGCCAGCTGCTCCGGAGGTAAAGCCTTCCGGGGCCCCTGCGCCTCCAGAACGGCCCGGCGCTCCCATCCGTGTCGCCTCTGGCAGGAAGAGTTCATTAGTGAAACAGAAGCAGAGAGGGAGGCACCTGATTCTGCCGCGTGTAGAAATCAATAATAAAACAGGAGTGCGCACTAGCAGCCCCAGGCGCCTCCCAAGGGCGAGGACCCGCGGTCACAGGGAAGACCGGCCTCAGGGGCTGTGACCCGGCGGCGGGCTCGGGAGCCTGCGCGGAACCCGTCCTGCTGACTTCTGAGCAGACGGCTCCTGGTCGCAGGTCACAGCCTCACGCCCTCGTTCCGCGCAGAAGCCCCGTTCTGTCTGCCGCCCTCTGTCGTCCAGGACAGGGTGAGGCGCTGCCCTGTGAGGTGCCCCCCCCCCCCCCCCCCGCTTCCGAAGCACGACCGGGCGCGAGCACGCTGTGGGTGACCGTGGGTGAGACCGGAGGGGGTGGGCACCCAGGAGGCGCCAGGCTCGGTGCGACGGCCTCCCCTCGGCCGTTCAGAGGCTCCCTCCCTGCAGACAGGGCCCGGACAGCACGCGGCCCCGGCCACGACTCGGAGGGGAGCTCTGTCTGCGACGGCGAGACCCCAGCAGCACTGACAACCTGCCAGCGGAGTGGCCTCCAGCACGAAGGATCACGGAGGTGGCACCCGGGTGAGCCGCACCTGGGAGGCCCGACCTCAGGTCGTCTTTAGATTCCTTTCCTAAGGCGCATTGGATCGAAGGGCAGCAGGACAGCGCATCCCGTGAGCGACGCTCTGGGGTCCTGCCCTGGATGGAGGTGGCCCACGAGAAGGAGACACAGCGGCCGCTCTCAGTGTTGGCGGGGATGCCGGCCCTGCCGCCAGGGCCACGCACCGAGCTCCCCGCGGAACTGCTTCCCCTGTGAGGCCCGCGGGGGCAGCGGCCCCAGCCCCGGACTCCGGGAGCGAGAGCGTCGTCACGTAGCAGCACGTCCGGATGATTCCCTGGAAACTTTCTTCTCTGCAGGCTGGGCAAACTGCACGCTGTCTCTTTAACGGATTCTGTGTTTTTCTTTCCTTTTTTTTTTTTTTTTTTAGTTTAAAGATTACATTTAATATCTATTTCCCAGCAGTGTACAAACTGACATCATCTACTCATAAAAGCGGAATGCTTTGCTTTTTTAAGCTTCAAGCTGAATAACAAATTGCCTCCGACGACAGCGTAACAGAATAACAGGGTGGGATCGAAAGAACATCCATTGTCAACAGAAGCCCCCCGCTGCGGAATTTCTACTTCATATATCTAATTATCCCTGTCAGTTGGGAGAACTGACAAAAAGCATTCTTTGTTCTCCCGGTCTGCCTCCCGCATCTCACTCTCAATTAATTCCGGCATACAAATATGACTAATTGTCTTTGCCGCGCACAAGAGCTCCGTGCAGGACGGCTCGCGCCGCGGAGTGACGGGGAGGGCCGTGGCGGCTGATGGGACCCGAGCACAATGGACATGCATAATTCAGGTGACGGTGGGAGCACCTTTGTGCCCCCGAGGCAGATGAGCGGGCTCTCCTCTCACGGCCCTTCTCATGGCTGCCTGGCGACAATAACTCACTTTGCACCTATTAAAAGGGGAAGCATCACACATCTGCTGGAAATTACCGTGGACAAGACTATCAGCATTTAAGTGACCTGCGGGCAGGGACGTGCCTGGGCCGGGGCAGAAACCTACTGGGCCGTCAGAAGGCGCAGGGAGGGGTCCCCGTGCAGCTCGGAGTTGGAGCTTCGGGTTTCAGCTGGTTGGTGGTGGCTTGGGAAGATTTGCTTTGTTTTATGTTTTGTTTCTTTCTGTCTTTCTTTTCTTTCTTTCTCCCCTTCTCCCCCTTGATCTGGATTTGTTTGTCAAATGCTTTTGAATTAATGCGGCTGAGGCTGCGATTGCAGGTCCGGGTCCCCCTCACTTACGGAACTTCAGCAACTCCAACTCCATACTATTCGGGCAGCATCCAGACAAAGCAGGAACGCGATTCAACACATAGTGGCGAGGAAATGACACTTAAGAGGACAAAGGCTTTGTCACTAGAAAGTGGATGTTTCCAGTGAAACCATGTCTGCGCTTACAATGTAAGTTCACTCTGACTCAGAGACCGGCAGTGAGAGTTCTGCCCAATTTATGACACCCGAATCATCTCCTGGAATAAATCCACAATACTGCGACATTTATGGAACTGTTGCCAGACACATTTAATTGAATGCTTGATCTAAACATATATTTTATGATCATCTGTGCTTTTTGTTGCAAAAACATGGAAACATGAAGCATGCTTTGGTCATAGCTGAGCAGCTTCCCAAGAGCAGAGAAGAAAGCTGTTCTCTAACAAGGACACATTTTTTGGAATCCAATCATATCGTCAGGGTTACTAATAATGGACCAATATGACATTCTAAAGGGCTTAGTATAAATTACCAAAAAAAAAAAAAAAAAAAGTGCTTTTGAGAGTAAAAGAGATTTTTCGCAAATTGCTTCTCCGGACTTTGTAGTGTGGGAACTTGAAAGTGTGGTTCCGGGGTAACTTTATAGGAAGGCGGCAGCTCCCGGTGGATGAGCTTCACGTAGACACCCTCACCTGTGAGAAGCAGTCAGCCTTTGCCAAGCTGGCAGCTCTGCTGTTGATTAAATGCTCGTTAACTAGAACCCTGCCAGGCGGCAGAGGCGGCCTGCCTCCCCTCTAACACTGACCCCCGCGCACCCCCCTGAAGGCTGCTGGGCCCTGGGGCGCGTGCTCCCTCCTCTCTGGGTCTCCAGCGCAGCACACAGAGGCTTGGGCACCGAGCACAGAGGCCCGGTCGTCGGGAAAGGAGAGCAAACGCAAATCGTTCTAAACGTGAGGCCGCGGGGTCCTGTGAGGTGACCTTGAACGTCGGGCGGTGCACCCTGGCCTGCCCCCGAGGGGGGTCGGTCAGGTCTGTTCAGATTCCTCTTCTCTGGGTCAGGAAGACACGTGTGTGTGCAGGAGGGAGCGTGAGCATGGCTGAAGTCACCACAGAAGGTATTTGGAGATGAAATTGAGGGACATCCCTGAGTTCACGAAGACATGAAAAATGCACCCCGCCCCCCCCCCCCCCCCCCCCAGTGAGAAAGCAAGAACGTGTGGATCCGAGGGCGTCTGAACGGTGGGCGATGTCCAGGAGCACGGCCCCTGCAGGGGTGGGCTGGCGTGGGCAGGTGTGCCGTGTCTGTGTCCCTGCCACGTCAGACCGTGTTCTCAGAGTAGACTTGAGATGGAAAGACTCTCCATCTTTCCAAAAGCACAAATGCCATCATCAACGTCACTGTCAAGGCTCTCGTCTCTTTATAGCAGGACCGATATTCATGAACTTGGAGAAACTTTCTGATATTTCATGTTATAAACCATCTGAACAAACCATGAAGACCATACAGTAAATTAAAGCTCAGTCAAGAGAAAACAGGTTTGTTTCCAAAGGATGTTCAAAGTTACCAGACTGAGTGATGAGTTTGGCAGGGAGAATAAAATTCTAACCAAAAAAAAGCATCAAAAAAAGCAAACTGCTTTCCAGGGAGAACTCAGCTCAGAGGGAGAATTCACTCCCGGCCCCTCGCACGTCCCCACCGCCATGGCCCGGGCCTGCTGACGGCACACCTGCCTGTCTTCCTGACAAGCCCGCCGTGCGCCCTGGCCTGGGCGGCGGCCGAAGGACTCAGCCTGGATGGCCCAATGGCCGAGAGCTGAAGGTCCAGCAAACCCAGAAAACTGCAGGGAAGAAATGACCCCGGTGTCAGCGAAGGCAGGGCCGGAGCCCCGCTGGAGAACGGCAGAGACGAGGGGGGCCCAGAGGGAGGGGCCGCGTCGTCAGGAAGGGACCGTGACTTCTCCGGGACACAGCACGAGCCGGGGGAGCTGGGCCGCGGGGCGTGGGCAGGCACAGCACCCACGGGTCTCAGACTGCCGACGGCAATGGCGCCCTCCTCGGGAAGGCCCGGTCCCCATCCACGCTGTCTGCCCGTGGCGTGGAACACGTGCATCGCACAGACTTTTCTGAGAGCTGAGTCTCTAAGGTGCACAGAGAATAAACTTCTATTTCACCCACTCCCAGAATGGCCGGGAAGGGGGAGGCGTGGGGCTGGTTCGACCACAGGCACCCGGGAAAGTTGGGGGGAAAGCGCTGGATGATGGTGTTTCATAAACGTGACACTCTGAGCATCGAGAGGGAAGCTCAGCCGTTACAGGCGGATACTTGAGAGCGCAGAGCGAGACGGTGCGTCTGTTTGTAAAATGCCCACACAGCCGCTCTCTCCCGCTCACAAGGACGACCTTCCCGGTGATCAGCAAACCTGCGTCCCGCGGTTTTACCTGCGTGGAAGCAGCAGCTCCTGGAAATTTTGTTTTCTCTCTAAGCCCAGGATGGTGCTTGGTAAAGAGGAACTCATGGGAGCAAGGCATCCCTTGGGGAAAATCTCAGGGATTTGCAGAATCTTAGTCTGTTTTAGGGATGAGCAGGCGAGCTCACTGGGCTCAACTCCTTTGTTTTACAGACGGGAAGCTGAGACGCGGAGCGGTGGGTATGTTGCCCAAGGAGCCCTGCCGTGGTCAGCCACGACCCGATCCCAGGGTCTTGCTCTTTGGTGCAGGAACACCCTGCAGTGACATTCTGCCCTGTGTCAGCTGCTGGAAACTTGAAACTCCAGCGGCACTTCTCGTCCAAGCCAGCACAGCTCCCCGTAGGGGCTGCGTTGCAAAGCTGTTTCATCATTTTCTCTGCCAAGACTCCAGCACTGAAGGCTGTGATAGAACGACCGATTGCCGGGCCGCCCACCCCAGAGCATACTGTATTGTGAGCGGCAGCAGCGTGACAGTGACTGTCCCGATCCCGGCCAGCTTAGCCCGAAGCTGGACAGAGAGTCCAGGCTGGGCCTGGGGCTTCAGCAAGGTAGCAGCTCTGAGTGACACTGGCTGCCCCAGGCACTGTTACTGTGGCACGACGGGGACTCTCCCTGCAGGACGAAGCACACGCCGCATGGGCTCTTCAACACAGGACAGGGACAGCCTCATCACCACAATGACGGAGCAGCCGTGTCTGGCATCGGCCCCTGGAAGAGCCCGGCTTGTTTAATGCAGGGACACCAGCGCAGCCCTGGGTCTGCGGGGACCACAGAGGCGACCAGGAGAGAGCACCCCATCCTCCTAGGGACAGCGGCCCCCCAGACCCGCACCCCCACCAGCCACACACCAGGGCGGCACGAGCAGCCTGTGCTATAGACAGAAGGCCAAAGCTTACCGTATTCATTGGAAACTTCCAGATATTTCAACTACAAAAATAAAAACTTGCTTTTCCTAAAAGCTTAAATGTTTAGACTGAGATCATGGCTGCCCCACATGCTGTTGTGAGAAGAGTCCAGAGCCGCCCCAGACGCCCCCAGTGATACCATCTTGCATGGCGGTAGGAAAGCATCCCACCCAGAAAGGTAACCTTGATAGATCCATTGAGTCTCTTGGATTCCCACACTGTGCCTGGCTCCTATGTGTGTGAAAAACATTATTACATGAGCGATTCGTGTGGCCACCAGCACAGTCCAAAGAGCTGCAGCCCCGGGACCTCTGAGAAGCGCACCGGTCCCCACAGCTCCCCCTTGCCCAGCCCCCGGCCCTAGCAGCACCAGTCTGTTCCCCGTATCTATAGACTGGTCATTTGAAATGCTGTGGGAATGGGCTCTTACAGACTGGAACCTTTTGAGGCTGACCCGCTGCTCTGAGGGCAGCTCCCTCGAGACCTACCCATGTTGTTGCCTGAATCACTCTCTCCTGCCCTTCTGCTGCTGACTGGGGTTTGGTTTCACCTCCCAGAGGTGTGTGGGCTGTTTCCAGGTTTTGCTGTTAAGAGAAAGCTGCTGTGGACGGCCATGCAGGTCTTCCTGTGAACACGGAGTTGCTTTTCCCTGGATAAGTCCTTACGGGCCTGATGTCCGGGGCACATGATAATGACAGGTTTAGTTTTGCAAGAAAATGCCACCCTTTCCTTTGAATCCCCCCTGTCAGGGTAGTTGAATTGAGTGCCCTGTAGGCAGGCTATTGTTGGGGTATGTTTTTATTTTTTAATCCCCTCGGTCAATCTCTGCCTTTTAATCGCTGAGTTTAGGCCACTTACACTTACTGTAATTATTGTCAGGTCTCATCAGCCACTGAATTTGTCTTCTCTTTGTTTCTTCCGTTGTCCACTGCTCTGTTTCTTTTCCTCCTTCCCTGTGGGCTCCCGGAACGCTTTAAGGAACTCATCTTCCTTTATTTATAATGTCTTCGAGTACATCTCCTTATACCGTTTGATTTGTCGCTCAGGATTACGTTATGCACACACAGTTTCTCATAGTTTACTGATATCAAGACCTTACCAGTGTGAAATGAAACTTGAAACCTTAATTCCGTTTAGACCCCTTTAAATATAATTGTTTCCTCGACATACATTGAACGCTACATCATGCAGTGTTACACGTTTTGCTTCAATAGTCAAGTATGATTTAAGAACTCATGAGGACAGTGTGTCATAGTCCCCTTTACCCATTCTGACTTTTGCTTCATGAACTTCCAGGCTTCCCTTCATCTGAGAATGTCTTGATTTTCCTCCATTTCTGAACAATATTTTCACTGGATAAAATTCTGGGTTGGCAGTTATTTTCTCTCTGAACTTGAAATATGCTGTACCACTTCCTCCTAGCTTCCACGGTCTCGGGTGGGAAATCTGCTCTCACTTGAATGGCTGTGACCGCCACAAGCAATGTCATTTCTGTCTGGCTGCCTGGGAGATTTTTTTTCTCTCTCTTTAGTTTCAAAAGATGAATTATAATGTCTCAGTGTAGATTTATTTGGGTTTATCCAACTTCATAATTGATTTTCTTTTTGAACCTGTGAGTCTGTACTTTAGCAAATTAGGAAGCTTTTCAGCCGTTCTTGCTTCAAAACCTTGTTCAGCCCTGTGATCCCCCTTCTCTCCTTCTGGGCATCCGATGGCACCAATGTCACTGTCCCCACAGGCCCTGGAGATTTCTTAATGTTTTACTTTCTTTTCTTTCTTGCTAGTTTGGGTAGATTCTGTTCATCTGCCTTCAGGTTCACTGACTCTCTCCTCCATCACCTCCACCCAGACATGGAGCTCATTCTGTGGAGCATTTGTTTGGTTTGATTTGTTTTTTTGCTTGTTTGTTTTGGTTTGGCTTTTTGTGGGGTTGTGTGTGTGTGTGTGTATTTGTCAGTTTTATTTCCACGTGGTTCTTCTTTATAGCCTCTCCTTCTTTGCTGAGACTTCCCACTTTTCACTTTATCAGAAGTATTTGCAGTCCTTTACGACAGCTGTCCCACCATGTTAGTGCCGCTCACCTCGTGTCCGTTGGTCCTTTCTCGTCACGTCGTGAGCATCCTGGTTCTTGTTATTGTGAGTGACGGGGTTCTGTCCTGGATATACGAGGACACTTTGGGTCCCGTCAAGGCTTCTATTTTTAGCAATCAGTCCCTATGTGGAGCTGTAGCCAAGGAACTTGGGGTGAGTGTGTTCACTCTCCACTGAGCCATGCGGGCCGCACCCCAGCCTTGTTGGCAATGAGAGGGGTGGAAGTTCAACACCCCCCAGGGCTCACTGACACCCCACCAGCAGAAACAGGGTGCTGACTCCCACTACCTGCTTTCTTTCAAGTGGGGGTATGAGCCCCCCACTCCAGGCTGGGCACTGGCAACACCAGATGGTGGGAAGTGGAGTGTGTTCATCCTATTGGTCTGGGTCAGAGGCTCTGTTCCCTGCTGAATCCAAATGACACCATTTTACCTTTGTAGGAACTAAGGAGTGCGGCATGGGTAGGGAATAAGGATGGTCTGGGGTCTCAGCTGCTACCAAAAACTGAAAGTCCCAGAGTCTTGTTTGGCAAACTGCATGAAGGATCACAAGGCATGAACCCATCCCCACCCCACCCCCCAAGAAACAGAATAAACAAGAGTCCCAATCTCTCCCCATTCTCTCTGTTGCAGAAGGAAAGAACCAGAGCTCGCCTGGAGAAGATTCTGTACAAGTCATTGTGTTTGGGAATGAGCTAGAGATTCTCACTAAAGAAAACACCTGGTAGTAAAAACAGAGGCAGCAAAGTCCATGTCTGAGACCAGTTTGAATAAAGATCCCGGAGTCCGGGGCAGGAAATTGGGTAAGAAGAGCAGGCCCAGGAGCATGGCACTAGAATTTGAGCAGGTAAAGAAATCTTTAGAGGAAGAAAGTGTTCAGGACCATTTCTCGGAACACGGTTGAGTGTCCGGCTTGCTGGGGCATGGGCAAGTGTCTGCCGCCTGCCCTCACGAATCAGGAGAACGGCAGCCACACAGCAGAGAGTGACGCCGAGACCCCCTGGCCAGCAGAGCACCCCCAGCCCAGGCAGAGCCTCACCCTGCGTCGGTGATGACAAGGGCTTCCACGGAGGGGGCCCTTCCTGTGTGTCAGGTAGCTGTCCACGTGCTTTACTGCATTACCTCATTTAATTCTCCCATTGTTAAATAAAGTCGTCTTGTGCGCACTTTCCAGGCCAGGAACCTAAGAGAAACGCTAAGTAACTTTCAGCGGGGTCACGCAGAGGTAGTCGGCAAAGCAGGAACTTCTATCCGAAGCAACTGCCGTCAATGCCTATATTCAGACGTGCACACATGTCCGTGTGTGCCAAATTTAAAAAGACAAGGACACCAGAGAATCACAGTGGCCAGCCACCAAGGGTGTGAGGAACTGAGGGTGCCCCCACCCACGGGGCCCCTGTCCGTGGTCCTGGAGGGCTCCTGCACGACGGGCCAGGCTGCCTCTCCTGATGCGGGGTCACTAGGGGTCCCGGGCTGTCACCCCCAGGAAAGTGGACCCGGATGACAGACACAGCCCTGCAGAAAGGGCTGTGGGGACCCACGAGAGGGCCTTCTGGGGAGTCTCTGCCATCCCTCTGAAGGAGAGAGACAGACCTCGTTTACCAATAACTGCATGTAATACCTGTTTCTGGAGAAACCGGCAAGGCGTACCTCTGCTTTCCAGTTTTACTCTTTTTTAAAAAAGGCCATTCACACGACACTTGGCCGTGTTTGCGTGAGTTTCCTAGCTTCCCCTTCTGGTCCTCGGCGCCACACGCTGGCCCCGACCCAGCCTCGCCCTGGGAAGCAGAGGCCCTGGTGACCGTCCACCGGACCCGCTGACATGGCGGGTGGCCGCTGCTTTGCCTGCACTGCTGCTCCTCGCCCCATCCTCGGTTACAGGTTGGGAGACTTTCCTCGGGGGGTCCTCCAGGCTTAGACAGACCTTACCTTCCAGGCAGCTCCCTGAGCAAACTGCGGGGTGCGGGGGAGCCGCCCCAGACGGCCTGGGCACCGGGCCCCAGGCAGATGCACAGATAAAACTGTCAGCGGGGGCCACACAAAGAGAAATATTGCTATTTCCTCCTCTGCACATTCTTCCCAGGAGTCTCGGCCCAGTTGCCATGGCACGGGCCACAGGGATTTCATAACTTGTCTGCCTGCCATGTGCTCCTGCAACAATGTGAGCTTCATCGGCCCCAACAGTTGGTTGGGTTTTGTCCATGTGAGTGGAATAAAACTTTCTCACCAGCTAAACCCACAAAGTATCTCAAAGCCATAAATAATCGGTAGCTCCGCTCACTTGCACCTGCCTGCTCTGTCTGATCAACCGGTTCCCGGGTGCTGGCTGCTGCTGAGCCCACTGGGTCCCAAGGGGGCTGTCAGTGGAAAGCATCCATCTGGGGACGAGAGGTATTATTTCTGAAAGGCAAAAGTGATTCTTCTCCAAGCGTCGTTTTAAATGGAGAATTTCTAACAAACATCCTTGACTCCAGGCATAGAAAGAGATCAGAGAATGCAGAGATGAGGGAAAATACAGAGAGAGAATATCTGAAAAGCAGGACTAGAGAAGTGAATTCACTTGGAGAGCCTCAGAAATGGGGGTGGGGGGACACTGAAATTTCACCCTTTCCTGCTGTGAAGGAGGGGCACCCGGAGCGCCAGCCAGGCGTGCCGCCGGGGGGCACCCAGGAGGGAATTATTAGACCTTCTTTTCAGCAAAGAATCTTCCCTATTTAGGAATATCATTACATTGTAGTCAGGAAGAACTGTGATCTGATTTGTGAATGCCTTAAAAGTGTGGAATTAGGCTGAAGTTTATCTGCGTGGGTATTTCCATGTGTCTGTTTTCATCTCTAGATTCTGAAACAACATTCTTGATTTAAAATATGTGCACTTTGTAGTCAGGTGACCATGAGGTTCTTACTGTGGTCTCGGGGAATCAAAGCACCAACCGGCGGTAACAAACATGAAAAACTCTCCTTTGACACAACAGCAGGAGATAAGGGCAGAATGAATGGACTCGCGGACCCATTTTTCAAGGTAACAAGTACAGTTGCCATTACAGGTTGGCAGACGTCATTTCGCATCTCAGGGAAAGAGCAGGAGGAAAGACAATGATTTAAGCCATTTCTCAGTGCAGCTAAAATTAAAGGATCAGAAACAAACAGCGGGGTGTTTCCAAAGTCTCCACTTCAGGCGGGTTACTACTCCTCTAAAAAGCAGCAGAACAACCAGAGACGAACTCACAACTCCACGTGTTTGAAGAATAAAAACATATCGGACGATGGAGACTGAGTCAGCTGCTCACACCACCGTGTGCTGTTTTCTTTTCTTTCTTTTCTCTTTGGTATCTTCTTTGTTTGTTTTTTGTGCTCATCATGTTCCTCGGGGTCTCCCCTCTTCCATTGGACCAGAGTCCCCACCTGTCCGTTCTCACCTTCCACGTTGTTGTCACCAGATCAGTGTCGGAGACGCGCATAAAAAATCCTGGCTTTGAGCTGAGACCCTGCGCAGCGCACCGGCGCGCTTCTCCTCGACAGTGATGCGTGCGGTCTGGTGGAGTCGCCGCCCGTCACCTGGGTGGGTTTGGATCCTGGTCCGATCTGGGTAAGCGTCTTCCCAGATAAAACGGGGCCATGATACATGTCTTCCCGTGATGCTGCCAGGATCCGAGGACACCGAGTCACCCGTTAAAGCAAAGCAAAACCTGGGGGGAGCGCCGCGCGCTGGTTCAGAAGGCCACGGGAAACGCTCGGCCGCCGCGCAGGAACACGGGTCTGAGAGCGAAACGCTGAGGCCGTGCGCTCGCTGGCTCTGCTTTCTCTTTAAAGTTCGTAGACTTCACTCACGGAGGGAAGGAGCTGGTGTTGCTGGAAAGCCAGCCCTGCGCGCTGCTGTCTGTCCTCACGCGGAGGCGCGCAGGAGCGCATTGTGGCCGCGCACTGTGTGGTCAGAGCCGGGTGGCCACGCCTCTCGCAACATTTGCATGGAAATGGACCCGCTTTTGCAAGAATAAGGAGGAAATGAGTGCTCGTCTTCCCACAGTCACCTTGGCCCAGTTCTTCACTGGGCAGGGAGGGAGGGAGGGAGGGAAGGACTGGACCCCCCAGGAGCTGGGCCGCAGGTTCTTACTGAGCGTTCTCAGTTTGGAGAGGCTTTATTACTCTCGCTTGCAAATGAAGGGGCTGAGAGTCCAGGTGGTTAACAAGCGCAAATGAGAGGCAAACATTTAATCAAACCTTGGAAGCAGCAGCCGTGACCCTGGGCTTGCTGCGGCCCCACGGCGGCCCTGCGCCTTCAGGCATCCTGGTCAGACCCCGCTCACCTGCCTTAGCAGCTCTGCCTGTCTGGTCCTCCTTGCGAGTTTTGGGGGCACACGGCGCCTCCCTGCCTTCTGTCAGCCTCTCGGTTGACCCCAACACTGGCACATTCGGGAGGTGAGCGGAAGGACCGCTGCCGCCTAGACCCAGGTGAAATCAGAGCCAGACAGCACCTGGGGAGAAGCTGGCACAGACCTTTCTGACCCGGGACCTCTGACGATGTAGCTACACACGTCAGCTTGCCAGGGCCGCTGCCCCAGACCAGCACCCGGGGCGGCTCCGACAACGTGGTCTGGGGCCCGAGGTGCAAGACCCAGGAGTCAGCAGGCTGTCGCCCGGGGGCACATGGGCTGCACCAGGCCTCTGCGCTCCCACTGTTTGCTGCTCTCCCTGGGCCCCTGGCTGGTGGGCACCTCACCGCGCTTCCTGGTGGCGCGGCACTCCCTCTGTGTGCACGGACGGCCGCACGGACGGCCACACGGAACACGGGGCCAGCTTCATGACCGCATCTGAGCTTGATCACCCGCAGGTACCCTATTTCCAGATGAGGTCAGAGGCACAGGCCCCGGGAGCAGGACGCCCCCCACACAAACTTCAGGGACCCCATTAAACCCATCACAGCAGAAAGCATATCAGCGACGCCCCAGGTGAGAGACGGTCGGAGGTGTGTTCGCAGGAATTCTGTTCCTAGACGCCCGGGGTGGGGTTGGAAGGGCCCCCGGTCCCCGATCAGGTCCGAGCCCTGGGCAGCCATGCTGAGCGACCCCGTGAGTTAGCTCTCTCCGCACACCGCGGCCTTTGTGACCAGACCCCCTGGCTGGGGCCTGAACCCCAGAAGGAATACAGCAGACGCTGACCCTAGTGTCAGACACTTTGAGCAGAGACAAGGTGGGTCCCAGACTCCCAAAATCGGCCATTCGCATCTGGACACCGCCTTCTGTCTGCTGCATGCTGGTGTGAAAAGTGGAAGGCGCCCGTGAGAGAGGAAGAAGAGGGCCCTTCCTCGCGGCTCTGTTCTTCCTTCATTGCTTCTGCTGCTCCCGCCCCATCTGGATTTCACACCAGCCCATTCATTTATCAGGAGGGAGGGTCGATGCAGCTCTGTGCCTTCCAGCCGCGACAGTGACAGCAGCGGAGGGACGTCAGCCCCAGGGCCCCGGGCGCTGGCCAGCGGTCAGCCCGTGGCGGAGCTGCCTCCTGTGGACCCAGCGCTCAGCTCAGGAGGAACCCCTGGCTCCTCTGTGGGGCCTGGAAGGGAAGCGGGGACAGGAAGCGCTCTCCGTGGGTTTCTTTGAAGGGGGCACTCACAAACATCCCGGGAACATCAGCAGAGCCCCCCGACAAAGCAACCCAGGCCCCTCAAAAGGCTGCCATTAACACCCAAGCCCACTTCATGGCCGGCCAGCCCGGAAGACTTCCCATCCAGGGCCAGGGGACCATTCAGCATCAGCAATTGCCTGTCAGCCGGGAAAGGGTTTGCCAGGAATAGATGCTTTACATTTTATGCATAACTAGTTCTGAGACCAGGGCTATAAAAGTTTTCTATTAACATGTAAGCACTAAGACACTTTTTTTTTTTAACTTGATAAATATACATCACTCCTGCACAATGGGGCTCTTGTGTTGCTAATGGAGACCGTTAATGGAGAGTTATATTTCCAGGATTATATCTTTATTCAGTTGCAAATGATTTTTTGGGGGGGAGTTTTAATACTCTGCCCCGTCGATGAATAATAGTATCATTTGAAAGCAGCGGACACCTGGCGTACGGAGGACAGTGGGGGCCCCAGAGTGACCTGGCAGCGCTGCCAACTCCGCATTTTCCCAGCCTCCCCTATCCGCTCCATTCAGCGTCTAATTTCATTCTCCCTCAGCAGAACGCTAGACACTTGTAACTTTATTCTCCCGCTGCAAAAACTTGCTCTCTTGTAAGGAAAAAATCCTGGAAAAAAAAAATTCCTCTTATCAACCTCTTCTTATATGGAGTCTAGTAATTTGAAGGCGGGCTAAAGTTTCAGGAAAAACCTTCCAATTAAATACTGTAAAAAGATAAAATAACAGTGGCCTTGCTGCTGCCCAGTGGCTTTATTGAAGCTCTTTTGTTGATTTATTGTACATTAGGCACTGAGCCGTGCAAAGAACATTACGTTTCAGAAAGGGCCATTCGTATGCGGCCTGCATACACTCCAAAAACAATCAGGCCTGTATTGCGTTTTGCAAATTTATACCAGGATGTTGGTTTTGAGTGTTTCCCTGAAAAGTTTCTCAAGTAAGTGTCTGCTTTCATGGGCAGAGTGATTGAGGGATACAAACAAACCTTTGTTTCAAAACTCACAGATGTATGGCTGGGGCTGCGCTTTGTTTGCGCCTTAAGAAGTTTTCTCAGATTCTTGTTTTCAGCACAACACAGGATTGTACAAAAAAAAAAAAAATCAGCTTGAGGGTGAATGTCTTGTATAATCTTCGGCTTTTCCAGATTTTCCCAGGGTTAATTTTTCTGCTCCCAACTTTTCCTGGGGGGTAGGTTTTGCAGGTTTGGGTGTTCGGTCTGTTATTTTTGTGGGGTTTGTTTCTTGGTTGGTTTGGTTTGCTTTTTAAATTCTAGAACACAAGGAGAAGGAACTCTGGCTACTTTAGCTTTTAGTGGCTTCAGGAAACTTCATTTCAAAGCTCTTCGGGGGTTTGCAGGCTCAATAACTATCCTGTTGTTCGCTGGTGATCTGCCTCCGACCCTCCCGGGGGCCCACGTTGTCCTGGACACCCATGGGCACCAGACCCGGGGGAGCACCTGGATTGGCTGGGAGGAGAGACCGAGTGAGAAAATATTTCTCCTCCGAGCCAGGCTCTGTGGGGGCAGGAGAACACCGCTCCCTCCCGAAGAGCAGATGGGCTGGTTTTACGCTGCACGTGGCCATTTGTTCCAATAAAAAATACTTGAGCAGAAGCGGAGGTCAAGGAAGAGCCATGTGGAGACGAAACCACAGAACCGCAGCTGACATGTCCAAGGTCACCCGAGACCCCGTGGCTCCTGCCGCCGAGGTCCCCTCTGTCCCAGGGCAGCGGCATCTGCCGGCCGGGAGTTAGGGTGGACCATGGCAGCACCTGCCGGTCGCGGCTTGTGGCCACGTCCAAGTGCACCGGTAGATCCTTCCTCTGACCAGGTCACACCCACAGGACAAGGCTCAGCAAGGACAGAGGGACTTGCCTGTCCGAGACGATGTGCGAGGCTGCCTCTCTCACATGTCACCTCCCTTTGAGAAAACGACACCCCACAAAGTCTGGGTGTAAAGCTACCTGCCACCACGTGGAGGCAGCGTGGACGTGGGGCCGGCATGGGAGAGGGCGCAGGCGGACAGAGGGCGAGGAAGCTGGGCTCACTAGGTCACCACTAAGGTCGTGAGTTGTTTTAGTTCTAATTTACAGAGTCCTTATCATGGGATTCCCATACTATTTAATCATTTCTATGTTATTTAACTCCCACCACAACCCTGCATGGCTAGGATTATGAATCTCATTTTAGAGGTGAGGAAGTGGGGACCCCAGGGGACGAATAACTGGCCCGAGGTCGCCCAGCTGGGGCCTAGCAGGGTCAGGTGTCACGCTGAGGCAGTTCTGAGTGCAAGACCTGAGTCCGGGATCCGAGTGTGCAGAGCCCCCCGGGTCGGGGGCAGGCGGGGACCTGGGGTGACAGAGTGCTGGCTGTCGTCCGTGCAGCCTCTCTGCCTTCTCTTCGGCCCCTAGAAAGTGGTTTCCAGTTCCTGGCTCCCGCTGACTCGGTCGTCCACACCTGCTTCCATTGCGTGACGCTCGGCCCTGACGGTGGGGTGGGGGCGGGGCTCGGCTGGGCCCAGCGCTTTGCGCGTGAGAACTTCCTGCTGCTTTCTTTTCCCAAAACTCATCTGCATCAGCGAAGAGGCACACCCAGCTCACCTGCGTGTGCAAAAGCCTCGTTGCCCGCGCGAGGGGTGCTGGCGAGCCTCTCGGGGACAGAACAGACCCTGGCTCCCACGGTTCTGGGGGCTGAAGCACAGACCCCGTCTGCCGAGGCTGCTTCATGGCTCACAGCCACCTCCTCGCTGTGAGCGCGCGGCACCGGGGAAGGGGCAGCTCTCTGGGGTCTGTGCTGTGAGGGCACCCGTCCCATCCTGAGGCTGCCCCCTGAGGACCCCATCACCTCCTGAGGTCCCACCTCCTAATGCCATGACATTGGGGGCAGTTTTCAGTGGTGACTTTAGGGGACCCAATCATTCTGACCACAGCACTGTCCTGGGCCCCAACTGCTGCTCCAAAGAGGGGGGTAGTTTATCGTTGTGGGGCCCCGCTGTTCGGTTCTGATGGACATGGTGCCCAAAATGAGCAACAGACGGGAAGGGCTGCTGAGGAGCTGGTCACTGTCAGGGCCTGGCAGCAGCCCCGGGGCTGCAGGTCAGGAACGGGTTTCTCAGAAAGGGACCAGCTTCCTGTGGAACTCCCACGGGAAAGGCACCTGCAGTGCATGAGTGACAACCCATCAAAGGTGCGGGTCCCGCACGGGGCTCCAGACCACAGCTCATGATGTGGGAATACAAACATGGGCGAGCACACACATGCACACGTGCACATGCATGCGCATGCACCTGTGCACACACTTTTGTGTGCATGGACACTCATGCCCACTGTGCTGTGTGTGCACATGTGGGTGGGGCGTGCACATGCCTGCACACGTGCCCGGTATGCGCATGTGCACATGGGCGTGCTGCACCATGCGCGGACATGCGTACACACGCGTCCATGTGTGTTGTGGGTGCGCATGCATGCACACAGGCACACACGGAGACCACTTACACCGAACAAGCTTTATGTAGGAAACGTTGCAGCCCGGGGCCCGTCCCCAGGCCTGGGGGTCCGTGCGCCCCACTGACACGGCCACGAGGCGCCAGCTCCCAGCGGTCAGCAGCGGTCACCGCGGGGCCAGGGCGGCCTCTTTGCTGCAGCCGCTCTGCCTGCGGCCCTTTGCCACCAGGCAGGCATGGTGGGCACTCGCGGCTGAGAGTCCGTGACGGCACGGATCCCCGAAGGTGCCGGGGTGACGGACGGCCGCCACGCACCTCGCGGCACAGCGCTGCTTCTGCAGACGGACGGCACTGTGTGTGGCTGTCAGCGTCTCCCATTGAATCACTGGCTTCCATCCTGATGCCTGCATTTTAGCCAACTGGAGGCCTAGAAAGTTATTTTTATTCAGGTGACATCTGTGATAAAGAGACCATCGATGAATGTTTCCGCCTGAGGAAGGTGCTGAACCCGCTGGAGCGGAGACACCGCTCCGGAGCCCGGCAGCATGGATGGAGCAGACCCCGGGCCCCTTGTCCTCACGGCTCCTGGCCGGGCGGGTGCTGCCTGTCGCCGTGGGCACTGGCCAGCCACCGGCTCCTCGTCCCCTGAGAACGGGTCTCAAGGAGCCGTCTCCTGCCCCCGCGCTGGGCAGCACCGGGCCGCTGCCTGTCCTGAGTCGCCGCCGGAGGGGGCCCGAGCGTGCCTTAGGGTGACCACACTCCTCCAGAGCTTCAGCCGGTGGCCGGCCTGCTGCCACTGTGGTTGTCCCGGGGCAGTGGGACCAGCCAGCACTGCCGATGAGCCTGCTTCCTCAGGGAAGACGGCTGGATTAGGACACACGTGACGTGACCGTCGTTTCCCTCAGAATCACCAGAAAAGTGAGTTTCTAAACTGAAAACCGCTGGGTCTCCCCTGCTGAGAACTGCCTGCCCATGTTGGCTCCGTACTCCCGACTGCCCGTGGGCTCGTCTGGTGGCCTCCGGGCACGGGGGGCGCATCGCAGACCTCACCTGGGGCCTGAGTCAGGCCTTCCTGTACCCCGTACCCCCCACGGCGCCCCTGCCCTGCACGTCACCAACCCAGCAGACACGGCGCTGACCTGCCTCCTGGCATGGCCCGTCACCAGCACGTCACCAGCGCGTCACCAGCACAGCCCAGGCTGTGGTTCTGGTTTCTTTCCCTTTTTAAAATTATGGTGAAACATACACAGCCTTAAATGGACCATTTCAGCCCCTAAGTGCGCCGCTCGACGGCGTGAAGTGCGCTCACAGTGCCGTGCAGCCCTCACCGCGTCCGTCCTGACCTTCCCGTCTCCCCGCGCGTGCACACCAACGCCGGCTCCTGCCACCACTTCCCGCGTCCACGGATCTGACTCCTCCGGGGTCTCCTATGAGCGGACCCACCGTCCTTCTGCACCGGCATTAGGGCGTGATGGGCCCACACCCGACCTGCATACAGTTAGCTCCCGGGTGGCCGTATTAAACACACTGGTGTTAGCCACGTTCCCCCGTCAGGCTCAGCCACTGCCTCCCTCAGCACCGGGTTTAGAACTGGGGGGTCTGGGTCCCGACACTGCCAGAGTCGATCCCTAAGGTGGGAGCACGAAGGTGCGTGTCTCCTCCAAACACACACACGTACACACCTCACCTTGAAACCCAGCCAACCCCGTTTTACCGTGGGGAACACTTATCGACTGGAATATTATATTTTTCTTCTCTGCGAGAAATTTGCAGACCCTAGTTGGGTCATTGAGACACAAGATGGGAGTCTCATAAGTAACACCTGGAACTGATGCTACTCTCAATCCCCCGGAAGAGACGAGAGCATAATTGTTCATGTATTTTCACCTGCCGGCAAAACACTATACTTTGCATTCACTGCGCAGATCATACATCCTGGTGAACACGGTTATACCGCAATGGTTTTGCGCCGGCGTGGTTGGTATTTTAAAGGGTTTTCCGTCGATATTACTCTGGATTGCAAAGCCAGATTAGTAAGGGCCCTAAACTGCAGGCCGTAGGACGGTGCTCTCCAGGCAAAGGTGGTCCCTGGGGACGTGGCCCCTCCAGTCCCCCGATTCGTGCGTCCAAGCGCAGCCTATCTTTCTATATCTCCCTTCTGAGAACACTTGGACGTCTTCCCATTTTTTACAAACGTTCCGGCGCAGGAAATTAAGTTTTCTAAGTCCATGCACAAGGGATGGGAGACGAGTGTGCGATCCCAGCCTTTCTCCCGGCCGCTCTAAGGGGAGGCAGCACCACTTGTCCTCGGGTTTCCAGACCAGGCGACACACGGGCCGGCAGGTTCCCGAGGACGGGCGGGGGTCGGTGCAGCCCCCCACACGTGCCCGGACCGGCCCGGGGTGTGGAGGCGCTTCTGACTCGCCTCCTGGGGAGTCCTGGCCCGCTGCGTGCTCCCGCTCTACACGGAGACGCCCAGAGCCTCCGCGGAGCTGGGCTGTCCCGTGGTCTTTGTTTAAAGACTGCGCTGGTCAGACGGCGGGACCCCCAGCCTTGCCGGCCGGGCCCGCTCCCTCCCCGTCAGTGGCGGTGTCGGCTCCCAGGTTCTGGATGTGCAGCCAGACTCATCGCGCGCCCCTCTTAGTCCAAAGGAGACCGGGCCGCGCTGTGACCGTGGCCCTGGGACCGCCGCCCTCCCTTTTCAGATGCCAGGGCCTGTGGCTCGCCCTGCGCCCACCACCAGGAGCCTCAAACGAGCCACCGCCCCCGCCCTGGCCAGGTGCCAGCCCCGGGTCCCGGCGCCCTGCGGGCGTTTCCTCCGCGGTCTCCAGAAGCTCAGGAGGGACCTGAGCTGCTCACACTCAGTTTCCAAATGCAGTGCTGGGACTGGGCCGCCCCCGGGGACCCCAGCAGGGCAGGGGCAGAGTCCGCGACAGAGGCTTGGGCGCGCCTGACCCGCCGCGAGCCGGGCAGCCCTCACTGCGGCCACCGGGCCCCTTCTCCAGGGCCGGCCTCTCCTGCACCAGCCAGGCCACCAGGGGCCTCCTCAGCACCCACTGCCCACACACGTCAGCACCCACGGGCCGGAGGCGCTCCTGCCAGGGAGAGTCTCCGGGATGGATCTTTGTCGGCACAAACTGACATTTTTTAAAACATTTTTAAAATTTTTACAAGCCCCGCTTGCGCTGAGCACCTTTTGTGAACGTTCTGTTTGAGCGGAGCCCAGATACATTTAAACCCCCAGTCCATGCATTTTACAAACTGCTTTGCGTTGCTGCTGACATGTGCCTTTTATTTCCCAGTAATTCCTAAGCATGTGGTTCCCTCTATAGGGTTTTTCTAAATCCCGGTCCCTTTTGCTGCCAGAAATTAAAACAAAAAGACTGTATGACTCTGTTGTTCCTACTGCTGAGGTTTCGAGAAGGAAACCATTGTTAACCGCAAATTACACTGAATAACTCACTCGGTGTGGGTTTTTCACTCGGTTCTAATTATTAATAATTACCCGAAAGTTTTGGAGCAGGGTGTAAAAAGGAAATATCCTTGTTCCTACACAGCACAGAAGCCCCTGCCTCCTCGCCCCCAGGGAACCTCGCTGAGAAAGGGGGGCAGGGGAACAGTTTGGTACCTCATTTTATGAAATAAATATATTCGTGGCTCCCGCACCAGCTGCACCTGATCTTTAATGGACCACGAGGCTGAACAGGACCCGGCAGTAGATCTTTTGATGTAGCAAACACTCTTTGTCAACAACCACCCTTTAATTTATCTAGAAGTTTTTAAACATATTTCCGTGCGTTGGGTTTTAATGAGTGGAACAACTCAATAATTAAACAAGAACATAATTTCATCCATTGTACCGTTCAGCTTTGAAACGTGGGCTTCAAACAGAGATTTGAAAGAAAGACCAAGGCGTTCCCAGGCCTCACATGGGAGGGGCCCTAGGAACTGCCACAGGCCGCAGCTGGGCACGAGGGTCCCTGGAAGCCCCCAGCGCGTGTGGTGCCAGGGAGCCCCGACGGACAGGCCATGCCCCCCGAAACATCACAGCGCCGCGGGGCTGCGGAACGTGGCCTCACGTGTTTGAACGCTCCCACCCTCCCAATTCCAGCAGCCACGGGCATGTGGTCTCAGTTCAGATCTGGATTCTATAAATCCTTTTAAAATACAGAAGACATATGGAATGCAAAATAGTCAAACTTTTTAAAATTGCATTTCCCAACGAGAAAATAGACGGCTTTGTAGTGAAGGAGTGTTACCGATTTTTGGTTTTTCGCTCCTCCTGCCCCTCCTGCCCCTCCGAGGCCAGTGATCTGAAACAGACACCAGAGGCATAAAACTGAGTTGTCGCCAGTCACGGCACCAGAAGAAGGGGGTCAGGGGGCTGCATGTTGTGGGGACAGGGACGGGCGTACCCAAGGGCATCCTGCTCTGAGCTCCCAGGGCAACACTGCAAAGGCCAGGCCCTGGTAGGGGCTGCCGGCCCGGCCGCGCTCCGCCCCGGGCTGGTTCCGGGATTGGCCGTGAGAGCGGATCCCGCCGCCGAAGGGCAGGGTTGGAATCTATGAGTTAGTGGTGGACAGGGCTGGTGGACCCATTCCGCTACCAACCCCAGGGAACGGGAAGTGGCGGAGACTCGCCGCCCCCCTCCCTCCCACGTGGCTGCGCTGTACGCGATGGTTCCTGATGTCACCGTGTGAGCGGCGCGCCCAGCCTGCGCACCGAGGGCTCCGCCTCATTTGTTCCCGTAGACTGTGCCTAATTAACGCTAACTTGTCTGTACATAAAAAGTACAATGGGCTGTCCTTTCCAATTTAATTCCGACAGTTTAATCGAATCTGTATTCTTTCAAAAATAATTAGATCATTTACACTTCATTAGCATGTAATGCAATGTTGAGACATTCATCATAATGATTTCTTATTTTTCTTGGGCAATATTATCTCCTCAAATGAAACCGCTAATACCATGCCTGCCTTAATTAGCCGGATCCTATCAGTGACGATTTCTGCATAAAGCCACGTTTTTGCAGATGAAATTGAATTATCTCAGTAGGTATATTTTCAGCAGGATCCGTTCTTCTCTCATTGAAAAGCACCTTCCCACCCCCCAGCCTCTGGGCTGCAGGCACCGTCGCGTGGCCTCACGCGGCCGGGTGAGAGCAAAGAGCCCGCCCCCGCCCCTGGAGCGCAGCAGAGCATGTCCCCACGCCCATGGCGAGGGCAGCACCTGGCAGGCTGCAGGCACACTGTGGCCTCGTTACCGTGGCTGAGAGTGAAGAGTGAGCCCACCAAAGACAGACTTGGGCCCACTGAGCAAAAAGGTGAAGCTTCAGTCCCACCGCCCCCGGCAGGCAGGAGAAGAGAGCTGCACCGTCACCGGGGTCAGGTAGGCAACGGAAGGAACCTGCAGCCCCGCTCGTCTCAGGTAGGCAGGAGCAGGCCACCTCCCCGGGCGTTGTCACACTGTGTTCAGCGGTACCTTCAGACACAGGGAAGGGTCCCACCCGATGCCCGTCCGACAGCACAGGCGGGAGGGTAGGAGGGGCCCAGGACTCAGAGCGTGAATCCACTTGCTTGGGAGGAAGCAGCTGGCTCGGAAACTGAGGAAGAGCAGGAGGGGCGAGGAGGCTGCCCCCACCAGGAAGGAGCAGCTGCTGCTGAAGTGGGGGGGTCTGTGCTGCTCCCCAACTCGCGCGTTTCCCAGGAGACCTCACACACCCCAGAGCCCTAGCTGTTCTGCATGCATGACCCGCCAACACGCTTCCCACGCTCAGCCCTGACGACACCCTCGCAGGACAGGCCGCTCCTCTGCGGGCCACCTGCTGGCCTCAGCCACACCGCAGGGGACCCAGCCACAGGGTCATCTCTGACCTCAGACCACCGTTGCCCACGCTCTTCGTGCCTCTGAAATGCCGTAACAGAGGGGACGGGACTGTCCTCGTGCACAGGCGTGTGCAGACCTGCTGCGTCCGCTCAAGACCCGCTCTCGTCCTCAAGCAGGACCTCTCTGCCCTAGGGATCCAAAGCAGAAAAGAAATAAAACGGAGCACCCCTGAGACAGCACAAGGGTCCGGAACACGCCCTGTGGGTCCCAGGAAATGTGTCGGCCTGCAGGCTGGGCACGTAGGCACGCCTAGCCCCCCGGGCTCCTGCCGCCTGCTCTGGGGTCCTGGCCCCGGGCCGAGGCACCGTGGGGCCCCGGCTGGAGGTGCCGTGCCGAGAGCCAGCGCCCAGCACCCCTGCGGTCCTGCCCTGTGGTTGTAGCTGGTCAGAGCCACGTGCTCCTGAGCTCATCCCGCTCCCTCTGTCTTCTGCCCGCACCCTGAAACAGGTTTCCCCTGGGCGAAGAAAGCTGATGGCCCCGTGGAGTGCGACCACCCCAGCGTTGTTCCGGCGCCTTCTGTTTACCTCCCCGGCCTCAGGGGCGCGTGAGGGCCCGGCGGGGCGGCCGCGGGACGGTGAGCAGAGGTGGGCAAATATCGCCCTGAGATCCCGGGCTTTTCAGAGCGGCTCCACATAATTGTCCTGCAAAACCTTGGGAGATTCCAGGCTGCTAATTAGCCGCCACTGCATCAATTAGCCGTAATAGCGGCAATAACGCACAGACAATGGCCGGGGCTGCGTGCCGCTGGGCCTCCCGCTCCATTCCGGGGGCCTTTCTCTTCCTGGGCTCTGGCTTTGAAGATTTAAGTTAATAATTTATCGCTAATGAATTTAGTCTTTTTGTTTCTGCAATTCTGAGGGCCTTTAAATGACGGAAAGAAATGATGTTATTAACCCAATTTTGCTTTAAAAAAAAAACTTCCACCCTTCAGGACAATATTTTCCTGCGGCTGCTTCCTTCCCAGTGACCGCAGCTGGTTTGGCAACTGCCTTGGAATGAGATCAGGGTGGGGTGGGATTAGACCACGTTTATTTTTCTTCGGCTGGTGATTTCACAACATTTCATGACATTTTAGTTCATCTTCTATAAGATCCATAAGGATACGCAACGCACACAGAATCTATGAATAAAAGTGATTCTCCATAAAGCAGAATTGTTGATCAGCCGGACTCCTTTTCTGATCGCAGAAAATACTAACACATAAAGTAAAGCTATCTGCCAACACACACTCCAAGCAGTAAAAAAACCTTCCAAGGTGCATCCACGGCTGTCCATGCCCCGGACAGAGGTTCCCTGAGCCAGCGCTCCGAGCCCCCGGCCCGCCTCCCCGCCGGCCAAGCGAGGCGCTGCGTCCTCCCGGCTCCCCCTCATTCCGTGTCCGCAGGCCGTACTGACTGGCGCCCCGCTTCTCCCTTCCATGAGTCCCACGTGACGGTAGCACCTTCGGCGTCACACACAGCCCGCGCTCTCAAACCTCAACCACGCAGAAGCCGGCTCACGGCAGTAGCCTGGTAGCCACTTGGCAGCCAGGCGAGGGTGCCCACGCGTGGCACACGGACTCGGCAACTCTCAGAGACTTGTTACCGAGTTATTTCAGACGAGAAGCAGCGATTAAAAAGGCCGCACAGGAAGTGTTGACAGTGGTCAGTATTTTTTAAGGTCAGTGAAAAGAAACCCCACACACATGGTCTCATGGAGGCCCCCCCAAAACTGTGGACTTCACAGAGGCCCCCCCCAAACTGTGGACTTCACAAAGCCACCACAGCTCGAGGTTCTGGTTTGCTGAATAGACTTAAGTAAGCAGAATACACACAGCCCAGGGGCGGGGAGCTTTCTTTGTTCATTTGTTACTTCTTGTTTCGTTTGGAAATAATCGTAGCTTCTGAGGCAAAGACAAAACAGCATAGGAGGTTCCCACTTCCTGTCCCCCCCCCCCCCCCGCCGTCCCCACATGGCACCACTTGTTTTATTGAGATAATACTGACGCGGAGTGAAGAATCTGCTTGTGTCGAGACTCATCAAACCTTCTAGTTTCTTTCACTGGCTCCTTCCGTTAGCGATTCACTGACAGTTTTCGGAGGCCCTTCCTTACCCTGCGCTCGGTCCAACTCGGACTTTGCAGAGGACGACAGGGGTGCAGCGACGGCGAGGCCCAAGCCCCCATCCCGCCGGTTGGGACCCCGGCGAGGTGGCGGCACTGGGCTCATCCTGGAAGCAGGGACCCCCAAGCGCAGCGCAGCCGGTGGCAGAGCCACAGGGAGTGCGTTCCCACGGCAGGTTGGCAGGGCTCACTCTGCGTGCAGGGGCACCAGGGGACATGCAGGCTGGCGTCACGGGAGGACCGTGCGCCCTGGTCAGGCAGCCACACCGAGTGCAGAGCTCGCGTCCTGGGATGGGAGGGGAGCACAGGCCGAGGATGAGGCCGGCTCTCGGGCTCCAGGCTCCGGAGAGTGAACCTTCCTCCAAGCCAGGCAGGGCGGCGCCTTGGGAGTCCCTGGTCAGGAGAAATGAGGGCAGAGCGAGGCGGGCGGCGAGGCGGCTGTAGGGACGCTTGTGCCCGGACGTGAGCGGCAGGGGCAGCAGCAGCAGCAGCGGCGACACCGAGGGAAGGAAGCCCAGCGGCGAGGACTGCGGTGCCGGCCAGGACCCGCATCTGCTGTGAGTGAGAGGGGCCTTTGCACATGGCGGTGGCCGCGGGGTGACGCCTGAGCCGGAAGGGCCTGCCGCGGGCTGCGTGATGAAAACCTCAACAGCCTCCACCGGGACCCTGTGCTTCTCAGCTGCCTCTGGCCCGAGCAAAGGCATATCGTGGCGGGTCTGTCTCCTGACACCTGTGCAGGTGAGCAAGCAGCAGGCCTCGGTCGTGCGGGGGGCCAGGGCACAGCACAGCCTGGGGGGGCCTCGCGGCTGTGTGTCCCGGCTTGTCCTGAGCTCGCGCGGGTGGGTCCCTCGTCCCATAGGACGCAGGCCGCCTTTCACCCTGGGCAGGACCCATTTACGCAGATGCAGCTCCCCACACACACAGGGGCAGGCCTGCACACGCCTCAGGTCCTCAGGAGGGCACGCGCAGACACCCGGCACGGAGCCCCCCCTTCCCCTGAACTCCGACCCCAGGGCAGGGCAGGAACAGGGGAGTCATGAGCTGGGTCCTGGGGACACAGACATTCCTCCCCTCTCGTGATGTCCTCAGCCCCAACTGTACCCAGGAGCGCTCTAACCTGTGACAGCAAACGGCCATGAGCATGTGGCATGTTGCCTGCACACGTCAGCCCGCGTCTCGTGAAGAACACGACTCTGGGGGCTCCCCTCCCCCAACCCCACATGCCCAGGTAGCAGCAAGGGCTTCCATCTGCCCGCAGCCCCCGGGCCGCTTCTCTCTCGGCGGGACAATCTGGGACAATCCATCCCCCAGAGTCAGTCACAGGGACCCCAACCGATCTGTTAAGAACCAGAACATCTGGCCGTCCCTTGTCCCACGCAACAAACGCGCTCTGAAAATAAGGCCGCGGGGCGAGCGGACAGGAGGCAGAGGCGCCTGCGACGGTGACAGGAGGTGCTGGGCCCGTGTGTCACCTGGAGAATGGCGCACGCGGCCGTGGACAGCCTCTGTGCAGATCAGTCCCTCGAATGGCAAACCCTGCGTCGTGGCACGAAAGGTCCTTGAGAGAAAGACAGGCAGCCCCAGAGGGTGTTCATGAGATTGTCTGTAACGGGCAAGCTTCCTGAGGTCCTTGCACGGGGCGCCAGCCGGTGTCACTGAGGCGGGTGCTGCCGTAACCCCTATTTACCTGCGGGGAGCTGGGCTTTTCAGAAGGTCAACAGGTGGGAAGAGGGGTCAGGCAGGGAGAACGTGCCCACGTTTCCAGAACCCCGCTGAGCGGCCACTTCCCGGAGATGCTGAGGACGGTGCTCGGCACCTCCAGGCGGGCGTTTGGGCTCCCTCTGCCTTCCTGGCAGGATCCTGGCTGGGTGTGGCCTGCCCTTCAAGGGGTGGCGGTCCCTCCCAGTCACTGGTACGTGTCCGTGAAAGCACAGGCCGTCAGCCAGCGGGTGCACACCAGCCCTTCAGTCAACCTGTCCTACACCCGGGTCACCGCAGCTCACACACACGCACACAGGCACACACATACACATGCACACATAGAAACAGACACGTGTGCATGCACAGACATGTACACACGCACACATGCATGCAAACAGGTGCACAGGCATGCACACAGAGACACACGCACATATACACGGGCATGCACACACGGGCACACACACATGCATGCATGCCTTCCTACACTGAGAACTCTGGTCCACAGAAAAGTCCACTGAGTAAAACGTGAGCAGGGGGGGCCCCAGGCGGGCACCACTGACCACCACAGGCAGCACCAGGTCCCCAAACAGCAGGCCGTGTGTCATCCTTACGGCCTCCCCTCAGGCACCTGTCCCCACCCACAAATGACCTTGCGTGCCCGTGTGCATCTGAGCATCTCGGCCGCTTCTTCCAGCAGGTTGTCAGGAAGGATGTGGACGGAAAAGCAGACTCATGCCTGGGCTTGGAGGCGGCTCCACCTGACACGCGAAGGACAGGAGACCAAGCAGACACAAGCAAAGCTCCCCCTGATGAACCTAGGGTCCGAGTGAACCCACACTCTACGGGGTCTCCCTGCCACAGATGTCCCGACCCGGCTGCACGTCCCTTCCTGGCTGCACTGCCCAGGGTCACACCCTCGACCTGCTCTTGGACACAGTCACTGCCCAGCGACGCCCCCCTCCCCACCAGGCCATGGATCTCGTCACTGTTAGTCTCCCTGTTTCTGAGTGACGGGGTCTGAAACAAGGCTGTGCGGCCCGAGGAGAGGAGGTTGGGGACATCCACCCGACACCCCTTGGCATCCCTGAGCCTGTGGGAGTGGGGACAGAGGGGCTCTTGGAGGTGCGAGGCCCTGCGTCAGCCACGGCTGGAGTCCGGGCAGATGCGTTGTTCTCCTATTTTAAACAGTGACAGCGTTCACCTGCAGACACTTCACCTGATTCTAAGGTACAAGCATCTCACAAGGTATTCCTGCTCTTCGCTTGTCTCCCATGAAGACTCGTAACATTCACCTGAGAGGAGACTGTGACGTGTGGATGCAGATACCTCTGCGCCTGTGTGTATGTATGTGTGTGTGTGTGTGCACCAACTTACACATAAGCATACGTGTGTGGAAACTGTCCAAATGAGAAGCGTCGTTTTGGTATTTAAGTTCCTCTTTTTTAAATAATGAACACAGCGCAGTACAAATGTATCTTCCTAATTAGTCATTACCGCCGGAAAGTTAACAAGGCTGCACGTGCTCCTTGCGCCGAAGGGATTTTGAAAATAAACAGGTGGAAACAGTCGCCGCTCGGCAAATGGGCGGCGTGCACCTGAAGGAACAGCCCACGTCGGCCCCGACCCAGCACGGGAGCCTCGGGTCTCCCCAGCGGCTGCGTGGCTGCAGAGGCCCCGGTCCCAGCAGCGAGCGCACGCGGCCACCGCGCGGCCAGCACCACGCCCACGGGGCCCCGGACGGCGGTGCTGGCGTTCACTGCACTGCAAGGTCTGCAGATCAAATACAAAACATAAGGGCCCATGGTGGCTGCCAAGTCCCAGAGCGGCCGGTTGACGTCACACCTGCCACCGGGCTCTGGGTTTTCTCCAGCACACACATTCCGGTGTTTTACTTCAAAAGCCAAAGAGGACACCGTTTGGCCATTTTGCCACCGCAGGTGTGGTGCAGACAGTCCCCGGTGACTGCCAGTCATTAGGTTGCGTCTGCATCCACCCCCAGCGCCGCAATAAGTAACGGCGGCCCAGAATTAGCGGTCACGTTTTCCTTCCCCTTTGAGTTAATTGAAACTGATGTGTTTTGAAATCATCGTGGGGGTTTCTCAAGAAAAGTGCTGTGAGTTGCTCAATCAGCGAGCAAAACACAGGCCAAAGTCGGTCAGGCACCCGCCCACGGTCCGGCCCTGTTGCGGCCTCTCCCAGCGGATAAATACTTAAATTACACGTATGTCAGGGGACAGGGCAACCTGAAGGAAACCCGTTCTTTTGCTCCCGTCGTCCGGCTGTGAGCTGTGAATAGAACTCCGGGCCGTGCAGGCGCCGTTCCGTAAATCACGGAGGTAACGGACGTGTTGGGGATGGCTTCCCGAGGCTCGTTCTTCCCGGCCCGGCAGGGTCCTTTCCAGTCGACGGCAGCGTGGTCTGGGATCCCGGCTCCGCGAAGGTTCAGCCCTAAGAAGTACGTATCAGGCTTCTCCGCGGCCGTAATTCATAAGCCCCAGGAAGGGCCTGCCAGCCTGTGCTGCTGGGCTGGTTGGAGCCAGTTCCATTTTACAGAATTCAGCGCCAGCTGCCCTCCATAAACATTTCACAAGGATCATAAAATTCCTTTCTATTTCACTCTCATTACTCCACCCCTTTCGTAGCTTCCAGAGTCTGTTCATGGCAGGTGAAGCATCTGTGCGGTGACATCCGCTGGGCGGGGCCCGCAGACCCTCCGGCGCTGGAGTTGGAGCTGAACGGAGCAGCCCCAGCCAGCCTACAAGAGGACACCGGAGTGTCTCAATCACCACAGCAGCCAGGTGGCATTTCCAGCTCCGCATAGGTAAGCAGATTACCTGGCGAGCTTGGCCGTCTTACCGGGAGGTGGTCTGTCCGGAGCTGAGCGCCCTGGTGTTGTATGGGGAGGAGCACCCAGAAGTACCCAGAGAGGGGGCAGGTGGAAAGGCTCTGGTGCAGGGGCCACTCTGGAGAGACACAGTTGTCTCCATAAGCAGATTTGGGGGTTCAGTGGAGAAGGACCCGTGGTTGGGCTGAAACTACCAGCCGCTCAGGGTGTAGCTGGACAGGACTTGCCATGTCCTGCTCCTCAGGCCTGGGGCCAGGACCCAGAACACCCGGACCTCCCTCCAGGGCCTCACACCACACGCGATTCCTGAGGCCGCCACCACCTTTTAAACATCTTCAGTGTCCCCACAAAGGCTGCAGAGTTGGCTTCCCGGCTGCGCAGACAAGGTGGAAGCGGTACACGTGAGAAGGTGGGTGAGCAGAGCGCAGCAGAGCCCACCCGCACGCAGGCAAGACCGCACCCTGTCTTTGCTACAAAATACACATTTAGCACAAAGATGTCCATTCCCAGGGTCACCGCCCCTCCCCCGCCGCCCCCCCCACCCCCCGTTTCCCCTTCTCCCTGGAAAGCTGAGGAGCCTGAAAGTCATCACATGGTTAAGATGCACGTCTCCATGGGACAGGCCATGCTCTCCAGAAGTTCCAGGCAACCATGTCCTTGCTCAGATGACGAGGCTGCCAGCGCGGCCGGACCCCCGGGCACCAGCGCTCAGCACCAGGCGTGTGGCTGGTGACAAGTGCTGGTCCCCTTCTTCGTCGCCATGGGTGCCCCTGGCTCTGATTTCTCTGGCTCTCAAACGTGAGGCTCCGGTCTGGGGGACGCCGTCAGCAGCGGCTCCCGGAGCCTCCTTCAGTAAAGAACCGGAGCGCACACATCTGCCCCCACCAAGTACAAGCGAGCCGTGTGGTCGTGAGACTGTGAAACCTGAAAGGGGCCCGTGTGTGACTCAGTCGGGGGGGACACGAGGGTGGAGCCTCACTAGGCAGTGGCCCTGACTCTGTGCCCGGGGCCTCCAGGAGACACAAGGGGACAAGGCCAAGGGCCAGGACACAGCCGGCCGTGGGCATGAGGGATGCACTGGACGGGCTGTGGAAGGCACCCCCCGACCCCTGCTCTGGGGTCCGTGTTTCCTCCCCAGCCACGTGACGCAGGAGACGCGGCCACGGGCATGTCTGGCCCGCGAGTGCAATGTGACAGTGTGTGTGGCCTGGGACCCGGCCGCGGGCTCTTCCATCTGCTCCCCGTGGGGTCCTCACAGCCGGCTCACGGTCCCTCGGCACCAGCGCAATCAGTGGTCTCCTCAGCCAGTCCGCGCTCGAGGGCACACGAGAGGGACCTGAGAGGCAGGAATGTTTTTCGAGAGACACCCCCTGCCTGGAGGAGGTAGTGCTGTGTGTCGCTGGCGGTGGAAGCAAGGACATTTGGAGAGAGGCCGAGACAGGTGACTGGGAGGAATATTGTGCGACCTTCAAAATCACGCTTGTGAGGGGAGTTCGGTGACATGTAAAAGTGTTCACAATACGGTGCCGCCTAGAGCACGGGGCACAGAGCTCCATCCTTGTGACTCCAGCCGCGCTGCACAAGTGTCTTATATTTGACGTGTTACTGCAGCCTTAGGTATGGACATGTGTGTAGACACAGATGTGGATGCAGGTGCAGGTGTGGGTGTGGGTGCCGGTAAAGCTATACACACAGATACAGACAGATACCACTATAGTATAAATAGAGATATAGATGCAAATCAGGTATCAATATGATATCAGTACAGACACAGACCTGGAGACCGACGTAGGTACAGAAACACAGAGACACAGCATTAGACATGGATACACAGACATGGCAACGGACATGGCCCTGGACATGGTCATAGATGCAGAACGGAGGCCTGTGAGCAGACAGCCAGAAACTTAAACAGCTGCCCTCTCAGGACACTAATTTTGGGAGATTCTTTGTCTTTTTTATGTGTCTCTTTAATTTCCAACTTTTCTAAAATGTGCCATTTACATTAAATTCAGGAAAAACGTTACTTTAGAGAAGAAAATGATTGCAGTGCTAGGCTTGTCATCAGGGAGCTGCGGGCCCTCCCCTCCGGTGCTGCCCCTCGGCCCCCCCTTCCGAGGACAAAGCCTCTGTCACAGGGGCTGCCCTCAGTGCCTCCGCGATGGCACTTCCCAAGGGCGTGGTCAGTGTCGCAAAAGACATTGTCTTGGGAAGAAAGAGGAAGCAAAGAGTTCAGAAACAGGAGACTGGATTGCTGCCCTGTGGGGAGGGGGGGTGTTCCCGGCCCCCCACGCACAGCAGCGGGGAGACGCAGACGGAGCCCCCACCACCTGCGTGCAGCTCCCTTGGGCTTAGGGACATGTGGCCTGAAGCAGGGATTTCTGTCTCCCCGGGAGCCACTAGAAACAAACCAGGAAAACCAGAAGCTGAGCGTTTTCCAGGACGGTCTCGACCAGACCATATTCTTTCCCGTGGACAGACTGAGAGACCGCATGTAACTCTTTCACAATTTCCACCATCGCGAGAGCAGGTCCCATTGTGTTCAGACCGTATATTTTCACGTGAGAGAAAAGTGCTTCCCAAGACAAACCCCGGGCTGCGTTCCTCAGGACGACCGAAAGCCAGAGGACCTGCCCCCGGGGAAGCGCAGACACGCACCGCGGCCCGGGGCTCCCTGCCACCCGGTGTTTGATGTTGGGCTCCGGCAGATAAGCCTGCCTGGCGGCTGCTTCCTGGCCCCCTGAGCCCGTGACACCTTGACTCCTCCCCGCACCTGTGTACCCAGTGGGCGGAAGGGCAGGCTGCGCTGAACAAAGGACCCAAAGTCGGGGTCTTCCCCGGACGCGTTCCTTTGCCTGCGGGAAGCCCGGCCCCCCTCGCAGATCCACTTCTTCCTGAGTCGTGTGCTTGCGCGCGTGTGGATACAGACGTGTACTGTGTGCATGCAGAAGTGTGTGGATACATGTGTACTGTGTGTAGATATGTGCATGTGTGTAGTGTGTGCAGATGCGTGTATACGTGTGAGCACATGTTGCCAAATCTATATAGCGTGTGTGGGTGTGTGTGCTTGCTGGGTACACATGTGTGGCTGTGTGTGCGTGTGTGTGGTGTGTGCATGTGTGTACACATGTAGGTGCAGGTGCGTGTTTCTGGCTCCATAGGTGAGACCCTCACCTCCTTGCACTGGGCGTTTCTCTCCCCAGCACCCGCCCGCCTGCTCCACCGCCCCTCACTCCTGTCGCTGCTTCTCTGGCGTCCCCACCTCAGGAACTGGGGCGGCCTGGCCCCTCCCGTCCCACTCCACATCCAAGCAGGCACGGGAACGCAGCGTTGCCAAGACGGACGTCACGTCGGGCCATCTGTGCTGTGACCCTGCAGGGGCCTCCCAGTGCCCTGCCACCTGCCCTCCCAACCCTGGCCCCCGGCTCGGACCCCACTTCCGGCTCCAGGCCTGAGATACACACACCCTGACTGACACCTGACACGGCCGCGCCCCTGCCCCCCACTCCGCTGTCACATCTGGCGTCCTCAGGTCCCTCGCCACCAAGCCCTCGGGTCTCTGGTGCATGTTCTCAGAGGCCCTGTGCCCCGTCCCATCGGCCTCATCACCAAACAGGAGCCTCCGGCTGCCCCTGCCCCCCCCCACCTGTGCTGCCCTCTGAACCGTCGGCGTCACTGCACGTGAGCAGGGAAGGTGAGGACCCCGGACAGCGAGCCCAGCGGATGGAGAAGACGGACACACAGGGGGATCCCCCGGCCTCACCTGGAGCCACCACTGCTCAAACGCACGTTTTCATCATTTCTGTGGGCGGCTGCCCCCCTCCACCCCCTGTGCTCCAGGACAGCTGCTCTGAGGCTCGTCTGGGGAAAGGGACACACAGACATTCCACGTAGGGGCCGTGACGCGGTGGGGACGTAAGACACTGAGCACAGTCTGTCCCCACGATGCGAACCCCTTCTCCACTCGGAGGCAGAACTATGTCCTTGTCATCACGGAAAATAAAAACTCAGTGTCACAGCAGCGGTGTCCCCACGAGGGAGCCTGGGACAGGAGAGAGCGGCACAGAATAAATCTGACTTTCGGGATCCTCATGAGAGAAACCACGGCCATACGGGATGAGAATGCGTAGCTCACAGAACCGGGCTGCGTAGAAATCATGCTCCAACAAAGACAATATTTTAATTTGGAATTTGGTGATAAAATGCTAATTATAATGTGCAATGAGTGTCGAGAACAGACCCACAACACCATTTAGTTTGCCCACAGTAAAATTAATAGCAAGATGAAATACATCGGGTCTTGGAAAAGAAGCCATCCTGAAAAATATGTTTTGTTTCTCGGCTATATTTCCCTCCTAGGAAATCAAATAGTTCATAAAAACTCTCGCCACAAGAGAGGAAATTCTTACTCCCTGCTCTTCAAAGGAGACTCTGTGCATTTTCTTCTCTTAGGCTGTTTGCTAAGGAATCTGCACCACCTGCGGAGGGCGGCCCATCACCCCATCAGACACGAAGGTCCTGGCTCATCCGTGGCCCCCTGCTGCTGCCGGCTCGGTGGCCGCGAGGCCGGCTGCCCGAGCTCCTGCAGGGGCCCTTTGGCCCACGTTTGCAGGTGCCTTGTGGGCAGCCCTCCAGCCTGCAGAGCTGACTGCCTCCCCCTCACCTGTCAGCAGACAGCTCAGCCAAGCCATAGCTTCAGCTTTTATCCCACCTGCACCCCCCTTCCAGGGTCCAGGCAAATGCCTTCCCGTCGTTCAGTGGCTCAGCCCACTCAGGGTTTACTCCTCCCTCACTTCATCCAGACGGCCCTTCCCGCCGGCCACCAGCGGCTTCCCCGCAGGAGGCAGGCTCCTCTGGCCTCCCAGCTCAACCCTCCTCCGGTACGGACCTGTCTGCCCTCAGCCAAGGGCGGGTACGGCCACCCACCTCTAACTGCTGGCCCAGAAGGGACACACGTGACTCCCACTCCCATCCCACCAGCCTGCGGGGCTGCAAGCTGTGTCCCTGTGCGGACAGGGGGCCCCCTGGCCCCAGCTCCATCCCATGACAAAGATGCCCAGACCCCCGGAACCGTCCCCGCCAAAAGCCAGGAGGGAGGCTCGGAAGGGTTGCTGAGCATCGTCCTCAGGTCTGTCCTGTGCACTGGACCCAACGCAGCAGTTACGCTAACACGCGGACCGCACCCCCCACGCACACGGCCAGGGCTGTGGATTCAGCAGGTCTGGGCGTGGGGTCCCGAGACTCTGCACTTCTAACACGTACCCCCAGTAGACGCTGCTGGGTGGCCTTTGAAAACATGGCAACTGGCATCTAAAGGGACCAATCAAAGGACTGATGGACAGCGTCGAGTGGCAGCGAGGAGGACTCACGTCACATGAAGCGCATCTGGCCCCGGGGGTCCCGCGTGGTCTTGAGTGCCCGCCACTCCGTGACCTCGGGGAAGACAGTCACTCACAGCCACTCACAGTCACGGGTTGGCCGTCCCGGGGCCACAGCGTCCCATTCTCAAGGGCAAACCAAACGGCACACACGGCAAACTCAGTCAGTCCTCACACCTCCTGCTCCAGGTCTGCTCAGCATTTTCTAAGGAAACGCACCTCCGTAAAAATACCTCCCGCTCTGCTTGGAACGTTCCACCTACAAATTTCGGCGTCTGCCCACTCCTCCCAGAGGCACGCAGTGGACACTGAGCAAATGTCTGACCCGCGCCGACCAGGGTCTGGGAAAGGGAAGACCCAGCGCGCCTTCAGAAACCACCTGCGCGGCGGGGCGGCTCGTGACAACCGACCGCACCTGACAGGTGGCGTGAGGAAGCATTGCGGGAGTTTGGGGAGACCCAGAGAAGGTTCCCAAGGCAGTGGGTGTCACTGTCGTGTGCATGCACCACCCTGTCCCTGAGGGAGGAGCATATTTGCTTAGTGACAGTCGGCAGGAGGAGTGACGGAGACGTCAGGCACCGTGCTGGGCAAGGGGACGGCGTCTGCCAGCAGCAAGCGGTGCCGATGGCGAGAAAGAGATCGTCACTGGTCATTATTTCCAGGCAGCGCGGGGTAACGACGGCGGCGTGGCCCCTTAGACGGAACGGGAACGCGTCCCAGCACTCGGTCAGCTGCCGGCTCATCTTTGGACCACTTAGGACCTTGGACGGCTCGCCGCTGCACCCCGTCCCGCAGTGGGCTCCTCTGCTGCCCAGAGAGGCAGCCAGCTCCTGTCTCAGGTGACGGTGTCGGGGGCAGGAACTGCAGCTTCTTAAGGGACGCGCTGGACCCCAGGCTGCCTTGGGGCCCGTTCCCTAGCGTGCGCCCCTCCCTCCGGGCCCTCAAGCCCAGCCTGCGCTGGACCTGTCCGTGGTCCCTGCCTTTGGGGTCACCGCGCTGCAGACGCGCGTGCAGGAAGGTGTTCCGGGGTGGGGACCGTGCCAGGGGGCCTGACCCTCACGGGGGCTCGCTGGCGGCTCACCGTCCAGGCAGCAGGAAGGTGGGGTGTTTTCCCCGCCCTGGCAGCCGGCTCTCAAAGGCACAGAGACGTGCGCAGCTGGGCAACGCAGACAGAACAGGGTGGGACGCGCAGGTGGGGTTTTCTCGTTTTTTAAAAGATGGACCTCGATGCCCCAACCCCACCCCCATTTCAGTCCGAACGCCTCACTGCAGCCTGTGCACAACACCCCGGGAAGAGGGGTGCGCACCCGCTGATTTTCCCCAGGGTGTGTGGGGGCACCTGGGAAACTGCACCCCTGCTCCACCGTCCTGGGCGGGGCTCCCCAGAAGCCAGCCTGTGAGATGTGAGGGCGCAGCTGGGACCCCAGAAGTTCACTGTGCTATGGCTGCAACAGACACCCCAACCTGCGAGGCTGCAGAGCGAGGCTGCCCTGCAGGGCTGTGCCCCCCTGTCGCCTGCCAGCTTCACATGGAGGCTGACTCGGGAGGGGGCGGGCCTCCTGGGGCTACGGCACAGCCTCTGGCATCTGCTCAGCGGTGCGGGGCGGCGGGCTGACCGCTCTCAGCCCTCCCGGCGTCTCCCCACGGTGGACACGACCTTCCGATGCGCTGACCACAGCCCGCACCTGCCAGCTGGGGTCGGTCACGGAAGGGTCCCGGCTCCTCCGCCCAGACGGCAAGTCCTACAGCTTCACAGCACAGAGCTGTGTTTGGTTAGAGTTCTTCCCGATTGTTTTCAGTCAGATTAATGGAGAATGAAAATACAAAACTTTATCTTCTTCTTTTAATGTGATATTTTATGTACAGAATTATGTTATAATAAAAATTTCTCTGTGCTCTATAAAACTACTGATTTAAAGCTTCGAAAGAAATCTCTTGGTTTCTTGGCTAACACCAGCTGCTAAGGGCAGTAAAACATTTATATGCACCAGAGCACACCCTCGAATCACCCAGTCTCGCAAAAATATTCTTTAATGTCCTTGTGTCGTTTCTGTGGAGACTGGAGGGAGACACACGGGCCTGGAAAGACGCTTCTTCCCAGGGTGGTCTCTGTCTCCGTCCCTTCTGCGTTAGCCACATCCATTGGTCCTTTTTTGCCTTTTTAACAAGGACCCCCAGGAGACATCTGTGTGTTCTTTGCTGTATTTAAATATATGAACTTATAATAACAGTCTGTGTGATTACTGTGATTACCTCACAAAGTCTGGATTAATGTCTGGTTTTGAGTCACAGGATGGTATTATAAGTAGACAAAAATGTTTAAAAAGTCCCCGTAACGGACGCTAGTCTGTCTCATGGTTGAGCGCCCCAGGCATGGAGGGGTGCATGTGGGAAATGTCATGAACGTATATGAGAAATAAAATAACATCGACCTAGAAACACTTCCTGAATAAGACTATTTCACCCACGTCTGCTGGCCAAGGGTCCTACACAGGCCCCTGCGGGTCCCCAGTGGGACGAAGCTGGAGGCCCAGAACACCCACCGCAGGATGGAGGAAGTGACAGTCACAGGGGGCAGGGATGACCCTTCCTCGAGGAAAAACCCCCACTAGTACCCGAGGAGTTAACCGCAGAGAGTGACAGTCACAGCGACAAGCCCACCCTGGTGGCCGTGGGCAGGTGTGAGCAGTCGTCCCAGGAGAAACTGAGTGTTGGCGTCATTTCCGGTCTCACTGCCTCCCAGCGTCTGTGAGTGATGAGTATCCGTGGACGGAGCGGGCAGACGCCACCTGGGCCCCGTGACCAGGTCCCACCCTCCAGAGTGAGACCGACACACACCCTGCGCTTTCACACAGGACGTCCCCAGAGCCACGCGACATCGCTCCTTCCGTTCTCTGGCCCAAAGAGCGTCACTTGGACGCACTCAGGACAATGAGGCCCCCACGAGCCGAGGACCAGCCTACAGAGGAACAGCCACGGACGGGGGACCCAGCAGAGGGGCTGGGACAGGCAGCAGGGACCCCAGCCGGACCCCAAGCAGGGAAAGACGTTGCCAGGAAACGGGGAGTCCGGGGGACGGCTGCAGGGGCGTGGGCGGCTGGGTGCCTTGTCACCCCTCACCCTGCTGCCCTGGGTGGGCACGTCTCGCACACGGGGCACAATGGCTCTGGGGTTCACACCCAGAAAGGCTGCTTCCCAGTGATTCAAAGGCACGAAGGCAGGTGACAGAAACTCAGGCCCCACGTGACCGCCCCTCCCAGAGTGGTGGCGCGAGTGGAAGGGACTGCGGTGCCTGGAAGTCGGCTCAGGGCGCATCCCCGTGGGCCCGCGGCGGTGGGAAGAGGCAAGAAAACGCTCTCCGTGCAGCTTAACATGGTGGGGGCGTGACGTCCTGAGGGAGCGGCCTAGGGGTCACCCTCAAACGGAGCACCAGTGCCACCCGCTCCAGGCTACTGCCTTCCCCTTGTGGTGACGCGGGGGCCCTGGAATATCCACCGGATCCTCGTGGGAACCTAGCGAGCGGCGCCGCTCCGCCCGACGCTGCCTGCCGTTTACTGGTGGCGGGTGCACATGCGGACGACGTCGGGCGGTAACGGAGCGCTTCTATATTTCACATGGCAGGTGGCAGCGCGTTATTTATATGGAGAAAGTACTAGATGTGCTGAAAAATGTCAGAAACGCCTTTCTTCCCCCGGAAGGCCTCCCGCCGTTGTCGGGAAGACCAGCCCAGCGCCGTGGCTGCGCCCACGGCCTCTCGGTGCTGCGGCCCCGCGGGCCACTCCCGCTGTAGCTCCGGATCCAGTTTACACGCGAGACAGACCCCGATCCTTTTCAGACCCGGAGCCGGAGCCTCCGCAGCCAGGAAGGAGCATCCGGCCTCTGCTTCGCGGCAGGTGCGCTGGTGCTGCGCTCCGGACCGGTGCGCGCATCCCTGGTCCGCAGTAACGGGAGCGCACGTGCGTCTGCATTAGTGCGGGTGGCTCACAGCTCGGGGAAGACCGACGCCTCCCGAAGTGAATGGAGCAAACTCCGGGACGCTCCGCCACGGGCGTTATAAACGCAGCCACGCTCGCGGGGTGGGCTGCCGGGGGAGGAGTGGCCTCTGGATGATTCCAGAGCAGGCGCGGCTGGAGGGGGCGACTGGGTCCTGGGGGTGGGGCCACCTTCCCTGGGTCCGCCACTTCCCTTTGGAGTGAAGGGGACAGAGAGCACGGCCCACAGACATCGTCCCGGAGCGTGTGGGCGTGGCCTGAGCGGCAGGTGCCAGGACGGGCTGAGAGGGCAGCCGGCCTGCTCTCTGCGTGTCACACGGGACGGTCCTCGTGAGGGTCCTGCACAGGCCGGCCAGGGAGCGGGACGCTTGCTCCTCGGCTGTGGATAAAAAGCCCCGCGTCCCTTGTACTCAGCCCCCCTTCTTGGGGAAGGTACAGACGCAGCCAAGGGTGGGGACCCCCTGGGTAAAACGGATCTGCAGAGTTCACGGAGCGTGGACCCGCTCCCTGTGGGACAAGGGACCGGGCCTCCCGCGTGCGGACTCTCTGCACACAGGAACACAAGCTTTTGGGGCACGTCAGCACCAACTCAACATCCAAGGCCTCCCCCTCCCCAAAGGAGCCACGGTTAAGGCAGGCTCGTTTCGAAAGCACATCGCACCCATGAGGCCAGTTTCAGGCAGGCCACCAGGTAAAGGACATGGGGCAGCTGGGAAGTGAGGCTGAGCCCACCCTGGCGTCTGAAGGGGCTTTGCTGTCTGGGGTGTGAAAAGCAGCAGAGGGTAGGAGGAAACACACCCCCATCACCATCAGTCCACACACGCATGTGCACGCGCACACACGTGCACACACACCCAGGCTCCCGGGCAGACACTGCCCCGACCTGCCTCCTGGGCAAACCGGGGACTCTGGTGCTTTTATGGAAAGAGGCTTATCATGTTCCTGTCCGCGATTACCTCATTGTATTGCAAATGATACAATGTAATTTATTACTGACACAGTGTCCTACGGACTGAGCATCACAAAAGGCTTTGCAGCAAGACCGCCAACCTGGCCAGACCGGAGACAGAGGCCACAGGGTGACCCAAAGAGGCAGCGTCCTATCCCATGTCCCCATTTCCATCCGGGTCCACCTGACCTTAAACTGACCCCAAAAAGCACACCCCTTTCGGAGCCCGTGGGGACCCGAGCACAGGTGCACCACCTCGCTGTGGGTCCCCGCCTCTGGGCTCAGCCAGGGACCTGTTCCTACACTTCCTGCCGTTCACACAACAGAGAAACGGCACTTGGAAGCTGCAGAGGCGTCGCCGGGCCCTGAGAACCTGGATTCTGCTGTTGTGCTATGTATTCCGAGAGGCAGAGCAGATTAATTTTACTGCAGTTGAAAATCATGCAAATATAGTTGCGAAAGAGGCATTTAATCCTTTATTGCTCTGGCGCACGCCACCCCGCACCTCCGTGGGAGCACTGCCGGCGTTTCAGCGCTATTCCACCGCACAGCGCCTCGCGACGCTAATTTCCCAGAGTACTTTCCTCCTTCCCAGACCGTATTTCACAACAGAGAAAACAAACTGCTTGTAATTACACCGCGCGCCGGGACAAATTAAGTAATGCTGCGGGCTGTTAGGGTACAAAGCAGAGGACGTCTGTGAAGGTCAGTGTCAGAGTTCTGCGACTGCCCAGGGACGGGGGCCGACCCTCGATGGAGTGTGCGAACGGTTCCCTTCCACGCGCAGCTCTGGGTTCCCGAAAGTAATGTACCGCCGTGAGGCCGGGACATTTTCTCCACTTTATGTTCATCTTCCTGGAGATAATGCTGATGCCAATAATAAAAAATAATAACAAACTAACAGAAAAATCCACGGTGTCATTAGCGGGGACATAAGTCACCTACAAGCAGGTCTGCTGTCTTCCACACCCGCCTCTGAAGTGCGCATCGGAACAACAGCGCGAGACCGCAGGACGTGCAGGTGTGAACGGGTCTCTTTTCCTGATTCCTTCACTGCAAAACGTCAGCAGCCACCACACCAAGTGTCTGGAACTGGGGAAATGCCAAATCGAGACAGGATCCAGGGAGGCTGAAGTTCTTAATGTGCCGGGGCCATGCCCAAGACCGTCGCGAGATTTGCGATGCTCAGACGGAGCATCTCTGCTTCTACCGACCGCCCGACGGCAGCCCCGCAGCGGGGAAGCCCTGTGGAGAAGGCGCAGAGACCGGTGATCCTCGGTTCAGCAAAGTCAGATGTCCTGGTGGCTGTGTCAATGTCCGCGTCCCCGCTCTGCCTCGCTCAGACAGGCTGCGGTTTACGCACAAAACAAATATTTGGCTTCCCCTCCCCTCCAGGACCTTTCTGAATGCACTCAGACATTGTCAATTCTCATTATTCAAGGGTTTTGTATTTGCAGGTTTTCCTGCTCAATAGAACCTGTCACCGCAAAATCAATATGGTGCCTTCGCAGCTGCCCACAGACGTGTGCACTTGGAATCACCCAGTGCCCAGCACCCTCCAGCCTCCTGGTTCCCGCTCTTTCTGTAAACACCTGTCTTTTCAAGGTCTACTGAGCGCACATTTTCATCTTTGTGTATTTGGTTGTTGACCTTGCGGTTTAAACGGCCCAGCTCGGCGCTGGGTGCCGCCCGTGTCCCCGAGCTCAGGGAGGTGCCCGAGAACACACCTGGGCAGCTGAGCTCGGAGCGGCAGGAGTCTGAGCACTGCTGGCCAGGGGGTCAAGGGTAACAAATCCACGGTGCATATCGGATCCGACTTCTTTAATCAGAAGCACCCGTGCGTCCAGGCCGGCGACGATGTGGGCAGAGGCTCTGGGCACCGAGCCCACGTTTCCCCTGGAGCCTCGGTTCGGTCTTTGTCACGTGGGGTTCCCGGTACTTTGTAGAACGGAACCTCCCTGGGTAATGATGATGGATTACAGCATGTATGTTACATAGATGTGGGAAAGCATATGTGTTTGTGTGTAAACAGGCATGTGACCTCTATCATATGGAACATGGATGAATTCTGCTGAGGAGGATGAGGAAGCACCGTCCCCAGTAAAGAGGGACCCATCCATCCAGCGGGGACCCCCTTCCTAATAGGTCGTAAGGAACCGGGAAGAGGCACTGCAGACTGTCCAAGCTGTGCACACGCATGTGCACACGTGCGCACACAGAACCTGTCGTTTACTTCTAACTTCTCACACCACTGCAATAAGACTCTAGGAAGCCTGAAAGGGTCTCTCCCCTGAGCACATGTCTTATGTAGCCCTTAAACCCACTGAAACACGCGAGGTGAGGGCTCCTCACCAACCTCCTCACGCCAAGGTTTGCAGGTGCCTTGTAATCCTGTAATTGGCAATTAAATGTGCTTTTGCATCCGCTCCTCGCCCGGGTCCCCAGCAGTCACCGGTGGAGGGACGGCCTGTGCTCAGAGGGCCCGCCCACTTGATTCTGTGGTTTTGCGCAGCGGAACTCAAGCTGTCTTTTCTCCAGGAACAAGGACAAAGCCAAGCTCAGCAACAGCAGAACGCTGCCAACATAGAGCTCGTGTCCCCCACTGTAAGCAAGGCTCTTCCTCCACGCGCGCAAGGACCTTGGTGCTGGCCCCATCCTGCCAGGGAGCCGTCTCCTAGCTACTCGGGCAAGTCTCCCTTGCCCAGAACAGCTAGGAGAAAGCCCACTGCATGTGGCCGTCTCTGCCGTCTGCAGACTCCGGCAAAGGCTGCTCGGAGGACCGAGCGCCGGGACGGCCAGCCCAGCAGGCGTGTCGCCGTGCCAGGCTGTGGCATCACTCGTCTCACCCGGCTCCAACACCTTCTGCCACCCCTGTGTTTCCAACATGAGAGCGTGGGCACGAAAGATGCTCGTCACGGAAAAACACACTCCCTCCAAGTGACGCGGAGGCCAATAACTGTCACGTCTGCGCCAGCTTCTGCGAGGATCTGGTCCTGCTTCGCACACGGGAGCCAAGGACGCTGACGGCACCACTGGGAGAGACAACCCATGCACATGCCTGAGCCCAACCCACCAGCAGGACCCGGGACTCCACAGACCCACCAGGGCCTGAGGTTCTGCTCCGTCTCTGATGGCCATGGTGTTATTCTCAAGACTGAACAGTCACTGTTTGTCAGCCTGAAATTTGTTTTCAATAGAATTTAAATTCTATTTAGATTCTTCTGCAATTACCAAAGTAACTACACACAGCCAGATAATGTGCTGCTAAATCTTCCCAACTCATCAGCATGCACACACATGCTACACACATGCAGGTGCATGCACGCACATACTTGTGTGTGCATGTGCATGTGTGTCACGTGTATGTATAAATGTACGCTCGTACTCATATACACATGATATATGTGCACTCATATGCACTATCACACTGTACATAGTCCACATTCATACAAGCATGTGCATGCTTTCATACTTCATGTGTACAGGTATGTGTGTCACGCTCACACGTGTGCACACAAAACACATGCATGTACATGCACATGCGTTTATCTGCCAGAGGTGAGTACAATTGTCCTGACCAAGTAGCACTCCTATAAAAAGAGGTTTTGTGCAAAACCTGAAGGTTAGAGGGTGAGGGAGGAGGGCCAGACAGCAGCCCCTCCCGGCTGCGTTGCCGCTTCTGTGCGTTGTTATTTCTGCACAGACCCATTTCCCAAGCTGCGTCCTGGGCTGGTCCTGTCTGCCCCGCAGCGCCAGGCTGCAAGAACCCCGTGTGCAGTGGGCGTCACGTGGACGGAAGCTCCAAGACCCAGCCAGGCATGGGGCGCTGCAGGCGCAGCCTGACCTGGCAGCTGGGCCTCCCGACTAGCGGCCACGAGGAGGGGTCACACACAGCCGACCCTCGCACGAAAGCGCTTCGCCGAGAGTGTGGGCCCTGCTGTGTTGCTCACTTACCAAGTTTCCGTCCTGACATGTGCAGAAACTGTACCGTGAGGGCTGTCTCAGACGCCCCGTGGAGGAGAACGGGTCAGAGGTCTGCGTTCAGGGGAGGCAGCCATTGCCCCCGATGCGATCTCTGGTGTCAGGAGCGACCCGTGGGGTCCACCCGTCCCACCCCACCTTCCCGGTGAAAAAGCGGCAGAGACAGCGGGGTGAAACACACCGTAGCCCACACCCTCTCCTTTCCAGACGTCTCTTCTGGGAAATACGTAAATGCAGCCAAGAGGCAAAGCCGGAGTTCCCTGGACTTGAACAACAGCCCCAAAGATCGCTGATGCAGGTGGGGCAGAGCTCCTGCAGGGCCTCCCGGCTCCAACAGCCTCCCCCAAAGCAAAAGGCGTTCGCCAGGACTGGCAGCCCCGCGGTCACAGGAGAAGGGTCCGCGGCGAGGCTGCTCCAAGCACAGCAGCAGCGTCTCCAGCCGCGGTGAGCAAACCAGGCGGGTCCCAGGGTGGGCACGGGGCAGAGGGGCCGCCGGCACCCGGGAAGCTGAGAGCCTGACATGCGTCCTCCAGAACACGCTGGAGCCTGGACACGTGTTCCGACCGTGACTTCCTGTGTCTGCGCAGCCCGCTCCCTGCCTGTCCCCCCGCCCCTTAATGTTCCTGTATTCTGAACTGCGGGAACCTCACGCCCACCCAGCAGATAGGCCCAGGCTCCTGGGTGTGGCAGAACACCCCAGGGCCCCTCCTTGGGGAGCATCAGCCCCCTTCTAACTGTGCCCCCAACCCAGGGGCTGCCCAGGAGGTGCAGACACCGCAGGCCTGGCGCTCTGCAGGGGGCCGTGCGCACACCCAGCTGCGGGCTGCTGGCGACGCCCCTCCCTGGGCTTCTGACCCGTCACTTCCCTCTTCCCGCACAGGCACAGCCCACGGCGAGGGGCCCCACAGCAAACACGTGGGCCCTCGGGAGCCGGGTGCACTTCCATGGCCACCACAGGAAACGCAGGGCGTCCACGGTCGCACCCAGGAACCGTGATGACAAATCGCAGCAAGAGACACTGGCAGGCCCTGCCCAGAGCCAGCACGGGCGCCCACACACAGACGCGACCCGTGGACAGGACACGGCACGTCACCGTGGGCCCCAGCAGGTGACATTGCCGCCCTGGCAATGACAGCGGCCTTCCTCGCCCCCAGGCAGCGCCCACTTGTGTCTCCTATGTCATTCTAGGAGGTGGCTTTCATGTCACATCTGTCTATGCCAGTTGGTTCCACAAATGGGCCATGAAACCAGGGTCCAGAGATCCCCAGGGGTCAGGGCTCCCTGGCAGCCTGTGCTCCAGCGGGGAGCTGGGAGGCGCGTGGACGTGACATCTGGGTGGAGGTGGGGGGGCCTCCAGCTGGGGGCACGTGAGGGCAGCCACCTGCGCTGGCTCATGGGTGTGTTCTCCCCCAGGGATGTGCCCCGGGCGCTTGGAGGATTCGGTTTCCAATCTGTTTGCTTCTGAAAGGCGCTTGGAGTCTAGACTGTGCCCCGAACACGGAACAGCGGCCGAAGCTCCGGCGTGCATGCCCGTGGCGCCTGCCAGGCTGGGACATGGAAGGGCCCGGCAGCTCAGCCCCAAACCTCGGCCCTTTAGGACAAACGGGCTCCTGCTACCAGCACAGGTTTGCACGGGACAGAAGAGACAACGTGGCGGCCGACACGCATGGGGCTGACGTGGCAGCCGCCAGTCTTGTCACTGGTCCTGGCAACCGCTGCAAGTAGCAGGCAAGCTGTGACCATTTTTAAAATGTTATAACTTTTGTCCCTTTAAGATAAGCTTGTAAGTAATTTGCCCACAATCACAGGACCAGGCAAGTGACAAGCCCGAGGGCAAACCCTGTCCCCGACATCAGCCCAGGGTGTTGCTGCGTCCACCCTCAGCGTCCTCCGGGCTCACGCTGACGTCCCGGGTCACGGGCAAGTTGCTGCATCCCCCTGGCTCTCTGGGGTGGGCTCCACGGTCCGGCTCCAGCACCGAACCTCAGGGCTTGACAGGGAAGTCAAATCCCACCGTCTGCCAGCTTTCAAAGCGGCTCAGGTTTTCACAGCCAAACACGTCCACTCAAAATCAGAACCGCCGCCCCCCCTCAGCGCGCCGGGCGTCAGGAGGCCTGTCTTCCCCCGCACGGCCTGCTGTCTGTTCCGGTACATTATGCTAAAATATTCAACCGGGTTGACCAAGCTCCTTGAGATCAAATTTAAAAGTTCAGAGGTGTTTGGTTTGAAGATGGTGTTGACAACATGAAATAACCATTTCAAATTTCAGTCCCGTTTAGCAGGCGTACCTTTGAGAATGGGAAGCTTCTGTTCACAAACCCCCAGGTTCACAGAGGCCCCCGGGGTGGGGGATTCACGCCGGGGAGTGTGGAGCCTGGGGCACGAGGACCTCCCCGCACCCTGTGGCCCTGCGCAGCTGCACCCCTCCTAACGCAGTCGCTGAGTCAGAGCTGGTCCACCACCTCGCGCTGAGGGTGCCCTGTCTATCCCACAGCGGGTCCTCCCTGCCCGAGGACCTCCAAAGACAAACAGTTCCATTTTTAAAAATCTAGTTAACATATCAAAGGGCAGTAAATGTGCAAATTGCTGTCCTAAAGATTCCTTTATGGCTTTTCCTTTTCAGACGTGATCCGGCCCCATCCCGGCCCAGAGGAGGTTACAGGCGGGCGGGAGAGAAGACCCAGAGATTTATGTCCCTCAGATGTTTACCTTCAGCAAAGACACTTCAAAGAGCGCGTGTGGGGGTCCCTGGCCGGCAAACACTGAAAGCCCATCCCGTGATGGATGGGCCGCTCCCAGATTTAATAAATAGAAGCCGCGGCTGCTTCCCTCTCGGGCGGCTGTTTCCGTCAGGGGCGCGCGGCTCCTGGGTGGCCCGGCCGGGCCCATGGGGAGAGCAGCCCGGCTGCAGGGACCCTGGGCCTCTCTCATTTCTCCCCACGGCCCCTCTCGGGCGGGAGGTGGTGGCTGTGCCTCCCACCCAAGCATTCCACAATCTTGACTTAATCTTTCAGCAGACGATGACGCTCATAAAGATGGCTGGTCCTCCCTCTCATGTTGAGTGGCCCAAGTGGGTTTGACGAGCATCCTAATTAAGTCTAGAATGTAAATAATCTCAGTGCTATGTCGCCAGACACATGAAGCTGCTCAGAGGCCTGATGGGGTCAGCAGCTCCCAGGAGACCCTCCACGGGGCAATGTCCCCCGCGAACAGCGGAGACGTGAACATGAGCCCGCGTTCAGCCGGCCTCACTGCCGGCTGCTCACGAGGGCTTGGGGGGAGCGCACGCTCTGGGTGGCAGGGGGCAACGGTCTGGTCTAGGCCACAAACAGCAGGATTTCCCAACACCAATAATAACACCGCCACCTGTGGTTCACAGGCTACCCAGAACCCTTCGGGACAGCCACTAGCCCTCATGACTATCATATGCTATTTGCCACCTTCTAAAAATAAAGAAACCCCGGCCCAGAGAGGTGGAGAGCGATGGGTAGGGGGGCCCAGCAGACTGACATTCCCATCAGCCTATGACCTTCACCCTGCCTGGTCTCTACCTGGGACTGGGCCTCTGCAGGTCAGGACGACAGGGGCGGCCGCCAGCGACGGTGCTTATCTCAGGGTGTCGCCCCCCCAGACAAAGTGGTAGGAAAGTCCTGCTTCACACATGTCTTCTCCCCGAAAGAACGGAGCCCCTGAAAGTTCCCGGGAGCAGCCAGGGTTGTGCGTCGCTGCAGGAGAGAATACGTGTGTGTCTGCATGGAGCCTGTCGTGTTCGGGGTTGTATCTGGGGGCCTGAGGGTGGCCCTGCAGCAGGACATGGCAGAGAGAGGCAGGTTCCGCTCGGGTCAGCTGCCCGGTGGGATTAGGAGACGGAGCCCCCGTACGTGGCCTTGACTGCCCTGTGCCCCACGCAAAGCCACTGTGGCCGGAGGCCCCCCTGATCAGTAACAGCCGCGGGCACTGCTCTCCTCAGTCCTCATGACGACCTGTGGGGTCGTCCCTATGTACACGTGAGGAAACAGGCACGCCAGCGAAGTCACCGGCCTGGGGTCCTGTGTCCTGTGGCAAAGCCAGGATTCGAACCCAGAAGTCTGGCTCCAGCATTGCTCACTGGACAACCACACTGTGCATGCAGCTGACCCGGCTGAGGATGTGTGTCTGAGACTCCCACACACGCCTGGACCGACGGCCCGGCGGGGGGCCACGCTGATGCCCTCAGCAGCTGCGTGTGCATCTTGCCACCAAACCCCAGTTTTTCAGGACGTGTGAGCTGGGGGGCCTTTTTGTTCTCTCGGGAGACACCCCCACGAAGCAGCTGCCACCTGAAAGCCCCGCCAAGCCAGCTACGTCCAGCTCCGCTGCCCCCAGGGACCTCCGCTGCTCGGGAAAGTCACCGCGTTCCCGGTGCCACGAGACAGAGGCCCTGGGCTGGGTCCTGCAGCCCCTCCACCACGAAGGATGCCCCCCCCCACCCCATGGAGAGCAGCAGCTGTGCCCAGTCACCCCCCAAAGGGGGCCCAGGAGCTGGGCGCCCCCACACGCGCACACACGCTCAGCACCCGTGTCTGCTCGGCTCAGAGTGAACCCTGGTCTCCTTCCAGGGGCCCCTTCCCGTTATGAGGCCATTGTCATGAAGAATAAAAAATGCAAGAAATGTAAAGTTCCAGCGTCTAATTGCGGCTGCAGATAATTATCAGCTTTCTGATTATGAGCGTCTCTTACCTATAATCCTGCTCCCCT